>NC_056006.1:20799314-21399314 GCF_018446385.1 Zingiber officinale | reverse complement strand
TCAAGGTCTCCCCTTCCCCCCTTTTTATATTAGTTTCCCAACGAAAAATTATGGAAAGAGTTTTATAAAAATTAGACTCATTCCTATTTCCTTTTAATTTTTTCTTTTTCTTTCCTTTTAATTAATCAATCCTAGATTGATTTATTAATTAAACAACTATTTGTTGATGTTTAATTATTTGACCGACCCCTTGCTTGGGCACCAAGCAAGGTGGTCGGCCACTTATTAAAAGGGAAAGAAAGAAAAAAATTTTATAAAATTTTAAAAGAAGAAAACTTCTAATAAAATTTTACAAACTTTTTTTTTCTAATGTGAATATTAAAAGGAAAGTTTTAAAATTTAAAACCAAGTTTTAAAATTTAAAACATCTCTAATAATATTTCTTTTTAAAAGAAAGTTTTATAAATTTTACAACTCTCTTTTAAAACCTTGTGGCCTAATTTAAATTAGGAAAATTTTATAAATTTTTAAAATCTCTATTTTTACAAATTGTAAATATCTGAGGAAATTTAAAAATTCAAAAACAACCTTCCTAATTTAAATATTGCGACCGGCCCCCTTGCCCAAAGCAAGGGCCGACCACTTCTAGAGAATATGTGGTCGGCCATTGCTTGGTCACCAAGCAATGAACCGACCCCTTCTTAGACACCAAGATAGGCTTTTCTTTGGATGTACTTGAGGCTTTATTGAGGCTACAACAGGAACCTAGAGGAGAAATTGGTTTTGGCCTTCCGATGAGCTTAAGTATCCCGTGCTCACCCCGAACACACAACTCAAGTTCATCGATAATAATTCATTCCACTAGAGAGTTATTACCGCACTACCGCACCAATCCCAAATTACATTATGGGCTCCTTCTTATCATGAGTGTGTTAGTCTCCCTGTGTTTAAGATTATGAATGTCAACTAATTAAATAAGTTACTGACAACTCATTTAATTAATATCTAGCTCCAAGAGTAGTACCACTCAACTTTATTGTCATGTTGGACTAGGTCCACCTGCAGGGTTTAACATGGAAATCCTTATGAGCTCCTCTTGGGGACATTCTCAACCTAGATAACTAGGAAATAGATTCCTTCTATAATCAACAACACATACTATAAGTAATATCATTTCCCAACTTATCGGGCATATTAATTTATCGAGCTAAACCTCACCCTTTGATAAGTCAAAGAAATAAATATTAAATATATATGCTTGTTATTATATTAGGATTAAGAGCACAGACTTCCATAATAACTAAGGTCTAGTTCTTTTACTAAGTCAGTAAAAAAGAACTTACCTAAATGATCCTACTCAATACACTTAAAGTGTATCAGTGTAATTTATTAGTCAAGATAAACTAATACTTAATTACACTACGTCTATTCTGATGGTTTGTTCCTTTCCATCTTAGTCGTGAGCAACTGTTTATAATTTATAAAGAACCGACAACATGATCTTCTAAGTGTGACTCCACACTCCATGTTATCTACTATATAAATTAATTGAACAATTACATTTAACAAATAAATGTAAACATTTGACTAATGTGATTCTTTATTTCAAAATAAATGTGTACAAAAGCTAAACTTTTAAGTATACACTCCAACACAATCAACATCATCCCTAATCCCTAAAGTATTTAAAACAGTTGGATCCATGTACCGTGTACACACAATCTTTCTATTGACAAGAATATCAAATCTAAATTTATGATCTTCATTTCTAAAAATGATATTGAATTCATTGTCGTTACCTTCGTCGCGTGAAATCCTCTTTCCTTTGCCCTTTGTGGCCTTTTCCTTTCCCTTTTCCTTTGTTGGCTCCCTTCCTCTGCTTGTTGGGCATGATGTCCTTCAGGAATTTGGCAAACTTTGGCATTTGCTGAATGACATCAATTAGAGGAACCTCCACACAAATATCTTTAACTTTGTCTAGAAATCTGCCAAATTATTCATCCTTTTTCAACATGACTAATCTTTGAGGAAAAGGGACTACTTGACTTTGTGGATTAAGTGGAAGAGTCTCTTCAACCTTATTGGTACTCTCCTCTTCATCTTGAATCTGAATTGGTTCAAGTGTTGAAGGAGAGAGCTCTTCTTTAATTTTCATCCCTTTTAGAGCAGTCACTTGAGGATCACTCAAGGTCCGTCCGCTCCTAAGTTCTATTCTGTTACAGTGTTCCATGGGGTTAACATCAGGCTTTCCTGGAAACTATCCTGCCGCTCTTGAAGATGATGAATCTACCTGGGAAATTTAACTATCTTGAATTTTCTGGTGCTTTTCTGAATTATCAATTCTTTGAGTTAGCACTTTTAATTCTTGCCTCATTTCATTTTGACTCAAGATGAGCTCTTCAATCATTTTCTCTAATTTAGAAATTTGATTGCTCTGAGAAGGTTGTTGTTGAAAATTTTGTTGCCCAGGCTAGAAACTTGGTCTAGCCCCCATAGATGGTCCTTGTTCTTGATTATTTCTATAAGAGAAATTTGGATGATTTTTCCACCCAGGGTTGTATGTGTTTGAATATGGATTGTTCTGTCTCTAATTGTAACTAACGATGGCATCACACTGCTCAAGTTGATTAATTTGTGCAAAAATAGCTCCTAAAAGACATGAGTCTTGAACATGATCAGAACTTGCACATGTTTCACAACAACATACTATGACATTGACCGTGCTTATATTTGTTCCCATATTTTTCAACTTCTTTGTAAGAGCATCCAGTTTTGCAGACATCATAGTAATTGCATCCACATCAAATTTTCCTGATGCTTTAGTTGGGTTTGAAAATGAATAGCCTCCACTTTTTTCTATGGCCCACTGATGATGGTTTTGTGCTACACTTTCAATAATATCTTCGGCTTCATCCAAACTTTTATTCATAAGTACCCCTCCAGCAGCAGAATCTAAGGACACCTTAGTATGATAATTGATGTCATTATAAAATGTATGCAACACTAGCCACTTCTCCAATCTATGATGTGGGTATTGTTTGAGCATGTTATTGTATCTATCCCATGCTTCAAATAAAGATTCTAAGTCTGATTGTCTGAAACTTGCAATAAGATTTCTCATATGAGTAGTCTTGCTTGGAGGATAGAATTTATCAAGGAATTATTGCTCACACTGTTCCCAAGTGGTAATGTTATTTGCTGGTAGAGAATTTAGTCATTGTTTGGCTCTATCTCTTAAAGAAAACCCAAACAATAATAATCTCACGACTTCAGATGGAATACCATTCATCTTCATAGTTCCGTAGATTTCATAAAAAAACTTCTAAGTGTTGATTAGGATCTTCATGTGGTCCACCCCCAAATTGATTCTGTTGGACCATACTGATTATCGCAGGCTTGATCTAAAAATTATTAGCTTCAACAGAGGGTCTTGTGATGCTAGAACGAAATCCTATGGCATAAGGTACTGCGTAATCTTTAAGCGATTTGTTTACCATATTTGAATGTACTTGTTCTTCTGAATGTCTTTGTCAGGTTTTCCTTTTATAAAAGGTTCTATCAATTTCGAGATCAAAAGGTAGTAGATCACCTACAAAGTTAGATCTTCGCATATAAGAACAAGATTGCAGAATTTGATTCACAATAAAAAAGAATAAAGAATGCAAAGAAAAATTATAGAACAAAATTACAAAACTAGTTACAAGTTAGATGTGAGAAAAGCAAAGAAAAGTTTAGCCTAACTCAAATGATAATCTCTAATGTTATAGACGCAGTCCCCGGCAACGGCGCCAATAACTTGTTACTCAACCGCAAGTGCATGATTTCGTCGTCAGTAATAAAAAGACATCGTGTAATGCCCGAAAATTCTCAAAACTATTTTAGAAATATTCTATGATTTTTCTGGAATTTTAGGATATTTTTACAGAATTTTTAGAGTAACGGAAGTAGCAAGAACAAATAGAAAACGAAAACGGCCTAAGCGGGAATTGAACCCGAGACCTACGGTTTACGGATAATGTTAGTAACCAGTTGAACCCAGCAGGGCCGTGCTGAAAGGAAAGGGAGGCAATTAAATTTATATTAGAGTTGGGCTGAAATTACCCACTTAATATAAATAGGGAATTTAATAGGTGAAGAGTTATTTTTTTAACGTGACTTTTCCTTCTCCTCACCCTAGCCACGCCGCCCCCTTCCCTCTCCTTCTCTCGGCGCCAACCACAAGAAGAAACCTAGGGTTCCTTTCCTAGGGCTTCAAGGACACCTTCCGGCGACATCTCCGACACGAGGACGTTCCTCTCCGCGAGAAGAACGCATAGACGCGAGAAAATCGTCGAAAGGATCGTCTCCTTCGGAAATCTAGCGATTAGAATCATAAGAAAATCCGAACAAGAGGTAAGAAACCCCTCACCTGCAGTATAAGTAGCTTCCGTGTGAATTCCATGTATTAGTTTAGTAATATGTAGACCATCGACACAAAAAATGCGAATTAGCGCATACTAAGTGTTCGATTAAATTATTTAGCACAGAAGAATGCAACGTAGGCATTTTAGCAGCTTAGATAAATGCAATAGAAGCATTTTATAGTTTATTTAGTCTTGCTCCAGCTTTTACAGGACTAGAGGTCCAATGGGTGGGCTCCCATAGTCGCCTCTAGGTTCAGATAACCTAGGTCTAGGTTCAGATAACCTAGAAAGAGCAAGACAAGCAGTAATTAGTTATATTCAGTATTTTACTTTTCAGTGGCACTGTACAGGATTAGATATCCACTGGGTTGGGCTCCCATAGTCGGTCCCTAGGTTTAGATAACCTAGTAAACCCTACTAAATTCGGGACTTGCAAACCCGGGTTCAGTTAGGGATGCGCGCATAGCACGTACAGTTGCCGGGCCCAAACAGCAGCATGTTTATGTATTTTCACCTATTATGTATGTAGTTTTAAACTCTCACAAAATAGTTAGGTGAAATCAGTGTAGCTTCAGCATTAACTAGAATTAACTCAGTTTATGCTTCAGTTCAGGCATTTTTATGGTTATGTATGATAACACTATGCTCAGCTTTTGGTTACACAAGCTTTAGATGATAGTATGCCATGTTTAGCTTTTGATTTCCATATATTGGTTGATAACATGTCATGTTTTAGTTTAATCAGCACATATTTCAAATAGCATGTTTTAAAAGCATAAATGCATTGTATGCATGTTTTTGTGAGGTAGATGGTTTCTTACTAAGCTTTAAGCTTACAGATACTTTTTCCTTATACTATAGATAAAGGTAAAGGGAAAATGGATTAGCAGAGGAAGCTGAAGGTCAATGCAGTGATGGTGTGTGTGGCAGAAACCTGGAATGAAGATCCTTAGAGAGTTTAGCAAATTAAGAACTTGGTTTCTTTGTCTCAAGTACCTTTATGCACTTTTAGACCTTAGAATGTTTAAACCATGGAAGATTTGTTTAAATTGTTAGTAATTATGTTAGGATGCTAGTTAATAGACGTTAGAACTTATTTCAATTGATTTTATAACTCTTATATGAGATTTTGGCACGAAACAGTGCTGAAATCAGAGTTTAGCTGCAAAATCAGAAACTTCAATCGATCGGTGGATCGATTGGGGTTTTCCAATCGATCAGCTGATCGATTGGGCAATCTGTTCCGCGAACAGTAGGCTTCTGGATCGATCAGCCGATCGATCCAGCCAATTCTGTCGCGAACAGAGAGCTCTGGGATCAATCAATGGATCGATTGACCAGCCTGGATCAATCAGCCGATCGATCCAAATTATCGTCCCGGGCACAGTAGCGTGCTGGATCGATCACTGGATCGATCCAACCTATGACCCGCATACAGTAGTCGGTTGAATCGATCACTGGATCGATCCGACTATTCCAATCGATCTGTGGATCGATTGGGAGGCCTGATATTAGCTAGAAACCCTTAGTTAAGTTCCTTGACCATTGGGGGATGTAATATATGTCATGAACAGCTTAGATTACACCCCTTAGCATGTATAGAACCAAGAAATGTTAGTAGTTTAGCAAAATTTCAGTTAGTACAGCTTCCGCACCTAGATCTAATGGTGGTCAGGGAATAGTTTAGCACAGATTAATGTGACGATCGACCTTACAGCCTAGTTAGTAGAAGGCGGGTCGTTACAGAGTGGTATCAGAGCGGTTTCCATACTTCCTACACACACATCAGCATTGAACCTGCAGCTTCCAAGTAAGAATACCTCTACCTTAATTATGTCTTGCTTTCATGTTTATGGATAATTATAGCATGCTTATATATGATAGCTTTAACATGTTTATAGTAGCTAGTTAAACATGATAGTAGAAATTCTATAAACATGATTGTATTAGTTATGTATGTCCTCTATGTCTTTAGAAATGGCACGAGGACGCCCAGCTAGAAGGGCACCAGCCACTGAGCCCCAGCATGAGGCAGGCAGTTCAGTGCCTCCCCTAGACCTTACAGCAGCAGCTAGCTGAACAGCAACAGGAAATAGCCACCTTAAAGGCTAGTCAGCAGAACACTCCCACTGTCACCCCGGAGCCTAACTTAGCGACACCAGTGGTTTTATAGGTTCCACCAGTCCAGCCTACAGCACCAGTAGCCCCAGCAACAGAGGTAAGAAGAGAAGCCTATCTGATCCAGTGGCAGAGAGTCAAGCCAGAGAATTTCTCAGGCACTAGTGAACCATGGGATGCACAGGCCTGGTTCAAAACACTGGAGAGCACGATGGAGCTTCTGGACTGGCCAGAGCATGAGAAGGTAAAGTGCGCCTCCTTCTGTTTGACAGGAGATGCACGCATGTGGTGGGAGAGAGTCAGAGTGAAGCACCCAGTGAACCAGATGACATGGGCAGACTTCGAGAAAGAATTCTTTGAGGAGTTCTTTCACACGCGGGTCACAAACCGCCATTATGACGAGTTCACTGAGTTTCGCCAGGGCAACCTCTCAGTGGAGGAAGTCGTGAAGAAATTCAACAGATTGGCTCGTCTATGCCCTGAATTAGTCAGCACAGAAAGGGAACGAATCCGGTTGATGCTCAAGATGCTGAGGCCGGAAATAGCAATGAACGTGGCTGGTGGCGTTCATAGGCCACAAACCACAGAAGAGTTAGTGAGCAGTGCTCTAATCACTGAGCATTACCAAAATAGCATCAAGCAGCAGAAGCAAGTCCTCTTAGAAGCTAAAGGTCAAGGAGGCTCAGGCACTCAGAAACAGCAGGGTCACAGCTCTCATGGCTCTAACTGGAAAGGGAACTCCAGCAACAAGCGCAAATCAGGGAGTTACCCAAAAGGAGGGCCAGCCAGCAAGCAGCCCAGTTATCCAAAGTGTGCTACTTGTGGGAAATTTCATCCTGGAGTTTGTCGTAAGGGCACACGAGGATGCTTTGAATGCGGACAGGAAGGGCATATGGCCAAGCAAGGCCTTCCTCAGCCACAGCCGATTCAGTATGGAGGCCAGTCAGCTCAGTTACATCAGATGCAGGCCGCTTTAGATGGTCCACATATCAGCCAGGGCAGATTAGAAGCTCCTCCAGCTATGACCAATGCGAGGATTTACTCACTCACCAGAGAGGATGTAGCAAATGCCTCGACAGTTGTTACAGGTCAGATTAGTATTTTTCAGCAAATAGCAACTGTCTTATTCGATAGTGGGGCAACCCATTCTTATATAGCCAGGGCATTCGCAAACAAGTTAGCAATACCTCCAGAGGTACTCAGTAGTCAGTTTCTGACGACATTACCTTCGGGAGAAATTATGGCATCTACGCACTGGCTCAGAGCAGTATCAGTTACTATAGCAGACAGAGAGCTCTTTTGCGATCTGATAGTGCTAGATATGACTGACTACGATGTCATCTTTGGAATGGACTTCCTGATCAGATACGGTGCTTCCATAGAGTGCCGTAAACAGAAAGTCGTATTCCAACCCGGAGCAGAAGCACAGTTTGAATACATCGGGGAACCAAGGAGAAAGGCCAAGAAGTTTCTCTCAGCTCTGAAGGCACAGAGGTTGATGGATTCAGGATGTACGGGGTTCTTAGCACACGTAGTCAGTACCAGTCAGGACAAGGACCAACAGCTAGCAGAGGTCCGAGTCGTATGTGACTACCCAGCAGTCTTCCCTGAAGAGTTACCAGGCCTAGCATCAGATAGGGAGATCGAATTTGAGATAGAGCTCATTCCCGGTACAAATCCTATCTCCAAAGCACCTTACCGCATGGCTCCAGCAGAACTAAAAGAACTTCATAAGCAACTACAGGAGCTGCTTGACAAGGGCTTCATCCGTCCTAGTCACTCACCATGGGGAGCGCCTGTATTGTTCGTGAAGAAGAAGGACGGAAGCATGCGTCTGTGCATAGATTACAGAGCACTGAACCAAGTCACCATCAAGAACAGGTATCCTCTTCCCAGAATTGATGACCTGTTCGATCAGCTAAAGGGAGCAGCAGTGTTCTCTAAGATAGACCTCCGATCAGGTTATCATCAGGTGAAAGTTAAAGAAGGGGATATACCCAAGATAGCATTCAGGACTAGATACGGACACTACGAGTTCGTAGTCATGCCCTTCGGTGTGACAAATGCTCCAGCTACTTTCATGGATCTTATGAACAGGGTATTCAGGGAATATTTAGATAAGTTCGTTATCGTGTTCATCGATGACATTCTTATCTATTCCAGAACTCAGGAAGAACATGCAGAGCACCTGAAAATAGTATTACAGACCCTTCAGCAAAATCAGCTGTACGCCAAGTTCACAAAATGTGAATTTTGGCTAGATCAGGTGTCCTTCCTGGGTCACATCATCTCAAAGGATGGTATCATGGTAGACCCCAGTAAGATAGAAGCTGTGAGCAACTGGAAAAGACCCAAGAACGCCAGTGAGATCAGAAGCTTTCTAGGATTAGCAGGTTACTACAGGAAATTCGTAGAGGACTTCTCCAGGATAGCCTCCCCACTGACAGCTCTCACCAGAAAGAACAGAAAATTTTAGTGGACAGAGGAGTGCGAGAACAGTTTCAGCGAGCTGAAAAGGAGATTGACCAGTGCACCTATTCTGACTCTGCCAGAGAACGCAGATAGCTTTGACATATATAGTGATGCCTCGAAGTTGGGACTAGGAGCAGTGCTGATGCAAGATGGCAAGGTGATCGCCTACGCCTCTAGACAACTCAAGGATTATGAGAAGAACTATCCTACTCATGACCTTGAGCTTGCAGCAGTAGTGTTCGCTCTCAAAATTTGGAGACATTACTTGTATGGAGCTCAGTGCAGAGTGTATACAGATCATCAGAGTCTGAAGTACTTCTTCACTCAGAAGGATCTGAATATGCGACAGCGCAGATGGCTAGAGCTGGTCAAAGACTACGATATAGACATCCTCTACCACTCAGGAAAAGCAAATAGGGTAGCAGACGCCCTCAGCAGGAAGTCCAGCGCTACCCTGTTATCTCTAGCAGCTATGTCACCGCCCCTACAGAAAGAGATCACAGATTTCAGTCTCGAACTCATAGTCGGGCGTCTCTCTGCCATGACATTAGAGTCTACCTTGCTTGGTGACATCCAGACAGCTCAGGAGCAGGATCCTGAAATTCAGAGAATCAAGCAAGGTTTAGCAGAATCAAAAAGTGGAGAGTTCAGAATATCAGATAGCGGGGTGTTGTATTTTGGTGACAGGCTATATGTTCCAGATCAGGAGGAACTCAAAAGGAAGATTTTAGATGAGGCACACAAGACTCCCTATGCGATGCATCCTGGCTCCACCAAAATGTACCAGGACTTGAAGAAACATTTTTTGTGGCCTGGGATGAAGAGAGACATCGCTCGATATGTCAGCACCTGCCTAACCTGTCAGAGGGTCAAGACAGAACATCAGAGACCAGGGGGAGTTTTGCAGCCCATTCAGATCCCAGAATGGAAGTGGGAAGACATTTCGATGGATTTCATAGTGGGATTACCTAGAACCACGAATGGTTTTGATACCATCTGGGTAATAGTTGACAGGTTAACTAAATCAGCTCACTTCTTAGCTATCAGGATATCCTACTCCATGGAACAGTTTGCTCAGTTGTATCTCAAGGAGATCGTTAGATTACATGGAGTCCCACGAACCATTATTTCAGACAGAGACAGTAGGTTCACATCACACTTCTGGGAGTGTGTACAGTCAACTTTGGGCACGAAGTTAAAGTTCAGCACAGCTTTCCATCCTCAGACAGATGGACAGACGGAGCGAGTAAATCAGGTACTCGAGGATATGCTCCGAGCATGTGCCCTAGATTTCAAGGGAAGTTTGTGCAAATATCTGAGTCTAGCAGAATTTGCATACAAGAACAACTATCAGTCCACTATCGGTATGGCACCTTATGAGGCTCTCTATGGGCGGAGGTGTAGATCTCCAATCTGCTGGTATGAGAGTGGTGAACAGAAAGAGCTAGAACTTCAGACAGATCTAGTAGCAGATACCACAGCAGCTATACAGCAGATCCGCCAGAGGATAGAGACAGCTCAGAGCCGCTAGAAAAGTTATGCCGATACACGACGCAGACCTTTAGAGTTTTCAGTTGGGGATTCAGTGTTCCTCAGAGTAGCTCCCATGAAAGAAGTAATGCATTTTGGAAAGAAGGGCAAGCTAAGTCCCAGATATGTGGGACCATACCTTATCAGCAGAAGAGTGGGCAAGGTAGCATATGAGCTAGAGCTACCCCAGGAAATGTCAGCTGCCCACAATGTATTTCATGTCTCTATGCTGAAGAAGCATACCCCAGATGCCACCCAGGTGATTGAGCCCCAGTCGGTACAGATCCGCGAAGACCTCAGCTATGACAGTCGGCCTATTCAGATAATAGACCGAGCAGTTAAGAAATTGCGAAACAAGGAAGTACCATTAGTCAAAGTTATTTGGCACAGTCACACAGCAGAAGAGGCAACTTGGGAGACAGAAGCTAGTATGAGACAGAAGTACCCAGAGTTATTCTAAGTTCGAGGATGAACTTTTTATAAGGTATGGGGGATTGTAACGCCCGAAAATTCTCAAAACTATTTTAGAAATATTTTATGATTTTTCTGGAATTTTAGAATATTTTTACAGAATTTTTAGAGTAACGGAAGTAGCAAAAACAAATAGAAAATGAAAACGGCCTAAGCGGGAATTGAACCCGAGACCTACGGTTTACGGATAATGTTAGTAACCAGTTGAACCCAGCAGGGCTGTGCTGAAAGGAAAGGGAGACAATTAAATTTATATTAGAGTTGGGCTGAAATTACCCACTTAATATAAATAGGGAATTTAATAGGTGAAGAGTTATTTTTTTAACGTGACTTTTCCTTCTCCTCACCCTAGCCACGCCGCCCCCTTCCCTCTCCTTCTCTCGGCGCCAACCACAAGAAGAAACCTAGGGTTCCTTTCCTAGGGCTTCAAGGACACCTTCCGGCGACATCTCCGACACGAGGACGTTCCTCTCCGCGAGAAGAACGCATAGACGCGAGAAAATCGTCGAAAGGATCGTCTCCTTCGAAAATCTAGCGATTAGAATCGTAAGAAAATCCGAACAGGAGGTAAGAAACCCCTCACCTGCAGTATAAGTAGCTTCCGTGTGAATTCCATGTATTAGTTTAGTAATATGTACACCATCGACACAAAGAATGCGAATTAGCGCATACTAAGTGTTCGATTAAATTATTTAGCACAGAAGAATGCAACGTAGGCATTTTAGCAGCTTAGATAAATGCAATAGAAGCATTTTATAGTTTATTTAGTCTTGCTCCAGCTTTTACAGGACTAGAGGTCCAATGGGTGGGCTCCCATAATCGCCTCTAGGTTCAGATAACCTAGAAAGAGCAAGACAAGCAGTAATTAGTTATATTCAGTATTTTACTTTTCAGTGGCACTGTACAGGATTAGATATCCACTGGGCTGGGCTCCCATAGTCGGTCCCTAGGTTTAGATAACCTAGTAAACCCTACTAAATTCGAGACTTGCAAACCCGGGTTCAGTTAGGGGCGCGCGCATAGCACATACAGTTGTCGGGCCCAAACAGCAGCATGTTTATGTATTTTCACTTATTATGTATGTAGTTTTAAACTCTCACAAAATAGTTAGGTGAAATCAATGTAGCTTCAGCATTAGCTAGAATTAACTCAGTTTATGCTTCAGTTCAGGCATTTTATGGTTATGTATGATAACACTATGCTCAGCTTTTGGTTACATAAGCTTTAGATGATAGTATGCCATGTTTAGCTTTTGATTTCCATATATTGGTTGATAACATGCCATGTTTTAGTTTAATCAGCACATATTTCAAATAGCATGTTTTAAAAGCATAAATGCATCGTATGCATGTTTTTGTGAGGTAGATGGTTTCTTACTAAGCTTTAAGCTTACAGATACTTTTTCCCTATACTGCAGATAAAGGTAAAGGGAAAATGGATTAGCAGAGGAAGCTGAAGGTCAATGCAGTGATGGTGTGTGTGGCAGAAACCTGGAATGAAGATCCTTAGAGAGTTTAGCAAATTAAGAACTTGGTTTCTTTGTCTCAAGTACCTTTATGCACTTTTAGACCTTAGAATGTTTAAACCATGGAAGATTTGTTTAAATTGTTAGTAATTATGTTAGGATGCTAGTTAATAGACGTTAGAACTTATTTCAATTGATTTTAGAACTCTTATATGAGATTTTGGCACGAAACAGTGCTGAAATCAGAGTTTAGCTACAAAATCAGAAACTTCAATCGATCGGTGGATCGATTGGGGTTTTCCAATCGATCAGCTGATCGATTGGGCAATCTGTTCCGTGAACAGTAGGCTTCTGGATCGATCAGCCGATCGATCCAGCCAATTCTGTCGCGAACAGAGAGCTCTGGGATCGATCAATGGATCGATTAACCAGCCTGGATCGATCAGCCGATCGATCCAAATTATCGTCCCGGGCACAGTAGCGTGCTGGATCGATCACTGGATCGATCCAACCTATGACCCGCATACAGTAGCCGGTTGAATCGATCACTGGATCGATCCGACTATTCCAATCGATCTGTGGATCGATTGGGAGGCCTGATATTAGCTAGAAACCCTTAGTTAAGTTCCTTGACCATTGGGGGATGTAATATATGTCATGAACAGCTTAGATTACACCCCTTAGCATGTATAGAACCAAGAAATGTTAGTAGTTTAGCAAAATTTCAGTTAGTACAGCTTCCGCACCTAGATCTAATGGTGGTCAGGGAATAGTTTAGCATAGATTAATGTGACGATCGGCCTTACAGCCTAGTTAGTAGAAGGCGGGTCGTTACATATCGTATCCAAAGGGACTGGTTATAACCACTAAAGATATCTCAAAGCGAATTAGCTAAACAATCAACTAGGAATTACACATACTAAGAAGCAACTAGAAAATAGAAATAGAAAAGTAATGCAGAAACTATGTTTTATGAAAGTTCTAGGACATTTGGTTTCTTTGTGATACTTATCAATGTAATATGATTTTATCAATTATATCCTCAATTGTCATTCATTTGTAAGAAGTCGTCGGTTATCTCTTGCAGAAAACACCGGCAAGGAACTTATATCTACACCTTAAGCAATTAAATAATCATGATCCCTATGAAGTCCATTAGCGGGGCAGCCCTGTTACAACACCCCTCGGTCATACAACATAGAAACATATCACTAATCAATTCACATCAAGATATAGGGAACAACTCATCTAGCTATCCCACTTCTTTGTAGATTCTTGCTTCACCTTTTAAGGTGATCCTCAAGATGTCCGTTAATGGGGCAGCCTTGTCACGACACCCCTAGGTCATACAATCTAGAGAATTCCTCTATAAGATCCACAAATAATACAAACATCTAATCAAGAATGGTAATTAGATCCAAACACAACAATCCATACAAGATTGAATTGATACAAAACATAATAACATCATTGAAACAATAAGTCAGCAAATCCTTGAAATCTTACATCAATTCACATCACAAATACTCCATCCATCCTAGAACAAGAAGATCTACTCCATGAAACAAAAGAAAAGATCTGAAGACAAGAAGATCGTAAATATTTCAATCCAAATCAAGAAGATAGAAAAGAAATTCTTATCTAGAGACGACGAGTAATCTTCGGAACCAATCCTTGCTACTGGAGTCGAATCGGAAATGGAAACGTCTTTAGATCACCGGATCAACACCTAAAAGATGGAGAAAGGCCTCCAGATTGGATCCCCCCAAAGGGAGAGCCTCCTCCCTTTCAAAGATGAAGAAATCCTTTATATAGAGCACGAGATTTGGGCGCCACACGACTCGTGTCATGGTCGTGTGGACTTCACACGACCTCGGCTGACCGTATGGTACACACGGGCCTGACAATGCTTAGCCTTTGGAAAGGTTGCACGATCGTGTAGATCTACATTGTCGTGTTCTAATTCTGCTTCAAAAGTGACACAACCGTGTGAAACCACACAGCCATGTTAGCCCCCTCTTCTACTGATGCTACACACCCGGTATGCTCCACACAGCCAAGATCATTTTCCTTCCTGTTCTTTTGGCATGGCCGTGTGGCACAAATGGCTGGCATTGATTTCCTTCATTTGTTGATTAGATTCGCCATGAACATCATTTCTTCTCCAAATTTCCAGAGTCACACGGTTGTGCCATACTTCATCTTTGTAAGGCTTACACGGCCGTGTGGCACACACGGCCATGCCAATCTTGGCCTCTGGAAATGTTGCACGACCGTATGGCACACACGACCTGACAATGCTTAGCCTCTGGAAAGGTTGCATGATCGTGTAGATCTACACTGTCGTATTCTAATTCTGCTTCAAAAGTGACACGACCGTGTGAAACCACACGGCCATGTCAGCCCCCTCTTCTGCTGATGCTACACACCCGGTCTGCTCCACACGGCCAAGATCATTTTCCTTCCTGTTCTTTTGGCATGGCCATGTGGCACACATGGCTGGTGTTGACTTTCTTCGTTTGTTGATTAGATTCGCCATGAACATCATTTCCTCTCCAAATTTGACTCCCATAGACAAAAAAATACACAAGAGCATATCTCCGAACAAATAAGAGTAAATATGATAAAAGTAAAGCAAGGAGTATGAAAATGCATAGATAAAGCATGCATAAAATATAGGAATGTGCATCAAAACATGCTAAACAAGTGTATAAAACATATGCACATCAATGTTTCTCTCACATTCAACTTTCTCTCCCATTTAATTTTTTCTCTTATTTTCCTCTAAGGGTAAAAAAGAAAATTTAGGTTCATTCCGATTGAAAAAATTCAACTAACCAAACATTATTTTTAAGAATGATACCCAAGCTCATACCCATTCTCATTCCACAATACTATGATACTCATTCCCATTCTGATTTCTAAGAGAGAACCAAACGCCACCTAAGTGTTATTATTGTCCATAGATCCTTAGTCACAAACACTAGAATTATAAGTTAATCTTCGTGAATCTTGTTGTGCCACGTGAAATTTGAGACCATTAATATAATAACCAGAGTAGATCTTTATTTTATGAAGGGGTCCTGATGTAAGATTCTATTGGTGCAGTAAGCACCAAAAATCAAATTTAGATTTTGATGAATGACAAATGGATTAAAGTTAGATGTTATGTTATCTAACTTTGTTACCAAGTGTGTAGAACTTAACGGGTCTGGAGGACCTGACACCAGGCTGAAATTCAGGTAGGTTTGCTAGACCTGATAACTAGTGGAAAATCTATATAGGTCAAGGAGTGACCCAATATTTGACAGGAAGTTTGACTGATTCTGCAGGACTTGACAGGTGATCGAAGTCCAATTGGGTCTACGAACTTGATGGGAAGACCTAGTGAGTCAAAGGAGAGTCAAGTGATTCTACATGGTAAGTGAGGTAAGTCACTGGAGGAGAGTGGTCCAGTGAGGATGAGTCCTAGTTAGGGACTTTAGGTGTTGGTCCAGCTTAAATCTATTTTGGAAGTCTAAGCTGAGATTATGACTAGATCCTGGTCTCGAGAAGACAAGATCTAATTAATAATCATTTTTATTTTAATTGAGCTAACTCTATTTTGCAAGTTATTTTTTATATTGGACTAACAAGTGTTTTGCATCTTAAACACATGCTTTACCTCAGATGAACAGTGATCAGAGGTGTCTCCATGGTAAGGGAGGTGCCTTGGCTTGGCTGGCTGAGCCTTTGCATTCTGAGGTACTAAGCCGCGTCCAGTGGAAAGAATGCACTTTAGTGCAAAAGGCGCAGAGACATCTCGAGTGGGAAGGAGGTGCCTCAGCTTGGTGGATAAGTTTCGAGGATAAAACGCTAAATTCTTGTATCCTATTAACACTGATCGGAGGCGCCTCCAAAGGGATTCGAGGTGCCTCCATCGTCCTATAAAAGAAGCTGCCAAGCAACTATTTGAAGCAGAACTATTAACACACTTTCTCGATCGTTCGGTTGTTCTGACTGTGCATTACTATTTTGCCGCATTTAAGCCTCAACAACACAAAAACGACATGACGCCGCTACGTGCTCAAACGAGCCTAGACTTTGGTAATGTATAGTTGTTGTTTGTTATTACTTTCGTTTTCTTTCTACACATTACATTCTAAGGTTGGTAGTTTTATTACCAACCAATCTTTTGTAAAGAAATAATTTGATAGTAAATTATCCATCGTAAAGGTTCAAAGGACTAAGGTTTTGGAGTAGAAGTCGCCAAAAATTCCAAACTAAGTAAAATTGACTTGTGTTCTTGTCTTTCAATTACTATTATTTTATTTTCCACCGCGCACTTTCAATTTATGAAAAGTTTTAGTACGTGATTCACTCTCCTCTCACATTCGCTCATCGATCCTATAGATTCATTATCCTATTATTTTGCACATATGATATTCTACGGTCTTTTACCTATAAAAATAGTATATATTAGGACACTTCTTAATACACATGAACTTAAAAATTTGATAAATTCTCTAACTTATATATATTTGAAAACATAATACAAATTTGACTTTTAACTTTTCAGTTACCTCACTTGCACCTATTGATGGATTTTGTAGATATAGTTATTGTTCGTACAAGCTAGGAAAGAAGATAATTTTAAGACAATTGAGATATCAAGCAAACAAATTAAATGAGGGATAAATATTTGATTAGAGAAGTCAATTACTTTATGTATAATTTGACCTCATCACAGTTTAAAAGTATGTATGTTATTGCAGCATGATATTCTTTTTTAGTCAAGAATTTAGAAATAGATGTACCCATTGACTTACCAGGAAACTTGAAAATAGAAAGCATTGATGGGTCTATCAATTGGGCATCATCAGAATTTCTAGAACACTTGCGATGCCCAATTTTCAGATTATCAGCAAAACAATAGGAGCATAAAGAAGATACTTCTTTAATCAAATAAGTATTACATATTGACCTCTCAACTCTTACTTTGTTACGAATATTATTCTTTAATTTCCTCAAAACTCATTCGAATGGATACATCCATCTATACGACACAGGACCAACTATTTATGCCTCATATGGTAAATGTCCTGGTAGATGTTCAATTGAATAAAAAACTAGAAGGAAATATACGCTCTAGCTTACATAGTATGAGAGGAATGTCTATTTATAGCCGAAGTATATATTCCATCATCATACATCTCATTGTCAAATATATAAAAAATAGACTCGGTTATGTGAGTGCTTGTCAAACATTATGAGAAAGTAAATCATTGAAAACTACTGGAATAAGTCTTTGCATGCATACATGACAATCATGACTATTCATTCCAAACATCTTTAACTTGGTACGTGGTAGATACATACAAGCATTGAAATCTAACAGTTAAGGGAAAGTCATACATCACTTTCCAAGCAATATTTTTCTTCTTCTTCCTTGGTGTACGAGTACGATACTTATAACAAGAGGAGTACAAATTTTGTATTCACTCAGTTCAGTGTCTTTATTTCAAAATACCATATAGCTGTTTTTTACAACAATTAATCTTCTATATAAGAAAACATTCTTTGTACTATAGAAGCTATCAGTTATTATGTTATCTGCTGAGAGCAACTCTGGCATCAATGTACATATGTCATCATAACATCTTTTTAAAAAATAATGTTATGCTTTTATATTCAATAATCTTGTAGTAGTTGATAGTTGGGAATGACTAGAAGAAATGTCTTCCCCACATTTCTCTTTCACTAGCCCTTAACATTTTATATAGCTGTTGATATTCAGGTATTGGTATTTTATCTATATTAGAATAATCAACTGTATTTGATCACATTGTGAATCATTAATTGCATTGCAATATTATTAGTTGATGATTCCCCAACAACAGTTGTGCTAGATAATGAATCACCAGAAGGCTCAATTTGTTCATACAAATAAGGCTTTCTATGACAGTATCAATTATAGTAATTTGGTACAAAATCATTTCATATATATATACTTTCATAGTGTTCTCATCACGGAAGGTTCTATTTCTACATTTTGAATTATTACACGGACACCGTAACTTGACATCATTCATACATTCTGAATAACTCTTAGCAAAGTTCACAAACTCTTCAACTTCAGCAATAAAATCATATCTAATAAATTTATATTCTAATCGATTGTACATCCAAATTTTGTTCATAGACATTGTCACCTAATAAGAATACAATTTGTTACAAAGTATATAGGTTGTTAAAATTATTCAATTGAGAATTAAAAATATAATTTGTGAAACTACACATTGAATTTAAAGTATGTATCAACTTAAATCACAAAACAACAATGAATTGAGGTCTAAAATTATCTTAGATGTTAATAAATTATATCTGAAAATGAGTTGTACAATTAGAGAAGAGCACCAAATGCAATATACTTGAAAAACCAGAGCTAAAATTAATAACAAATAATAACAAGATAGTATAAATTCACGACAGGACTAGGCTAGTGGTCGGGCAATCTATGGTCTTCCAAGTTGTCGGACACAAGCTAGCAGCCGACCAAGCTACCGGCTACGACCACGCAGCAAACCGCGCGTGGCCACACTGTCAACCACGTGCTAGTGGCCGAGAAAGGCGACGACCGAGTGCTAGCGGGCGACAAAGCCACCAGCTGAGTGCTGGCAGCCGACGAAGCCACCGACACGCGGCTGGTGGCGGCCGAAACTGCCAGCATGCAGTTGGCGGCTAGAGAAGGGAAGAGGGAGAGATAGCGGGCTTACCGGAGAATCGCCAAAGTAGATCTAGGAAGAAAAGAGCGACATGCGTAAGGGAAAATCGAGACTGTACCCTAATTTTAACTAAAGGTTACCGACAGAATATAATTTTTGATAATCCATTGATCTTTCTGATAGTAGTTAAATTTTATCAGAAAAATGGTATTATCCTGATGGAATATATTTCGTCGATATTTTCTGACAAAGTACAAATACTGCCGATAATATCTGACGCAACATGTTTTCATCGAAGATTACTGATAGAAATAATTTCTGTCAGAATTTGCGTTCAGGATTATTTTTTAGTGCGTTCAGGATTATTTTTTTAGTGCTAGACACATGTTGAGTTGCAAGGGGATAACTGATAGACAAATTGCAGGTTAAGGATGGAGGATTGAGTCACGATGATGCAAAAGCTCAGTCGCCATCGAGCAGGCTGTAGATGTTTTTGTCGACACGCACACGAACGCAAGGCTGATTCCAGACTGATAATCCTCAAGTCAATGTGAGTTGATGTTTTTAGGTTACGAGAGTATCAATCAATTCATATTCATTACTATTATCCTTTTTGTCGTCTACGAACCTATCAGTAGTCCGATTATGAAAGATAGATGGGTCGAACCATGTGTGACTTAGACCTCGCTTGAAGTAGTCTTGGTCGTGTTCAACTTGACCCGATTAAAAAACTGGCCAGGCTGGGCAGCAGGAGCTCAGCCCATGAGGTGAGCTGAGCTGAGCATGATCTTAAGTTTAAGTCGCATCCATTGAGCTCAACCCGGCCTAAGTTGGGCACTAGCCATGTGCTTGGCTGCATGGGTCATGCTGGTTTAAGGGTTATTCCAATGGTAAAAGCTTGCAAAATGACCAAAATACCTCACCCATTTTATTAACATATTAGTTAATTTTAAAATTATTTTTTCCATCATATAAATAATTAATAATATTTTTAAAAGTTATATTAGGCTCCAAACACTAGGGTTAGAAATATAGGATCCTCTAAGTGTAAGTGTTATTGTTAGGTCTAAGATCATTTTGATATTATCTCTGGTGATTCAGTGGACTAACCAGACATCAGACTCCAATGGCTAATAGTCTTATTATCTGCCAAAGACTAACTTGCAAGCATCTCGATTCATAATTTCTCACCGTTCACATATGTTTGGATCTTCAAAATTGTCAAGACTTCACACCTTTGAGTCCACCTCGCCAAGCGTAATATTTTTTTTTTCGAACTTAAAGAAAACTTAGTAGGCACTTGAGTTTGACCATTAGTACTTACTATATCAACATCTTGTTTTGGTGCTTAGAAGTCGTCAAACCCACAAGCATCTACAATGAGAATTTTAGATCCCTTGGATGTATTAATCTCTCCAGGTTTGCTCTATGTCAATCTTTCGTCACTCACCTTTAAGCATGAATAGAGCTTACATGGGGCCAGTGTGGATAGCGACAACTGCCTAAAATTTATTTTAGGAATATATATATATATATATATGATATGCAATTTAACAAAGCATTTAGGATAAAGACCTGGGTAAACTTGTAGAAAAATTAATCATGTAAAAAAAATGTATGGTGTACCTGTTATTTCATAAATTTTTGACATTGTCATTAATTCGACAGGTTGCAACTGCGATTATAAAGAGAATATTTTCTATTATGAGAATTACGAAAAATAGATTGTGCAATCGAATGAATGATAGATGGAATGAATAATAGCCTATTGTGTAGAAAAAAAAATATCTTTTGTAATTGTTGATAATAAAACTATTATTGTATAAATATTTCAAAATATAAAAATTAAAAAAAAAATTATAAAGTAATTATTTTACGATGCTTTATGTTTATAAAATATTATATTTTAAGAACATATGTAGTCTGTAAATCTCTTAAAGAGCTTTATGCTCTACCACATCATTGTCATATCAAAAATTTAAATTCTTACTTTTTTTTAAAATCACTCTCTATTATCATAAAACTTCTCTCTTTTAAAAATTTTATTTTTTAAAAAATTATCTCTTTATCCTTTCTCCACTATTTTTTTTATAAATCTGGTCTTAAGATTTTGATACACGTTTATAAAAAAAATTATAAACCCCACCTATATAGTGGGGGAAAAATTTATATTGAGAGATTTATAACATAAATTACATACTATAAACCTCCCACTATACATACCCTTAATTATATTATATTATTGTCTAAATCAAGATTTTAGCTCTGCCCTATCTGTAAGTCAACTTCATTTTTAGACTTTGGAGTCATCCAACATATCCATCCAATTTTGATCAGGTAAAGTTTTTGCAACAGAACTCAATCCTATTAAGTCACGATCGAGCTTTGCAAATTCTATATGCAACTTGTTCAGATCCGGGTCAAACTCGACCATTTGAAAATTTCATTGTGCCAATACTCTCTCCATAAACCCAACTTTATCCCATGAAACTCCTCGTACACTCATGCATTAATCGGATACACTTTATCTATATGGATATTTACTTTAATATATTTGGGAATTAACTTTTGGATACAAAATATCAGGTTAGGTATCTTAACTCCTTTATACAAAGGATTATTGTACTAGAATAAAATATTCTTTATGATTTATATGACTATATTTTATCATGAAATCGGTAATACTGGGCTGCTTAGAATGAACAATATCACATTTTACTCCCATTAATCAAATACATAAAATAAAGACATAACTTCAACTCTTTGTAAAGTACATCAAAATAATATATATACAGGGACGGATCTAGGAATCAAAGTTAGGAGGGGCTTGACTCGTATTCATAATTTTAAATCTAGAGTGTAAGAGACAAAAATAAGTGCAACAAACAAAATTCAAGTGGATAATAAGACATAGTAATATTTTTGCTATTCGTTTAATGAATTACCAAACAAACTATTCTATTTCACATATTGGTAAAAGTGAAAAAAAATTAAGGAAAAAAGATTAAGCTAGCTATAAATTATCCATACAAACGTTAAGATCTGGCTCTAGCAGTGCTACCACTGCAGAGGGATAGCAACATAACACCCTTATAAGAAGAGAGGATAGTCTGACGAGATAAAATGTACATCCAATTAAAGTCATATCTTGATATTCTTAGTATATTCAATTGAAGCCTTATTTTTATATTCCTAAGTTAAATTAAATTTAGGGGACTTTTTTTTGTCACCAAATCAAAATGACTAATGAAATCTAAATTTGAGAACGATAAAATTTGAAGAAAATGAAAATGCAAATTTTGAGAGTAGAAAAATTGAAGGAAAATGATAGAAATCACATCAATTTATTTTAAAAATTAAATATAAGGAAATAATTCAAGCTACTAAAAGCGTGAAGCAGAATAGAAGTAGCTTTGACCGATAATATTGTGCGATGTTTTGATTGCATGCACTACAACAACTCCTATTGTGTGATGCTTTGGCGACGGCCATGGCCGCGCCGTGATCGTGGAAAAGCAAGAGTCTCCCCCGATCGTGTGTGTGGCAGGAGCTACGACCAAAGCATCACGTAGCACAATGGTAGGGCAGGAGCAGGCCACACGGGCGAGGTGTGTGAGTTGGTCATGCGAGCAACAATGACCGTGTGATTCAATTGCGCTGATAGATGTAGCAAGAGAGGTGATCGTTGTCGCTATGGATATTTATTCGCCTCATCGCCTGAATTGCTTTGTTGCCGGGAGATTGTTCTCTCATTGTCACATGAGAGAAGAAACCTAAAACCTTTAAAAAAATAATAATAATAAATAAAAATTGGCTGGGAACTAGGGTGGGCTACATCACAGTATAACCCATATATACAATTGATCTTGTCCGAAAGCTGAATCAACGGACGCTGGGCACGTGGCGCTCTCCGGGTCGCTGGCGTGGATCTCCGATTGGTCGTACGAAACTCCGACGAACCTGCACAGAAGTCGGGCCGGGAAGGGGTTCCCGGCGGCGACCTTCCGACGCTCAAGTCAGGCAAGCGAACAGTGAAGAAGTGGCTCCAGAAATGGTAGAACGCGTACCTCCGGCGAAGTATAGGGCTCCTTATATAGAGCGGTGAAAGAGCTCACACACACATACCGAGGCAAACAAGTGTTCTTAGCCCATACCTCGGTATGTGTTTGTCAGAAAGCTTACCTGACACCATACTGCTACAGTCCAAGCACGTTTTCGATGGGACAGCAGAACACCTCGTCGCCAGATTTGGAGTATGGCCTAGTCATAGGACTTGACAGCTGTCATAAGATATAAATTGTCCTTCTCTCCCTACCCCATGACGGGGTGTCCGTCCGGCCGGCACTCATCTTACACCCGGCCGGACGACACTCACATCCCGTCCGGCTCTCCGTATGCCTCGGTATGCTGGGGAGATCCTCGGTAAGGTGTTGTGGGGACTGCTAGCAGTATGTCACCTTGTCTTCGGCCGAGCATGACTTCCGCTCGGCCCTTCGTTACTGTTCAATCGAGCGCCGGAACCCCGACTCCTGTCGGGACGCCTTTTGCCATCGGTTATTCACCGGTAGGCCGGTCGGGAGGTCAGCCCATCCTTATCCGGTCGACCGATCGGTCCGTCCTTCTCCGATGGACCACCTGGACCTTTGACTTCCACGTGGCGTTGACCCCTCAAAATGGGGGTCCCCTGTTCTAACCGCCAGATCACTTGCCTCCCCCTCAAGTCTAGTCGAAGGAGGCGAGGTCCGACTGACTGGACTGCCGATTTAACTGAGTAACGGCCGCTACACTACTCCGCTCGGCCATGCATAGGGATGCTCATCCGGTCGGCGGTGTCTTGCCTGTGCCTTGCAGCATGAGTAAGTTCTCTTATCTTCCCGTTTCTTTTGTTCTAACTGATTTATTCTTTGTTTCTGCAGCCGAAGTCATGTGGCCCGCCAAGGCTACCGAGTGACTGAAATTGAGAGCCGCCGAGATCGAGGCGGCCAAGAATAGGGAGGTCGCCGAGCGGAGCTTGGCCGGCCAGCGAAGAGGGTGAGGGGACTCAGACTGTCCCCGAAGCCTTAGACACTCCTGCCTCTCTCGGCGAGGCTGCGGGCGATCTCGAGCCTTCTACTCAAGTCGAGGTAGAGGGCCGTTCAGCCGACGACGTTCCCCTGGCCACTCGGAAGCGCAGACGGCCAGAGCTAGCCTCTCAACCAACTCCATCTGATGAACCGCAGTCCGAGCAGGGCGATGAAGCTCCAGTGCTATCCGGGACGGTCTCTATAGAGAGTACCCCCACACCGCGCGGCTCTCCAAGGGCTATCTCTGAGGTGCCGCCCTCCAGTCCTCCCCGAACCCTACGGCGTCTTAAGCAGTTGGGCGACCGTCCTTCTTCCTCCACCGGTGAGTCGTCCGGTAAGGCCGCTGCGCCCCTGGGTGATCCGAGCGGCCCAAGATTGATAAAATCTGTCTTGCGCCTCCCGTCTGAGGAATATATGGCGGCTGCTGATCGGCCAGTGGTCCCCAAGCAACAGATCACCCTTACGGGTCCTTTCGCTAAAGCCTGGGAGGACGCTCGGCTCCAAATTGCAATGATGACTCCCGGTCAGCTGGGCGACAACAATCTACAACAGGCGACCGGGGTATGTTCTTTGCCATGTTAGTTATTTGGATTTAGTTTCTAACTTGCTCCTATCCGTTTGCAGAATTGGGTGGAGCAGATTGCAATCAGCAATCGCCTAGCCGAACTGGAGGACGAGCTGAAGAAGCTCAAAGCCGCAGGAGATAGCAGATGGTCAACGACCGCTCTGGAGAAGGCCAAAAAGCTGCTGGAAGCCGAACGGGGTAAGTCCTCCGGCTTGTCGAGCGAAGTGGCTCGACTCGAAGCTTTGGTCAAGCAGCGGGATAAGGAGATAAAGACCGCTACCACCCGGAAGCTTAAAGCCATCGAAGACATGGATATGATGAAGGTAGAGAACCGGGGGCTAGAGCAGCGGGTGAAGGAACTAGACGCCTTGTTGAAGACTGAACGGGAGGGCCGCTCGGCCGACCAGGTCAAAGCGGAAGGGGCTTTGAAAGATCTTCAAGCTACCTTCGATGCTTCTAAAGCTACTTTTAAAGAATATCAGGACGGGGAGCCCGGTCGGTCGGCGGAAGCGCGCAAAGCATTCGTCCGCTCGGATGAATTTGGCGAAAAGTTCAGCGACAAGCTGTCCTTGACTTTTGAAGAGGCGATCAAAGTGGCAGTGGAATATCTGAAGACCAAAGGCCACATACCTGCCGAGCTGTCCGTCCCCCCCCCCGAAGATTTGGCGGCCATGATGGGCTCCATCTCCGACTCTCTTTTTAACTTTGATGATAGTGAATGAGGGGTTTATGTAATTTCTCTAAGTGTGCAATCTTTTGTATGCCTGCCGTTCAGGGCGAATATAATAAATTTTGTCTGTCCGCCGCTCGGCGTAAACGGATAGTCTCCTTTTGTTATTTGTTTGTTCGAACCGCGTCCAATCTTTAACTTTTGTCTTGGTCTCAGTTTTCTCGCGTCCAAGTACATTTTATAAAGGAGCCTCTCGGCCGCACGATGTCTTCATTCTCGCCCTTAAGGCAGGCCCGATCATGGGCCGGCCGTTACAACCGAGTAAGACCTTGCAGAAAGTTATCCGTTCGGAGGATTTATAGACTCCGGTTGTTCTCCTTTGAACGTCGAATTTTACCGTCAGCGCCTGATGACCTTCCGCTCGACGGGTTTATAGACGCCGGCTCGTCTCTCGATTTTTAACGTCGGAGCTCGACGGTCTTCCGCTCGGTGGGTTTATAGACGCCGGCTCGTCTCTCGATATTTAACGTCGGAGCTCGACGGTCTTCCGCTCGGCGGGTTTATAGACGCCGGTTCGTCTCTCGATTTTTAACGTCGGAGCTCGACGGTCTTCCGCTCGGCAGGTTTATAGATGTCGGCTCGTCTCTCGATTTTTAACGTCAGAGCTCGACGGTCTTCCGCTCGGCGGGTTTATAGACGCCGGCTCGTCTCTTGATTTTTAACGTCGGAGCTCGACGGTCTTCCGACCGGAAGGTTTATAGACGCCGGCTCGTCTCTCGATTTTTAATGTCGGAGCTCGACGGTCTTCCGCTCGGCGGGTTTATAGACGCCGGCTCGTCTCTCGATTTTTAACGTCGGAGCTCGACGGTCTTCCGCTCGGCGGGTTTATAGACGCCGGCTCGTCTCTCGATTTTTAACGTCGGAGCTCGACGGTCTTCCGCTCGGCGGGTTTATAGACGCCGGCTCGTCTCTCGATTTTTAACGTCGGAGCTCGACGATCTTCCGCTCGGCGGGTTTATAGACGCTGGCTCGTCTCTCGATTTTTAACGGCGGGTTTACAGACGCCGGCTCGTCTCTCGATTTTTAACGTCGGAGCTCGACGGTCTTCCGCTCGGCGGGTTTATAGACGCCGGCTCGTCTCTCGATTTTTAACGTCAGAGCTCGACGGTCTTCCGCTCGGCGGGTTTATAGACGCCGGCTCGTCTCTCGATTTTTAACGTCGGAGCTCGACGGTCTTCCGCTCGGCGGGTTTATAGACGCCGGCTCGTCTCTCGATTTTTAACGTCGGAGCTCGACGGTCTTCCGCTCAGCGGGTTTATAGATGTCGGCTCGTCTCTCGATATTTAACGTCCGAGCTCGACGGTCTTCCGCTCAGCGAGTTTATAGACGCCGGCTCGTCTCTCGATTTTTAACGTCAGAGCTCGACGATCTTCCGCTCGGCCACCTGATGCTGACGTTGTTTGTTGCTTCAGCCGCTCGGCTTGCGCATTCTATCTCTGTTGCTCCACGAGCTTAGCTGCTCTTGCCTTGATTAGAGCATCGAGCTCCTTCGTGGAGAGCATCACCGTGTGCGGTCGTCCAGCCTCGTCCATTGCTTCCGCTCGGATGCAGGAGCGTTCCCACAGACGGCGCCAAATTGATCCTGTCCGAAAGCTGAATCAACGGACGCTGGGCACGTGGCGCTCTCCGGGTCACTGGCGTGGATCTCCGATTGGTCGTACGAAACTCCGGCGAACCTGCACAGAAGTCGGGCCGGGAAGGGGTTCCCGGCGGCGACCCTCCGACGCTCAAGTCAGGCAAGCGAACAGTGAAGAAGTGGCTCCAGAAATGGTAGAACGCGTACCTCCGGCGAAATATAGGGCTCCTTATATAGAGCGGTGAAAGAGCTCACACACACATACCGAGGCAAACACGTGTTCTTAGCCCATACCTCGGTATGTGTTTGTCAGAAAGCTTACCTGACACCATACTGCTACAGTCCAAGCACGTTTTCGATGGGACAGCAGAATACCTCGTCGCCAGATTTGGAGTATGGCCTAATCATAGGACTTGACAGCTGTCATAAGATATAAATTGTCCTTCTCTCCCTACCCCATGACAGGGTGTCCGTCCGGCCGGCTGGACGGGGCGTCCGTCCGGCCGGCACTCATCTTACACCCAGCCGGACGGCACTCACATCCCGTCCGGCTCTCCGTATGCTTCGGTATGCTGGGGAGATCCTCGGTAAGGTGCTGTGGGGACTGCTAGCAGTATGTCACCTTGTCTTCGGCCGAGCATGACTTCCGCTCGGCCCTTCGTTACTGTTCAATCGAGCGCCGGAACCCCGACTCCTGTCGGGACGCCTTTTGCCATCGGTTATTCACCGGTAGGCCGGTCAGGAGGTCAGCCCATCCTTCTCCGGTCGGCCGATCGGTATGTCCTTCTCCGATGGACCACCTGGACCTTTGACTTCCACGTGGCGTTGACCTCTCAAAATGGGGGTCCCCTGTTCTAACCGCCGGATCAACAATGATATGTCTATGTATATATAGAGGAGTTTTAGATTGCACATTTTGTGGATAACTGAGTGAATTCAAGGTGCCCCAAAGTCAGTCGGAGGGCTCAAATCATTTCCGAGCGTCTCAAATTCACTCAGTCATCCACGGAGTAACACTATATATATATAGTTGATACCAAGTATCCAGTTTACGCTAACTATTAATCTTGATGAGGTGATTATAAAAGTTTTTCACTGACTACCAGAGTAAATCGGGAAACGCTAGCAATCAATGGTCTATCAATTTAACGTTCTTAGATCAATCATAGGTTAAAAAAAAATATTAAGACAGGGACTTTATTTAAAATAATGTATTTAATCTTAACCACTTAAGCCATCGTTGCACCAATAATATTAAATAATTTAATATAATAATTTTCTAATAGTCTTAATTTTAGTGGGGTTGTCAAAAGTTCAATTTTAGTAATGTATCTTAACTTTGCTAAAGGAGACTCATGCGTTTCATGTGGAAATTGACAACTAAAAGCAGATTATTAAGCTTAACCCGTTATACAATTATACAATAAAAGTAGACTCATGCATTAAATATATTTTTAATGTATCAATTATTTTTCATTTGATCTCTTGAACTAAGTTAAATTATACAATAATATTCAGACAAAAGAACAATCAGAACTTATTAATAATAATAATAATAATTATTATTATTATTATTATTGTTAATTAGTTTCTCAGTTTTGATATGTCTGAAACAGTGAAGCGTGTGGGAAAGAATGACTGAATGATGCGTAATTATCGGAACATCAGTCACCATTAAAAATGGGAATCTCCCCAAGTTGACTTGTGGATTAGACATCAATTTGGTTGGTGTGAAATCTATCCGATCCGGTGTTAGATTCCCTCCAATAGATTTGAACGCATCTCTAACAAGTCAAACCACTTGCTAGCTCATGCAAACATTCTCTCCGTTTTATCCCCTCTGTTTTTTATACTTTCCAAAGACAACTTGTGGGTGACTGACGAAGAAGATCGACTTAATCTAAAATAAAATGAGTTTTAAAAATTCTATAAAACAAATTCTTTCAATAAGAAAAAGATAAATATTATCAATTTGGGGAAATCTTTTAGTTTTTTTTAATAATTTAGATATTCAGTTCTTACAATATGATTAATTCTGAAAGTAATCGATTTAATCTAATGAAAATTTTCTATTAACCATCAGGATAAATCAGAAAGTACAGATAAATCGAGACGAATGACACAACATCATAAATAATTCAAACTTCTCAAGTGTAATGTGACCTAAGTGAAATTCAAATCCTCGTTATCTAGAAAATCTGTTCCATTACTTATCATCACAGCATAACTCTAGGTTACTTTAAATTAGAAGGATCCTTGAGAGGGAAATAATTTCACTAATAGAACATATAAATTAAAAATTTTATGTTTAGAAATTTTAGGATTTAGAAATATAGAAATAGGAAAAGTTCATTGGAAGAAAGAGAATGTCTGCTTTTTAGGCATATTTTTTCTCTCGTTTTTTGAACACTTTTTTTTTAAAAAAATCATAATATTTTAGATTTATAATTAAATTCCTTTTAATTTAATTTATTATTTTTTTAATCATTTATTATAAAAATATATATAAAAATTTTCTTAAAAAAAATGTAGGGTGTGTTTGGTTTGTGTATTTTTTATTTTTATTTTTTGAAAAATGTGTATTTATGAAAAATGATGATTAATTTGTATTTTTTGTATCTGTTTTTAAAAAAAAATAGATAACATTTTTAAAAAAAAAATGACAAAAAATTATTTTTTATTTTATAGAAAACACGATCAATGAACACGATCTTAGCCTTTATTTTAAAAAAATAAAAAAATAATGGGCCCTACAGGAGGTGGGGCAGTGTGCACCGGTCCATCTTGATCACCAGGACCGGCTCTGATCCTTTGAGTATCAAGGATAATTCCAGTGGACGAATGAACATATATAATTTTATTAATTCTCAAAATAAAATTATTATTTTGTGATCAAAATATCACGATAAATTTTAAAAATAGTCTTTTGTAAAAAAATAGGATAAAATTATGTACAATGAATTTTTCCTCGAAATTTTACATAGCGGAAGTTTTATGTACTGGACTGTCCTTATTAATTCTTACAAAGAAAAAGAATAAAATTCTAACCTTTTTATATTTATAAAATAAAATTTTAATTATTCTAATAAAAAATCACTTTAAAATTATTATATAGCCGATATAACCCCAAACTCTAAACTCATCCTAATACGCACATTGTAATATATAACTACTCGATAGCAACTACACGTTATTATGATTTTCGCCTAATTAAGTTTCAAATTCATAATTCACAGGAATCTTCAACCATTCAAAATGCATATTGTTATTCAACTAAAAAACAAACAAGAAATTAAAAAAAAGGCTAAGTCAAAAAGCGTGTGGACTCCTCTCTAAATGCTTTTCCTAATCATATTAAAAGCAACGTAACGCATGAGGAAGAGCTAGCCATTGACTCGATCGACTGATAACGTTCTTCCTTGGAATTCTATCACTTTTTTGATATTTCTTTTTTAACTTCTTCTTCTTGCCTTAATCATGAAGCAGATGACTTGCTCAGATCGTCTCTGAAGATCATGATTCTCTTAAATTCTTTATGAACATTCTTCGTTATCTTTTTGACCTAATTCTTCAATCTCTTTCACACTAACACACACGGCTTGACTTCTACGCCTCTGAATTGGAGTATTGAAGCCAGCAAAATCCCACACGTTCGCTTGCTTTGCAGCTTAATATTCCTCTCTATCCAATTCAAAGAAATATATAATAAAAAGGAGGAGAATTCAAATCTCAAATGACACTAATATTTTAAGGAGTTTTTGAGTGTGTGTAAATTGGACTCTAAATTTATAAATTACACTGGATTGCCTGCCATCCCAAATAAATGTTAGATAATATTTGTCGAAGATTACACAAGGACTATACTGAATTTGAAATTACAGAATTAAAATTCAATCTAGTCTAAGCTGATAATCTTCAGGTGTTAGTACTGCCGAGTTGCTAAGTCGAGAAGGCCGAATGTTGAGTAGCAACTTGCTTAAGTCGTTGAGCGCCAAACTAGCTAAGTGCCGAATTAGATGAGTTGTAGTTGAGTGATCCGAGTGGATCTCCGTGCACAGGGTATGGAGAGCCGTCGAGTCGCCCGAGTGGGCAGATGAGCACCAAGTCGGTATGACAAGCTGCCTGACTACCGAGTGGTTGGAGAGTAAAGCCGAGTGCTCAGGAACTTTTTCGAGTTGATCGAGATGTCCAACGATCGAGTCTGAAAGGACCTTTGAGTGCTCGGGAAAGAGAGAAATTGAGACATACGTTCGACACAATTTCCTTAAAATAGATTCATTCTCCTTTGGTGGTACTTAGAGGTCACGATGAACATCTGCTTCTCAAGATAAAATGACAAACCGCGATCACCACCTGAATGCTATCACAAATAGACTGCTGAACAAAATGAACATGACAGAAAAGGGGAAATAAGGGTGGAGGAATTTGCTTCTCAGACCTTTGACAACAATAACTAACAGACTAAAGCTCATTAGTCCCCGATCGGTCCAACATTCGACGTGCACAAGTCGTACTCGCACATACACTAGTCATCCAAGCTCTAGTTTTGCATTCCTGTGCAGATGCACGTGAGAAAGAGTCTCTCCCTATTTATATATTTATAACATCAATGCTTATAATACATTATAAACCAACTTAAAACTTTTGATATAAGACTAATGTCTTATTCACAATAGAATCTTTTTCTTCCTTTCCACTTTTTTTTCATTCTCATTTCTAATAAAAAAAAACAAGGAAAGTTAGGATGATTCCCTATTTATACCCTTTCCATTCTCCCTTCCCAATCCACTCCACCTCCTCGATCGATCTCTCGTTAATTTCAAGCACAATCTCCACGAGCCATGGCAAAGCACTACACCACCATCTTCTTCTTGGTCTCTCTTCTCCTCTCGGCCTCCCTCAGCTGCCATGCAATAAGGCATGGCCCTGCAACAGATTCTTCTTCAAGCACACATCAAAAGGTTACATATATAACTGAATTGAAATACTATAATTTTTCTTTGAGAATTTGAGTTGGTTTTATATTATTTTTCTCTTCTTTTTTTTTTTTAACGTTTGAGATCGAATATTTCGCAGCGAGTCGAAGAAGACAGCAGTAGCAGCAGCTTTGAGGAAGGATGTGGAGGAGTTGGGGAAGAAGAGTGTTTGATGAGAAGAACACTTGTGGCTCACACTGACTACATTTACACACAAGGGAAAACCCCCTAGCTAGTTGATTATCATATATATTTTTTTTGTTAGAAATTATCATACAGCTAATTTCATAAAAAATAAATAAATAAAACATTTATAATTGTTCTACTAGTAACATTGACAATTACTCCTTAAGGTTGTATGTGGTTATATTTGATGCAATTATAGTTAGTTGGTGTTGTAAGTGATGGAGCAAATTTGAGTTTTTCTTTTCTTGTTTGCTTTAAAATTTTGAATGAACAACTCTCCCTTAAAGAATTACTTTTTCTTGAGTAAAATATATTGGATCATTAATCCAACATTGGATTTATAGGTGAAGTAATTATATATTAATTATGGACTGCCATATTTGGTTAAATGCAATATGATCAATGAAGATTTTGAATATTTGAGTTTTAATATATCTAATAGGGTATCAGCCTTTATGTGTAAAGATCTAAGGGGTAATTTCTATTTTATTGATAGGCTATAATAGAAAATACCACAAGAATAGCTTTAATAGGGTGCTTTCCTATGAATAAGGGGTTATGGTCCCCGAATGAGACGGTTGGTTGATTTTTTGGATCAATCGATTTTTAGTCGTTGTCGCCTACTCTCTTTTGTATTCCATATCGAAGAGAGAATTATAAAAGAAACTCCAAAGGGAATCATGTGATCCAAAAGACTAAACCACACGACTTCAAAAGATAAAAGATATTATGGATTCAAGTATACTTCCGCACTTTCATCCTTACAATTTCTAATGCTTAATCATACGGTTCAAGATTTATATGTGATATTTATTGAAAAAGATAATTATATTTTTGTTGTTACAACAAAATAATATTTTTGATTGTGAGATAATTAGAAAATTATTTGTGCAAAGAAAAAAATAGATAAGAAATAAGATAATTATTCCTTAGTTGAGAGGGTGTCAACTTGCATAGTTTGATAAAAGTCTTAAAATTAAGTTGTTGCCAAGTTTTTTGGTTTAAAATCTATTTAAACTTTGGATGTGAGTGTTTGAGGGCTCATGTAATTATCTTTTCTTTAATAAGATATTTTTTTTATGAAATTAAATAAATTAAAGTAACTAGATAAAATATTGTAATAATATATCAAAAAATAATCACATTTATAAAATTTGTCCAACTAGTGTTGGATGTCTAACCTAATTGATGAATTTGGCGTGCTAGAGGACTTCGCTTTTGTGAGTTCGAGCATTGCAGGATAGCTGAACCAAGTTAAATTCTTGACCCAAAAGACTTCTCAAGAGTCCAAGCAGAGTAAGGCGAGAGAGACGCGAGCCCGAGTCCGAGCAACTTGAGTGCACAACAATTTCAGCTATTTGCCGAGAGATCTGGTCACTAGTCGACTACTTTACGAGACCAGTTGATTGGCCGAGTGAGTCGAGTTGCGTACGTCAATTGTCAAAGATGAGTGCCAAATTCCTGAGGAGCTAGATCAGTCGACTGATATATGATATCAATCGAGTGCCCATTTGAGTCAAGTTGCCCGGGTGCCGAAGATGAGCATCGAGTGGTTAAGAGCTATAATAATTCTCTAGTCAATCGACTGCTATCTTATATCAATCAAATCATGTCTTCTATCAATCAATTGCCTGAGTGCCAAAAGTGCCAGAATGCATCGAGACTTCTGAGTGGTGAGCTATTGAGGGTTGAAGTCGAATGTTGAGTCCGAGTGGGAATCAAATTGAGTTATGTCGAGGTCTGTGTTGGACACGGTCTCGTTAAAATAGATTTGCCCTATCCAACAATAATTCGTGGTTACGTTGAACAACTATATCCTAGGATATAACAGCTCAACCACAATCTAAATCATACACAAAGGTTACGTTTGATTGGGTATAATGTAATGGAACTTGTAATGTAATTAAATTTGTAATGTAATGTAATGTAATCTCGATTACATTACTACGTTTGGTAATATAATGTATGTAATCTTTGATTACAAGGATGATTACATTCTTTTGTTTGGTATCTATTATTTTTATAAGGAATGTAATTCATATTATTATAAAATGATAAAAATATCCTGCAACTTTTACTAACGGGTCGTCGCACCTCTGTCGAAGCTTGCGGCAGCCACTGACAACTAGCAGCCGTCACCACTAGTCATTGCCGATGGCAGGCGGCGGACGGGTGGCGAGCGACGGGCGGCGGGTGGCGAGCGACGGGCTACGGGCGGCGGGCGGCGGGCGGGAGGCGGGCGACGACAGGAGGCCGACGGCGGGCGGCCGACGCCCGGCAACGCGCGGCGGGCGGTCAACGGCCGGCGACGGCCGACCGACGGTCGGCGGTGGGTGGCCGGCGACAAGAGGTGGCGTGGGGCGGCGGTTGACTAGGGGTATATTCGGCATTCAAATTTTAGTTAAGCAGTGACCTCGTAATATAATCGGATTACATAGTATTTACTTTGTAATACAGATTACAAAACTTCACTATCTTTTGTAATCGAGATTACATTACATTACAAGTTTAAAGTTAAAACAAATAAAATAATCACAAGACAAATTACACCCTACCAAACGTAGTCAAATTATTGGTGGTGAATAAAACTTGTACTCGAATGCTATCACATGAAACGACAAATGTTGTCAAGCAAATTGCTTGGCAAAGAGGTGGAGATCCTGCGACCAGAAGAATAAAGGATAGTCTGGTACATGAAGCTTTCGTCATACGGGATTTCGAGGAAGGATCCATTATACGTAGTCTTATCCTATTTTTTACAAGAAACTATTTTTAGGATTCGAAGAATAAAATTTTTTCATTATCTTTTCTATTCAAGGTAGGAGCTTCTGATAGACTATGATTCATGACAATATTAAATCGGCTGATTAATGGTCAAAGAAAGTCCATTACTGCCTTCGCCAGCCTGGCTTCAAATCATCCATTAATGTGTTTGTTACACTCTTAAGGAGAAAAAAAAATTAATTCAAGTGGTAATAGGTTGATTTGCTTGGGTAATTTTGCCCCGGTCAATTTGACATTTGAAGCATGGAGGTAACACGTGCACACAAGTATTAAGTTTAATACAATCTAGGGCTTCGATGTACAAGCATGCTTGAGAAAGAGAGCCTCTCATTCATACATAATCACAGCTCTCATTGTGTGATTCAATATAAATCATTATCAAAAACACAAATCGTTCTATGCGGGACTAAATCTCATACGCACTGGAGTTTCTTTCCATCCACATTTCCAACGCAAACTTCTTTGTGATTAATCTAATCCAACTAATCCAACTTTGATCAACTCAACTATTTTGACCCACCGATAATACAAACTAATCTAGTTGGGCCAAGCCCAATCTACCAAGCTCCACGCCAAAATAAACCTTTTGCAAGAGCTAGGTTAACTTTTTTTTTTTTTTGATAATTTAATCTTTATCTTTTTGAAATGATTAATTTTAGAGATGATCGATTTGATTTTACAAGAATTTTTCATCAGCCACTAGTATAAATTTAGGAAGCGTAGATGAGTCTTAACGGACGGTCCAGTATAACAAGAGATTCACACCCTCATTATATAAGAGCTCATTCTATCATTTACTATCGCACCATGCCAAAAGGCATGAGTTAGCTTAATTTAGACTAAAAGGTAAGTTAACCTAAATGAAGAAAGCCAAGGGTCTCTTTGGTGCTAAGTTGACTTAAGGTAAAGAATGGTCGTCCTCGAGTTAATGAACTCCGGATTTACCTAGATCTTCACTCACAGATAGTTTAACACAAAGACATGTTGGTAGACCTAACGCTAATAAGGTTGACTAAAACATTACTAAGTCAACTAAAGATAATAGTTTTAGGCAAAATTTAGGTCAATATGGGATTTAGTATTTCAATTTTCAGTAGTTAGGTTAAAATCTAGTCTTAAAATAATTATTTTCAAACCTTTCATTATTTTGAAAATTAACACCAAGTTAATTTTAAGCTTTTTAAATAATGCTTAATAAGTAATTTTGATGATTTCAAAAATATATTTTCACCTTAAAGTTAAATTCTCATGACAATTACAAACTTAGTTGGGTTTGTATTGTTGTCAATTTATAACTTTGTCGACATACACTTAGTTTGTGTCATTTTAAAATTTTTATATAAAATCATTAACAGAAGTAAAATGAGTTAATCTTTTTATTTAACTTCTAATAAACGTTGGGAATCAATGTAAATACTTTAGATTAGCAAATGATATACATCATAATTTACTTTAGGTAGCGGCAATATGACACATGATTAATCTAGTATTAGAGAAGAGAAGTCAGCTAAACAAGCAAAGCTTAGAGATATGTATCGTAAAAATTTGTTAGATGTGGAAGACCATTACCAAGACAATGGAAGACATTCAATATCGTAGTCCAACGATAAAGATAGAAACACAATTTTTACAAAGTAACTGGACCGCAGCAGCGATTTACGAACTAGAAAGTCTAAACGAAACAAGAGAACTATGTAAGTGCTGAGCCTTCCAAGTTCCAAGCAAGTAGACCATAGCAAAGTGGATTTACTCAAACCCTTAGAATTTATCGACAGAACCATTGTCTTAGCTTTGCTTAGAAAGATGGTTTACCAGATGTTTTGTATGGATTCAATCCTGCATTTGTTCTCCTAGGTCACTTCTTTCTTATGGTCTTCTTTGGCCTACTCTAGATCCATCAATCCCATGGAGGAGATGGGAGTAGCTATAACTTTGTCAAAACAGATCATGTTCTTCCCATACAATAACATGTCGAAACAGTTAAAAGATAGTAAAGAAAAAAAGAACCTGATCTGTGCTCTATATAATTGTTCAAGCTTCCTGCCTAAGATTGTCACCTAGCTCTTTACAATCTCAATGCTCCTTACCGTAAACAAATTAAGTGAAAGGGGACGATGGTGTTGCATATTCCTCCTCGTTTGGTGCTGCATTTGTAGGCAATGTGACTGTTCCATGACCTGGATAATTGTATTTGTTGAACACTCTTTCCTTGTTTTGGTTCCACCAACCTTCTGCTGCTTTCTCAGCAAACCTTTTCTTGCTACACAACACAACAGTCGAAAATAGCATGCTAAGAATGCAGCAAAAACATTGGGAGAAAGATACGAGCACAATTCCAAATAAATGACAACAAAAAAATTCCCCTTTCCTCTCTTGGAAAAGCTAAACAATAGTAAAACTTTCGGGCAAGTTTGGAATATATTGTTTTGCATCACTAATGCTAAGGTCTCATGTAAAATAGTCAAAAGAAAAGTAATGTTGGAAGAGAGCCAACAACTATGTTTTTTATCACACTGTTGTATGATGTTCATGATAATTGATAAATATGGGTTGTTACCTGAATCGAACCCGTTTGAAAGTCTTGATACCGCTGCTTAGTTGAATGTAAGTAATGTATACACCAGGCTCAAACTGTTCTGTGAGTTCTGCTTCTCCATTATTGCCATGTTTGACTGGAGGTGATTTTATGCTGTTGTCAGTGCTATGTTGAAAGTTTGACTCTCGGTTACCAGCAGCTGCCGATTTACTACTGTTGTGAGCATCTCTTTCAAAAGCACCAGAATCCATTGTTGACGAGATGTCGGATCTGATACTATCATTGTGTTCCAAGAGTGCTTCTATTTGTGTATGTATTTCAGTTAAGTTGTGATCAAATTCAGAGGGCAATTTCTCTCTTATATCCTTCAGCTTCAAGAACAGAGAGCCAACAAACACAAAACCAAAAATTAGTGATTTCAACAAGAAAACTTAAAATTTTCCTTGGAAGGATATCAAATTTAAGAACAAGCATGTTATGACTTAATTAAATAGTGTTAATTTTCCAATTCACTAGAAAGCATGTTGTCAACAATATTAGGTTTTGATACACGTTCTCCCTTTCCAAGAACATTGGCATTATTATGAACTACTTGCTCCTTACTAAAATCTTATTCTCCTAAGAAAGAAATTATAGATATGAGAAGCACTAATATTGAACTAACTTACAACCATACTTAATGAGATTTTATCAACACAACTAGTCACATATAAAATCATTCAAATCAAAAATGCAATTCAAATTTCCAGTATATTAGGATTTCGTGGATGAATTACTACTAGAAATAAGCAATCATGCCATCAATTTGTTATTTTTAGGCACTGAATGTAATCCCCTATATTTTAATTTAAGGGATTGATTTCCCATGTACACTAAAAAAAAGCAATCAACAAAATCTAGTAAGTTTTATTGGTTGGCAAGAGGTATAATATGTTGGGTTGTAAGGTTGCAAACAAAGTTCCACATTGAAAATACATAGGAAAGATCATAGATTTATAAGGAAAAGATATCTTCATTAGTATGAGACCTTTTTGGGTAGAGCTCAAATATGAGTGTTTAGCCCCAAAGTGGACAATATCATGCTATTATAGAGATATCTAAATTTCTTTTGGTCATAACAATTGGTATCAGAGCTCGACTGTCAGAAGGTCTAACCGTCGACTGTGCACAAGAGTTATGGTCTAATTAAGCCATGTGAGTAGAATATTGACCTCGAACAAAGGAAGCGGGGGCTCCCGTGTCTGAATCAAGAGGACCAGACACTAGGCAGGAAGTCCTAGTTGTGGCTAGGCAAGGAAGTCCTAATAGGTCGGATGGATCAAGGGGCAGGAAGATCGAGGATCGGACGTGAGAAGTCTGTGGTCCTTCATTTGAAGAAGGGGGGGGGGGGGGGGGGGAATTGTTAGGTTGCAAGGTTGCAAACAAAGTCCCACATTGAAAATACATAGAAAAGATCATCGATTTATAAGGGAAAGATATCTTCATTGGTATGAGATCTTTTGGGTAGAGCCCAAAAATAAAACCATGAGGGCTTAGGCCTAAAGTGGATAATATCATGTCATTGTGGAGATATCTAAATTTCTTTTGGTCCTAACATAATCATTTCACCTTGAGAGTATGAAAATAAACTTATGTTTTCTATTTTAATGACACCATATATGAAAAAGTGATCCCAAGAAAGACATGGAAAATTGGACTTTTCCAGAAAAGTGTCCATTTGTGCATGTTTACGAAGAACATGACTTAAGTTATATGTAAAGAGTACCTGAGTATCGAGATTTCTGATAACTTGTAGCGCAGCAATGCACTTGGCAGATTCTTGTTGAATTTTCTTTTCTGATTTTTGAATGACAAGTTCCTGTGCTTCAGATTTTTTTTTCAAATTTTTGACCTGTTAGAAGGTTAGGTTTATTATCATAGCAGCTTTTGAGTGGACAAGGAATTTTTCATTAACATACTGAAAACAAAAGCCAAATACAGCAATCCTAAAATGTAAAAGTTCTCAATGCACCTGGAATTGCAACTTTTGGATCTCCTGATTCAGTATTTCATTAGACTGCATGAGACTGTCAATAGCACCTTTAGAAAATACTGGAGTAGCAGAGTGTGGAGGACTTGGATATCTTGCATATGGTGATGTTGGCCTGGAGCTTACAGGTGGTGGAGGTGATGAGGGAACAATCGGTTTTAAAGCTATTTGAAGTGCACTAATTGAGCTACTAAAAGAGATATCTTTCAGCTGCAACAGTGAAGGAACTTGTGGAGCTCTGAGCATAGACAAAGATTCTGATTTGGCATCGTTTTTTATTGATTTAGCTTCAATAGATTTTATTGGATCTGCATTTGATGACACTACAGGTTTTGAAAATTTTATTTCCCATTTGTCTAGCTTTTCCTTGATATCAATGGATCGACGAGGCATAACAGTCTTCTTATTAGTAGTCAAGGAGTTACCAGATTCAGCAGCTTTAAGTTTCGAATAGCAAGAATCACATACACGGTGAGGTTTCCCTGGTGTTGGAGCCAAAGCTGCTTTCAACACTTTTCTAGAACTACAAGCATGGCAATGTACTAGCCCACAGTTATAGCAGTTGTGTCTCTTTTTGGTAAAACCAAATGCTTGTCGACACCCTGAACAAAGTGATTGATCGGCACCAGATATCCATTTATGGATACAAATGCAGGCTGTAAAATTTGAACCGCAAGATATGCTTTTCACATGCCTATCCTTGAGAGCTTCAATGAGGCTAGGTGTTTTCCGATCTTCTGTATCTCCATGTCCCAGCCGACCATTAGAACCTCTTCCCCATGTGTATACTTCACTGCGTGATGTTAACACTGCAACATGACAAGCTCCACAAGCAATTTCTTCAACTAACTCGCCTACCAATCTATCTTGCACTAAACAAGGAACCTTGCCATCAGCTTGCGGGTTGCCAAGTTGACCATGGGACATGCTGCCCATTGTGAAAACATGACCTGATGTTGTGAGCCCAATTGTCAAGTTATGCCCACAGGCTACTTGATGAAAGTTATAGTCAATAAGTGATGGAACACAAGTAGGGACTAAACGCGCTTCTTTATCACCATGACCGAGGCGGTATTTGTCACCGTCGCCCCATGTAAATAATTTGCGAGATATAACATTGGCACCTGCCTGACCCATCACTTCAACAATAGCTGCAGTGTGCCATACTCCGCATGCGACCTTTATTGTCCTTAATCCACCTAAAGATTCAACTTCTTTAGGATATACCAGATTTTCTCGGTCGCCATGTCCAAGAACACCAAATGTCCCATCTCCAAAAGTAAACACTTTACCGTTCGATGTAATCAATGCTGAATGCCATGTGCCACATGCAATAGACATAACTTGTAATCCATCTAGTGGGCCTGAAACTTTCTTCGGTATCCAGTGGCTAGCATCGGTACCATGACCGAGAAGTCCAGTGTAGTGAGTGCCATCTCCCCAGGTAAACAAGTCACCGGTAGTGGATACAGCACAAGTATGGTACTCACCACATGCAATATAATCCATATTCCAAAGTACCAATGACTCCACAAGATGGGGGCGAGTTACATCTCTGTCAGTACTATGGCCAAGCTGACCACCAGATTGCTCACCCCAAGCAAATACTTCCCCTTGCCGTGTAACTAGAGCTGCATGCCTAACACCACATGCAATTTGATGGACATCTAAAACTACATTTGATTCTAATGATCTTGGAATTAAAACATCAGTTCTTGCACATACACCATTTGAAGATCCATCCATTACAGCTCCATCAGACCATATTACTCCCCACACATAAACATCGCCTAAAGATTCAATATCATCTGGTCCAGAACCTTGACTGGAGGAACTAGGAGCACTTGAAACACTAAGTCGTACACCATCTCCGTTACTTAATCTTAGTTGCATATTTGTGTGATCTGACCCCACATCTGATCTTGTTAAACTACCTGAAGGTCCACCAGTATGATATTTTGTGCTAAAACCATGAGATTTGCTCAAAGTGCTTTCTAGTCCGTAAGCATGACCATTTGATACTGAGTCTCCATCCTGAAGAAAACAGATAGAGGTATTTATGAGTGTTATCCATATCTCTAGTGAAAGGCTATTGGTCTTATTCACAAAAGTTGCATGGACAGTAAGGAGAAAGTAATCTCATCAATATAATTGAAGGTCAATAATCAGCATTACATGCCTATTATCAATAGTAAACACACAAACTTACATCAGAGGATAAAATCCCATCACTGTGGCTATCAGTTCTCAAATGTTGAGACTGTTCTGTACATATGAGAGCCCTAAGTCCTGCAATCCACACTTCCAAGTCACTTTGGTCCTTGCAAATCTATACAGCAGAAAGATAAATTACATTCTACATTTGGCTTAATGGATAATATTGAGCGAATGTGTTTGTTTTGTATGCTAACCAGATCAAGAGATCTTTCTCCGTTGTTATAGATAAGAGAAAATGATAAGTAGTCTTTTACAGGTCGCAAATATCTCCTAAAAACAGCCTGTGAAAAATTGTACCAAGAAGAAGGTTGGACTTTATCATGGTTTCATATTGACAAAATTTTCTTCATTCTTACAGTTAAATAAGACATACAGTTCTCTGTCCATGAACAATTTGTATTACAGAAGACAATTTTATAGCCCTCTCCTTCTTCTTATGAGATAACCAAATCAAAGTAGTTTCATCCTGTAAATATAAGGTATCAAGAAGTTATTATAAGCATATACCACCATACAAAGCCGAACCGAGTAAGATAAAGTATTAAATGATATGAATAATAAGAAAGACAATCATTTGAAGTCAGAAATAACAGAATAGCACAACAACTCACACTCGAAATTCTGAAGGGGCAGAATTTTGGCTTTCCTTTGCGACTATACTTGATTAACTGGGTGCCTTTCTTCAATGCAATAAGTGCCTTCAAATCATTAAAAAAAAAAGCAAAAGATTGAAAACAAGAGCGAAGTAATGTCGAATCAGCAAGCATTTTATCTATCCATCACCAAACAAATAATTAACGAATATAGATAGAGAGAGAGAGAGAGTGGGAAAGATATTCAGAAAGGGGGGAAACGTACCTGTTGAATCTCGCGGTCAGGCTTCCCATAATCAGCTGGATCTGCCATTCCATCTGAGAGGACGGTCCGGTAGGATCACGAATCGGAGCATGAGAAGAGCTACTGATCCCCGTCTCCATTGATGAGTCGATGAGGAGGAGGAGGAGGAGGAGGAAGAGGAGGAGGATGGAAAGGATGATGATTTGGCTCGCTGCCTGCGCCCACGATCGCGCCCTGCCCTCTCATCAATCACTCCCGTTGTCGATTATTCCTCCTCCGCTTCTTCCTCCGGAAGGCTTCTCCGCCGACGCCGCTGCCCCTCTTCCGATTTCATCGGCCCGTTCAAGTCCAATAGTCCCGAAATAAGGCGAAAGGGAGAGAGATCAAGACCATACCTCGGCCACCATAAATCGGCCCCTCCTCGCCCCTTCCTCCCGTCAGGCGCATAACAACGAACCAACTGAAGGAGACTCCCGACAGATCGAAGTTACAAGGAATTGCGATCGTCCGATGTTTTCCTGGCTAGGGCTGGGCTTCATTCGATGCGGCCTCCGCTCGACGGGGGAAGAAGATGAAGTAAACTCTCAAAGAGAAGACGCCATGCGGCTGCCCCGAGTTTGCGGACCATGAGGCGCTTTTGCAACGGACGGTCAAGCCTCTCCAAATCACTAAAATCAAATTTAGCAAAATAAATAAATAAATAAAAGCAAAGTTTTCAAATTGATACCTTCTACTTTGATAAATCCCAAATGATCCCTTATATTTTATTTTTTATATACGTATTAAAACTATTAATTATGGATGCATCTATAAACGAGTTGATCTTGTCCGAGCGCTGAGTCGATGGACACTGGGGGTGTGGCATTCTCCGCTGTCTTCGACTGGTGATGTGGATCTCTGGCGAACCTGCAAAGAAGCCGAGTCGGGAAGGGGTTCTCGGCGACGACCCTCCGACGCTCAAGTCAGGCAACAAAGAAGAAAGGAGGCAGAGTAACTGTGGCTACAGTGATGAGAAAATTACATACCTCCGATGAAGTCTGGGGGTCTTTATATAGGACCCCGGAGAGGCGCGTGCACGCTTTTTGAGGCGTGCACGCTTCTCCAAACATATCTCAAACATGGATGTCAGAAAAGCATGTCTGACGCCATTCCGCAACCGTCCGAGCGTATCTCTGGCATGACAGTGGAAGCTCCCATCGTACGATTCTCTGTACGACCCGACCGTCGACCATGCTGTTTGTCGGCGGTCGATGTCTCGAGGCTGATTTTGTCAGCTGCTCCTTTTGTCCCCTTCTGGGTTTTGTCATCTAATGGTCCGGTCGGGACGGCCACTCGGTTCTCCTGGCGAACAGAGATGTGAGCGTATCGGCCCGACCGAGAAAGTCCACGGTCACATGCTCGGATGAGGTTGCGCCTTCTTGGTCTGCGATTCTTCCGAGCGGCCTGGCCACTCAGAACAACAGTTCTTTTACCTTGAGCGTCGGGAACCCGACCCGTGGTCGAGCTGTTTTCCGTCCGGCTTGGGGGATTTCTGGCGGGGCGATCGGATGACCTATCCGCTCGGCAGGACTTTAGGGTTGACCCTCCTGACCTTTGACCTCCACGCGTCCTCACCACCGGATCACGTGCCTCCCTCTCAAGTCTAGTCGAAGGAGGCGCTAAGTCCGACTGACTGGACTGTGAGTCTATCCGAGTGACAGCCGATCTGCCACTTTCGATAATGCCCTTCTGCCCGGCCTAAATGGAGTCATGTACTGCCGTTCGGGCGACTACTGATGATTATCCTGTCGACCCGCTAGCGATCAACTTTGACGCCTCTCGGATCTCCTTGGAATGCGTGCAAATCCTTACCATTAAGGCGGAGCACGCTGCCCCTGCTTCGTAATGGGGTTGATTAAATGTGCCCCTGTGACCAGATGCCACGTGGCGCTGCTGCCGTCATCGTACGGAGGCGGCGTCGCGTTCGATGGGACCTTCGGCGGTTTGAAATGGACGGTCAGATATGGGCCTCGGGTCCCATGACCTGAATCCGACGGTTCGGCGGGACCGAGCTCAACCTTATAAAGCTCCCGTCGTTCTCCTCCGCCACACTTTCGCCTTCGCGTGTCCGGAAGCCTTCTCTTGCGCTCAGTGCTCTGGCGACTTTGTTCCTCGGCATTCCGATGACCCCTCGCCCTCTTCTTTCGGCCGCCTTCTTTTCCGTAAGGATTTCTTGCCTCTTGCTCCTCTGTTCTCGTGTTTTTTCCTGCATTCTTCGCTGTGTTTGTGCTCCGTGGTTACTGTTCTTATCATCTTTCCATCGAGCCCCCAGCTCTTCCTTCTGCCTTTGGTCTTTCCACTATTCCGGCAATGGCCAGCTCTTCCTAGCCCGCTGATCTCACTCCCGGCCCATGGTATATGACCATGGAGTCACGGTTCGATCGGCGTGACGCAGAGAGCTTAATTAACGCCTTCGATCTTCCTTATGATTTCGAACTTATGTTGCCCTCACCTTCCGCTCGACGACACAAACCGCCGCACGACACTATTTATTTTTTCTGCGATCAGTTTACAACCGGTCTGCGGTTTCCTCTTCATCCCTTCATCGTCGAAGTCTGTAATTTCTTCGGTATTCCGCTCGGCCAGCTGGTGTCAAATTCCTTCCGCCTTCTGTGTGGAGTCGTTGTGTTGTTCAAAATCCACAACATTCCCCTCCGTCCGGAGGTTTTTTACTAATTCTATTACCCCAAGCAATCCGAGCTGGGCACTTATCTGTTCCAGTCTCGGATCGGCTTGGTCTTCTTCGATAAAATGCCTACCTCCAACAAACATTGGAAGGAATACTTTTTCTTCCTCCGCTTTCCCGGACGGCTCCCCTTCTTAACCAAGTGGCAGGTCGGACCGCCCACCTCTCCCGAACTGAAGAGGTATAAGACCCGACCGGACTACCTTCAAGCGGCGAATATGCTAGCCGGTCTGAAGCTCGACATCTACAAGCTCCTCCCTGAAGGAGTGATGTACATGTTCAGTTTGAGCCCGAGCCGAACCAAACTCCCGAGCAGCTTTGGTAAGAAATTTACTTGAGCCCTTGCCTTGAGTTCTAACTGATTTCCTTCTCTTTTCTTTGCAGCGAACATTGTAATGGAATCTGTACTGTTCGGGATTCTGAAAAAAAAGGCGGAGGTGATTGAGGCGGCATCGGCCAAGGAAATGGAGCAGATGGGTATTGCTCCGGTCGACTCTCACGAGGGTGAGAGTGAGACCAATGCGGGGGAGTCGGCCGCTCAGACTTCTCCCATGGAGGTGACGGGTGGTGCAACCTCCAGCAAGGCACCGACCGTTCGGGAGGAAGACTCCGATCCGGAGGATGAGCTCCCACTCAACAGGAAGAGGCGGCGCGTTGAGATACCACTTCGTTTGGCTACCTCCGCGGTGCAAGCGTCCGAGCAGACGGGCCCTCTGTCCCCTCGCGGCCAGGCTCCTTTCGTCGAGTCCCTGTCCTCCGATCAGACCCCGTCACAGCTAGAGCCCTCATAGGACTCTATCGTCGCGCAGCCAGTTAGCTCCCTGCCTCCGGTATCTCGGAGGCCTCGCCGCTCGGCCATACTTTCCAAGCCGTCCGCCCCCGCATCTGAACCCTCCACGTCTGCTCACATGACGCCGGGCGGGCGCCGCACCATTAAGGCCGCTCTGCATCTTCCTACCGAGGACTACCTGGGCTTCTTTTATATGCTGCTCCGGGCGCCTGGATCCCTTCCGGGCGCCCTAGTGCGACGTGGCAAGTCTAATCAGCGAACTCCACGTGGCGACGACTCGGCATGGATAATATTTGCTTCCGGGCGCCCGGACCTCCTATTTCCAGAAACTCCTTCTCCTGCAAAATAGAGTTAGTCCGAGGCAAATATATATATCCTGTAAAACAGATTGTTAACACAATTAAAGTTCAACAAAGTAATATGATTTAATAGAAAAGAGTATGACTTAGATTCCGTCTTTCCGAGACCGGAATCTAGTCACGATCTCGACTTAGATATCCGAAATGGATCTAAGCCGGATCGACGCCTAATGTTCCCTTCCCGGGAACGCGTCCTCGCAGTCACTCCCCTCCAGTGACTTACCTTACTTACCTGCCAGACGTCCGGTCAGCCCGTCTACCCGTCTGGACTTCGTGCCAGCTATCCGTGCCTAAGCGTCCGGTCAGCCCGTCGACCTGCTTGGACTTCGTGCCAGCTATCCGGTCAACCCGTCGACCTAGCTGAGCTTCGTGCCAGACATCCGGTCAACCCGTCGACCTGTCTGGACTTCTCCTGCACACTCGATCAAAGTGTTAGACAACAACAAACTAACTTAACCTGATTTGTCATTCATCAAAACCTGAGTTAGACCGTTAGTGCTATGTTGGTGCGGGTAGCACTAACGGTCTAACTCAGGTTTTGATGAATGACAAATCAGGTTAAGTTAGTTTGTTGTTGTCTAATACTTTGATCGAGTGTGCAGGAGAAGTCCAGACAGGTCGACGGGCTGACCAGATGTCTGGCATGAAGCCCAGCTAGGTCGAAGGGCTGACCACCAACATAGCACTAACGGTCTAACTCAGGTTTTGATGAATGACAAATCAGGTTAAGTTAGTTTGTTGTTGTCTAACACTTTGATCGAGTGTACAGGAGAAGTCCAGACAGGTCGACGGGCTGACCGGATGTCTGGCACGAAGCTTAGCTAGGTCGACGGGTTGACCGGATAGCTGGCACGAAGTCCAAGCGGGTCGACGGGCTGACCGGACGCTTAGGCACAAAGTCCAGCTAGGTCGACGGGCTGACCGGATAGCTGGCACAAAGTCCAGACGGGTCGACGGGTTGACCGGATGTCTGGCAGGTAAGTAAGGTGAGTCACTGGAGGGGAGTGACTGCGAGGACGCGTTCCCGGGAAGGGAACATTAGGCGTCGATCCGGCTTAGATCCATTTCGGATATCTAAGTCGAGATCGTGACTAGATTCCGGTCTCGGAAAGACAGAATCTAAGTCATACTCTTTTCTATTAAATCATATTACTTTGTTGAACTTTAATTGTGCTAACAATCTATTTTACAGGATATATATATTTGCCTCGGACTAACTCTATTTTGCAGGAGAAGGAGTTTCTGGAAATAAGAGGTCCGGGCACCCGGAAACAAATATTATCCATGCCGAGTCGTCGCCACATGGAGTTCGCTGATTAGACTTGTCACGTCGCACCAGGGCGCCCGGAAGGGATTCAGGCGCCCGGAGCAGCATATAAAAGAAGTCCCAGGGGTGGAGCTTCATCATCAATTCAGAACTCTTAGATTGCTTGCTCTGCTGCTCTGCGCTCCAACGACGCTAACGAAGCTCCGACAACACGCTCTTGTCCTTGTAGTTTTCATTCTGTCGGTATAACTTTGTTTTACTTTTTATTAGCATCTCTTGTACTATCTTTGTAATTATTATTTCGAATTGCTAGTAAATTGCCCAACGAAAGTACTCACGGAGTACGGGCCTTCGAGTAGGAGTCACCATAGGCTCCGAACGAAGTAAAAACACCGTGTTCATTTGTCTATTGTTTTTAATTCCGCCGCGCTTACACTCGTTATTTTTCGAATCGATATTCACCCCCCTCTATCGAATTCTCACGATCCAACAAGTGGTATCAGAGCAGGTACCGCTCTGATTTGGTGCAACCACCAATCAGACAGGGGGTGAAATATTAACTTTTATTTTCCGGGTTTCAGTTTTACGCTTAATTCCAATCTGGTATAATTACCTGTTTTGGAAATTTTTTTAGTTGCAATTAAATCTAAATTGGTGCAACACCAATTTAGATACTTCTATTATTTTTTCCCGCACTGCTAATCCAAGACCAAGTCTTGGGATATTTTTTTTGTCGTTGTTTACTTGTGTGCTGGATGTCTCAACTAGAAGGCTTCAGCATAGTACGTCCCCTATTCAACGGGGATGACTTCTCGTACTGGAAGAGAAGAATGGAGGTGTACCTAAAGACGGACTACGATTAATGGTTCAGCGTCATAAAGGCCTACCGAGCTCCAGTCAATAACTCCGGAAATCTACTAGACCCGGGAACAGTGGACTCTGGACATGAGGAAAAAGGCGTCGACGGAAAACAAAGCAATCAACACGCTACACTGCGGTCTAACACGAGAAGAGCTGAATCGGGTCGGACCGCATCAGAATGCTAAAGAATTATGGGATAAACTGATCGAGCTGCACGAAGGAACGAGCAACGCAAAGGTAACAAAAAGAGACTTACTTTTAAATAAAATATTTAATATAAAACTGCAGGAAGGGGAAACGACAAGTCAACTGCACGCGAGGATCAAGGGCATTCTCAACGGACTCCACACGATAGGCCACCAGATGGAAAACAGAGACTTAATAAGGTACGCACTAAATGATTTTCCACATAATAGTTTGTGGGCATCGATCGTAGATGCCTACAAAATTTCCAAAAATTTATCTAAATTAAAGTTAGACGAGCTTTTTTGTGAGTTAGAACTGCATGAACAAACTAATGCTGGAGCCGAGAAAGGTGTTGCTTTATTTGCAGGCTCCTCCAAAGAAAAGAAGAGCAAGTCTGAATCTGAAGAAGATTCCGATCAAGATTCTGAAGACGAAGAATACCTGGTGAACTTGGTAAGAAAAATATTCACCAGGAGAAAAAGGAGCTTCAGCAAGAAGGACCTTCAGAAGATCAGTTCTCCCGCGGAACAAAAGAACGTGACTTGCTTCAAATGCAACAAAAAGGGGCACTACAAGAACGAATGCCCAAGATTGAAGCTCGACAAACCGAAGCCGACCAAAAAGAAGGCCCTCAAAGCAACGTGAGACGACTCCTCCTCGGACGAATCGGAGGTAGAAGAGCAGAAGCACCAGAGCCACCTCGCGCTGATGGCCCGCGAAGCTGAAACGGAAGACGAATCAGGAGATGAATCGGAAGACGGGTCCGAACCCGAATCGAGCCATAAGTCCGCACTCGTTTCCGAAGGCCCGGATGAGGTATATTTCAATTTAAACAAAAAATTTTTAAAAATTATTTCCTGCTTAAATAGTAAATTGGTTAAAATAGAAAATGAAAACAAATCACTCCTTGAGGAAAATCAAGACCTCAAGGAAAAATAAAAAATTCAAATCCAACTCAAGATCTAACACTTGAGGAGAATTCATCATTAAAATCAGAAATTAATAAGTTAGAAGAAATGCTAAAAAAATTCACTACAAGATCAAAAAATCTAGACTTAATCCTGAATAATCAAAAGGCGTGTTATAATAAAACCGAACTCGGATACAAGTCGAACTCAAATAAAACTTTTAAATCATTAATAACTCAATACAAATCAACTAATCAAGCTTGGGTTCCGAAAGCGTGTTTGACCACGCAAGTAGGACTTAACAAATATTATATACCTAAAGAAAAAATATATTATATAAACTCGAATAAACCAAATCAAAAACCAAAATACAAACCTAAATCAAAAAATTCAAAATTTAAACATTTTAAAACTCAACAAAATATAAATTATCACCATGTTAATTATAACTATAAAAGAAATAGACACAAACCTAAAACGAAAATTTAAATTAAAGGCCAATAATTCAGGGGGAGGTGTTACGCTCCGCAAGTGTACGGAAATGTCGCAAGTAATATAAAAGATTATCGTATCCACAGAGACTGGAATAAGCACTAGAAATGTCTCAATGCGAATTAGCTAAACAACTATCCAATCGTTTCAAATGCAAAGTGAAGGTAAACAAATCTAATATTAAAGATCAACAAACAAGAGTTTAGTGTTTTGGGTTATGATAAAGGGAGATTCTAGGAGTTTCGGTTTCTTTGTAAGGTTTCTTGAATGTAAATGGTTCACCAATTCTTATCCCTCAATTGTCAAACACTTGTAGAAAGTTGTCGGTTCTCTCTTGCAATAGATAACCGACTAAGGACTGAGAAATATATCTAAATATGATCAATTAGACGTGAACCTACGTTGTCCTTACACAAAAGCGCACCTATTACTATGCCTTCCTCGGATATCAATATAGAAGCCCACAACTTATTAATCTATCAAGATACAAGAAACTAATCACAAAATCCATCCTACTCTCTTGAATATTCCTATTTCCTCTTCAAGATTATCTCTCAAACGTCCTTACACGGGCTTGCACCTGTCACGTGGATCCCTCGGATGATCGAGTGAGAGTTTATCTTTACAAAGTCCACAAGAAATCCAAACAATCAATCAAGAATGAGAATTAAGCACAAATCACCATTAATCATTCAAGATCTAATTGATACAAGCAAGACAATGTCATTGAAACAAGAAAATGGCAAATCCATATGAGATTATATCAATCCATCATACAAATACTCCCTTAATCCTAGAATACAAGATCTACTCCATGAATCGAGGAAGAATACCCGAAGAAATAAAGATTACAAGCATTTCTTAAATCCCCAATCCAAGAAACCAAGAAAGGGAAGGAGAAAACTTATCTCTGAAGAAGCCTCTTCAATCCTCGCTCCGGAGTCGAAATCGTTAAGAACTCCCTTAGAATCACCGAAATCCTCCCAAGAATGGGAGAAACCACCAAATCTTGCCTTCTCCCAAAGGGGAGAGATCCCTTTCAATTCATGAAGGAATGTTTAAATAGAGGAGGAAATCGGGCGCCACACACGACCGTGTGAGATTCACACGACCATGTCTGTTCCTTCTCTGCCAAAGCTGCACTGCAGGGTGGTTCACACGGCCAAGACCCTCTGCTCTCTGGAAATGCTACGCGGCCGTGTGGTGCACACACCAGCTTGGTCTCTGGAAACTTCACTGCAGTGTGATGCACACCACCACCTTGGCCTCGAAACCTCACACGTGTAGATCCACACGACCATGTAAGGCATCTGCTCTGATTTCTTCAAATCAAGACACGGCCGTGTGAGATTCACACGACCATGTCCTCTTCCCTTCCTGTTAAGACTACACGGCCATGTGTGGTACACGGTCTGATGCTCTCTCCCTTCAATTACTTCCAAGCTTGCCCGAGGACGCATAATCTTCACCAATTTCGACTCCTGTGTACAGAAAATGCACAAAAAGTAGATCTCCGAAACAAAAGAGTAAATATGCTAAAAGAAAAGCTGGAAGTATAAAAATGCATAGATCAAGCATGCTCAAAGTATGTAAATGTGCGTAAAAACATGCATAAAAGAGTATATAATCTACGCACATCAGGAGGCTCCAGAATAGCTGGCACCTCCAAAACTAACTTACCTGATAGGATAACCCAAATAAACTAACCCGGCAGGGTAATTAGGATTAGTTAAAAAGGGACCCAGTTTAACTTGAATCATGGTACTGGTGAAGTTTTTTGATGATAGTACGTTGGGGAAGCTTGTGCATCACATGTCTAGAAAGATATGGCTTCAATCTGGTGTATTTGGCCAAGTGGAACCGACCGAAGCTACCTTTAAATGGATCCTAACTAGTTAGACCAAGGTTTAGTACTAAGCTCCGTGGATAGGACTATTCGGAAAACCTCGAAAGGTTGGTTACTTCTAATGACGTCCAAGTGACTCACCAAGCTTAGAAATTTATCCGAAGAATGTCTATTTGTTGAGACCAAAACTAAACCTGAATCTAACACAAGTTAAACCAAATTCTATAATTAAATCTAATTCATCTCACAAAATTATAGGATTCTCTGATTGAAAACTTAGATCGGGTGAGATGACTAAGGATAAAAATTAAATTTCGAATTAAATTAATTAAATTAAATTTCGAATTAAGTTAATTAAATTAAATTTCGAATTAAATTAGTTAAGTTAAATTTTGAATTAATCAAATTTTGAATTAAATAACTAAAATGAATTACGATTAATTTATTTTTAACGTTAAAAATTAAATTAACCCTAAAAATTATTTTAAAATTATTATTTTAAAAATTAAATTAACTTTAAAAAATTATTTTAAAAATTAAATTAATTTTTTTTTAAAAATTATTTTTAAAAAAAATTAAATTAACTTTAAAAAAATTATTTTAAAAATTGAATTAATTATTTTAAAAATTAAATTAACTTTAAAAATTATTTTAAAAATTAACTTAACTTTAAAAATTATTTTAAAAATTAAATTAACTTTAAAATTATTTTAAATTTTAACTTAAAAAATTATTTTAAAATTTAACTTTAAAAGTTTATTTTAAAATTAAAATTTTAAAAAATATAACTTTAAAAATTATTTTAAAAATTTAACTTTAAAAATTTATTTTAAAAAATTTAACTTCAAAAATTTTAACTTTAAAAATTATTTTAAAATGTAACTTTAAAAATTTATTTATTTTAACTTTAAAAATTATTTTAAAATTTAACTTTAAAAATTATTTCAAAAAAAAACAAATAAAAAAAAATAAAAAAAAATAATCTTAAAAGACTAACCTAAATTCCTTCTCATTGTAGGAAACCAAGTGGATTTTGGACAGTGGTTGCTCCAAACACATGATTGGATATCACACCAAGTTCACTCAACTCACTTACAAAAGCTTAGGAACAGTTGCCTTTGGAAACAACGGCAAACTCAAGATAATTGGTATAGGTAATATTGAATTAAAAATAGATTTCATAATTACAAATGTTCTACTTGTCGAGAATTTTAAATACAATCTCCTGAGTATAAGTTAATTGTGTGATACTAGGTATAAGGTTAAATTTCTATCCACAGAGCGTTTAATCAAACATCTAGATAATCCTACTATAAGCCTAAAAGGTTTTAGAAAAGACAACATCTATGCTATTAACTTAACCACTTCTTCAATTAAGTGTTATTTAACACAAAAAGAAGAAACTTGGTTATGGCATAGGAGAATGTCTCACACCAACTTTAGAAATATAAGCAAATTAAATGGACTAGTGAGAGGCTTACCAAAATTATCTAACCTAGATTCAACCATATGTAATGCTTGTCAACAAGGTAAACAAACAAAATCCACTCACAAACCAACCAATCAGCCACAAACCAACTCAATATTAGAACTTCTACATTTAGACCTTTTTGACTCCCATGGAGTCAAATCCATAAATGGAAACTTATATTGTTTAGTAATAATAGATGATTATTCTAGGTTTACTTGGGTAAAATTCTTAAAACATAAAGACGAAACTTTTGAAATCTTTACAAACTTTTGCAAACAAATTGAAAACGAAAAAAATCTTAAAATTAAAAGAATTAGGAGTAACAACGGGGGAGAATTTAAAAAATCATAATTTTAACAAATTCTGTCTTGAAAATGGCTACCATCACGAATTTTCGTGTCCTAAAACCCCCCAACAAAATGAAATTGTAGAAAGAAAAAATAGAACCTTAATAGAAGCCTCTAGAACTGTGTTAAATGAATATAACTTACCTAAATATTTTTGGACAGAAGTTGTTAGTACAACCTGCTATGTGCAAAATAGAACAACATTAAATAAAAGACATAATAAAACCTTCTTTGAAATATTTTATAACAAACAACCCAACATAAAATATTTTAAAGTATTTGGGTGTCCAGCCTTCATCTTAAATACTAGAGAACACTTAGGAAAATTTACCTCTAAAATAGAAAATGGAATTTTTGTAAGATATTCTCTAAACAGTAGGGGTTACAAAATATATAATAAAATTACGTTAAAAATCGAGGAAACCACAAATATAAAATTTGAAGAAACCCAAGGACAAACTCAACTTCAACCTATTGAAAATAATAATTCTGAAGAAACCAATCAATCCCTAGACTATGAAGAAGATGAACACACTCAAGAAAATCAACCCCCTAAAACTATAAGAGTCAACCCTAACCATCCAACTGATCAAATAATTGGTGACCCAGACCTAAGGGTTCAGACTAGATCATCCTTTAAGAACCTAAGTCAAATTTCCTTGATTTCAAAATTTGAACCCAAAACTGTAGCTGAATCCCTACTTGATCCAGATTGGATCATCGCTATGCAAGAAGAACTAGCTCAATTTGAGCGTAATGAAGTTTGGGATCTAGTACCACCACCTAAAGATAAGAAAATAATAGAAACAAAATGGGTATTTAGAAACAAATTAAGTGAAACTGGGGAAATTACTAGGAATAAGGCTAGGCTAGTTGCCAAAGGGTTCAGTCAAGTTGAAGGACTTGACTACGATGAGACCTATGCCCCAGTAGCCAGATTAGAATCCATTAGAATGTTACTAAGTTATGCAGCCCATAAGGGATTCAAACTATATCAAATGGATGTTAAGTCAGCTTTTCTCAATGAACTAATAAAAGAAGAAGTTTATGTAGGTCAGCCTCCTGGGTTTGAAAATCTAGAACACCCTGATTATGTCTTTAAGTTAAAGAAAGCATTATATGGACTTAAACAAGCACCCAGGGCATGGTATGAAAGGCTAACATCTTACTTAACATCCAAAGGATTCAACCAAGGTCAAATTGACCCAACCTTGTTTGTTAAATTACTAAATAACGACATATTTATAGCATAAATATATGTAGATGATATAATATTTGGTTCAACTAACTCAGACTTTTTAGAAAAATTTATTAACCTAATGGAACAAGAATTTGAAATGAGCTTAGTAGGAAAATTGACCTATTTCCTAGGATTACAAATCAAACAAACAAATGAAGGAAATTACATTTATCAACACAAATACACTAAAGAATTACTTAAAAAATTTGGAATGGAAAATACAAAAGAAATAAAAATACCTATGGCAGTAAACACAATCTTAGACAATGACCCAAATGGAAAACCAGTGGATCTAAGGTATTATAGAAGTGCAATAGGTAGTCTACTTTACTTAACTGCAAGCCGACCTGATATTTTATTTGCAGTTAGTATGTGTGCTAGATACCAAACCTGTGCTAAAGAATCCCATTTGACTCAAGTCAAAAGAATTTTTAGATATCTTAAGGGAACAACAAATGTAGGAATTTGGTATCCTAGGACCAATAACTTTGAATTAATAGGGTATTCTGACTCAGATTATGCTGGGTGCAAATTAGACCGCAAATGCACAAGTGGTGGATGCCAACTACTAGGCCCATCACTTGTTAGCTGGTTTGGTAGAAAACAACACTGTGTTGCACTATCTACAACTGAGTCAGAATACATAGCCATAAGAGAATGTGTAGCCCAATTATTATGGATGATGCACACCTTAAAAGATTTCAACTTAAAAATCACAAATGTAAAAGTTTTAATTGACAATATTAGCTCAATCAATTTAACAAAAAATCCAGTGCATCATTCAAGAACCAAACACATTGAAATCAGACACCACTTTATCAGAGATCATGTTACTAAGGGTGACATTGAGCTCAAATACATTGAGTCCAAGTCAAACTTAGTTGACATATTCACCAAACCACTCCCTGAAAGTGAATTTAGCAATTTGCGTAGAAAACTAGGAATGTGCCTAATAGACTAGGATTTTCAAAATTCAAAAATATTTTCAAAAATGATTGTTCTCAAATTATAGGTTAAACATGTTTCATTTTCAAAACTTTCCTATTTTTAGATTTTTAAAATACTTTTAGCCTTAGACTAGTTCAAAATCCTTAGAAAGCATGTACCCATAGGACTAGTTTTTGAGCATCTCACCAAAATCCTAGGCTTACCTTGCTTGTGTCTGACGAACATAGAAAGGGGTGAGATGCATAGGCCACTTGCCTAAGACTTACGATGCTTATTTTCAGTGCATCGATATAAGTCTGGGCGTTAAATACAAAATATACATTAATCAAGTTAAGTTTGAACTTAACTTGACTAACCAAGTGAAAGCTGCTATCTTTTGATAGTCAGTCAGTAACTAACTGGTTAGACATTTGATTTAATGTCAGGTTCAGGGGGAGAAATAAAACTAATTCAGTTCTTCAAATTGAATTTTAAACTTAATTTTGAAAATCAAAGTTTAAAAATCAATCTTCAAAATCAACTTGTTTAAAATTGTGATTTTTTTTTTAAATCAACTCAAAATTGTTTGTTTTAAATCACAAACTTTTTATCCTTTTTACATAGTCTTTGAAAACTGAACTTTTCAAGTATTTTAAACCATGGTTTTGAAACTAGTACTTTTGAACTTTGAAAATTTGATTTTGGAAAAAGAATTTTACAAAATTATTTTGAAAACTCCTTCATTTTAAAAATTAGGGTGAATTACATTTTACCCTTTGAGGTTTGGTTAAAGTACGAAACGACCCTCGTGGTTTCAAAAGTAACAAAAAAGCTCTTGAAGTTTGGCTAAACTAACAAAAAGCTCCTTGACTGGTCGGCGATAGTAGTCAACCGACAAAGATAAGAAAAAGACATATATACCATTGCATTTCAGCAGTGAAAAAAGTAAAAAATTACCTTAAACAGCTGAAAAATAACTAAAGTAAAAAATTACTGCAACTTGAGAGAGTTATTCCATTGATCTATTGTATAACCCTAAACTCACAAAGCCAGAATATCTTTGATTACAAATTTCTTATCGAAATATATCTATTGCAAAAATTCGTTCTCCTCGTCTTATGCTCCAAACCACAACCAGCCGTTCTCCTCGTCTTATGCTCCCAACCAGACTCCTCTTTCCCATGTTTTGTTTCTTTCACTGTAAAGAGTAATCGATTACATTTCGGTAAAGAATTTGTAATCAAAGATATTCTGGCTTTGTGGGTTTAGGGTTTACACAATCGATCAGTGGAATGACTCTCTTAAGCTGTAGTAATTTTTTTACTTTAGTTAATTTTCAACTACTTCAGGTAATTTACTTTTTTCCCTGCTGAAACGCAGGAGTATATATGTCTTTTTCTTATCTTTGCCGGTTGACTACTGTCGTTGATCAGCCAAGGGTTTTTTTTTTTACTTTAGCCAAACCTTAGAGGCCTTTTTGTTACTTTTGAAACCACGAGGGTCGTTTCATATTTTAAGTAAACCTCAAGGGGTAAAATGTAATTCGCCCTAAAAATTATTTTAAAAATGTGATCTTACTTTACCAAAATTAGTTTTACCAAACTCCTCTGAAAACTAAAAGTAAAGTTCAAAATCATTTTTCTTAATGTTTAACTTCACTTTGAAAATTATCCTGAATCTAGTTCTGAAAAATTAGGTTTAACTTAATTTTGATAATTTGATTTGCAAAAACTTAGTGTTGAAAATTTTTTAAAAGTGATGTTTGCAAACTTAAAATTTTTTCAAAGTTACTAAGTTATAAATCAGCTATTTTTCAAGACTTAGTTTTTTTCAAGGATTTAAGAAATAAAGGTAAAACTATCTTTTAATTCTAAACTCCCCTAGATTAACTTGAGATTATTTTTTACTTTGTCTGAAGTCTGTATTTATGCTTACTTGACATTAGTTCTTTTGTTGAATGACAAAGGGGGAGGGTTAGGTGGTTAAGTTAGCTAAGTTAGCTAAACCAATTTTAAAACACAAAACTTAACTTAAAAACCATTTACTCATTTTTACTTGTTTTTTTCTTGCATCTGTTTCACTAACTTAACCAGGTTGTCATTCCATCAAAAAGGGAGAGATTATTGGTGCGGGTAGCACTGACGGTCTAACTCAGGTTTTGATGAATGATAAATCAGGTTAAGTTAGTTTGTTGTTGTCTAACACTTTGATCGAGTGTGCAGAAGAAGTCCAGACAGGTCGACGGGCTGACCGGATGTCTGGCACGAAGCCCAGCTAGGTCGACGGGCTGACCGGATAGCTGACACGAAGTCCAAGCGGGTCGACGGGCTGACCGGACGCTTAGGCACGAAGTCCAGCTAGGTCGACATGCTGACCGGATAGCTGGCACGAAGTCCAGACGGGTCGACGGGCTGACCGGACGTCTGACAGGTAAGTAAGGTGAGTCACTGGAGGGGAGTGACTGCGAGGACGCATTCCCGGGAAGGGAACATTAGGCGTCGATCCGGCTTAAATCCATTTCGGATATCTAAGTCGAGATCGTGACTAGATTCTGGTCTCGGAAAGACGGAATCTAAGTCATACTCTTTTCTATTAAATCATATTACTTTGTTGAACTTTAATTGTGCTAACAATCTGTTTTACATGATATATATATTTGCCTCGGACTAACTCTATTTTGCAGGAGAAGGAGTTTCTGGAAATAGGAGGTCCGGGCGCCCGGAGGTCAAGGCGCCCGGAAGCAAATATTATCCATGCCGAGTCGTCGCCACATGGAGTTCGCTGATTAGACTTGCCACGTCGCACCAGGGCGCCCGGAAGGGATCCAGGTGCCCGGAGCAGCATATAAAAGAAGCCCCAGGGGTGGAGCTTCATCATCAATTCAGAACTCTTAGATTGCTTGCTCTGCGCTACAACGACGCTAACGAAGCTCCGACAATGCGCTCTTGTCCTTGTAGTTTTCCTTCTATCGGTATAGCTTTGTTTTACTTTTTATTAGCATCTCTTGTACTGTCCTTGTAATTATTATTTCGAATTGCTAGTAAATTACCCAACGAAAGTACTCACGGAGTACGGGCCTTCGAGTAGGAGTCGTCACAGGCTCTGAACGAAGTAAAAACACCGTGTTCATTTGTCTATTGTTTTTAATTCCGCCGTGCTTACACTCGTTATTTTTCGAATCGATATTCACCCCCCCTCTATCGAATTCTCACGATCCAACACCTTGAGGAGTCGGATCGGCCCAAGGCCCCTGAGCACATGATCGCCATCCGGGGGCCGCTCGCCGAGGTATGGGCGGATGCCCGAGCCCGCGTCGCCACAATGCCTCCCGGCCTGCTGGCTAACAGTCACATGAAGCATGCCACCGGCGTAAGTCTTCTGTCCCCTCAAACTTCTTTGTATCGTCCCCCCATTCGGCATTAAAAAGCTCTTTTTTGTCAGCGATGGGTGGAAGATGTAGCGGTTGCCGCTCGTCTGGCGCTGCTGGAAGATGAGCTGAAGCATCTCAAGATTTCTAGCGGGTCGTCCTCTTCTCAGGGCCCTTTATATGCCGAGCTGCAAAAGGAGCTGGCCAAGACCAAGGAGTAGCTAGAGGCCGAACAGAAGAAGACGGCCGACCAGGCATACATGCTAGACCAGCTTGAAAAGCAGGTTAAAACTTATGACCGCAAGATAGAACTCGCAACCACTCGGAAGAATACCGCTATCGCCGATTTGGAAGCGAAGAATGTGGAGGCCCGTGCCCTGGAACAGCGCGTGAAGGAGTTCGTCGACCTGCTCGACGCTGAGAAAAAGGGTCACTCGGTTGAAGTGGTGGCCCTTAAGGACGAGATGAAGAACCTTCAGGAGGCCCTTGAGGCCTCGCGCGCTGTCTTCAAGGAGTACCAGGAGGCTGAGCCGAGCCGGTTCCTCGCGTTGAGGCAAAAATACATTTGCTCAAACGAGTTCGTTGAGAAGGTCTGCAGCCGGCTGGCCGAGGCCTTTGAGCTGGCCATCATCGCCACGGCGGATTATCTGAAGGCCAAGGGCAACCTTCCAGCATCTGTGGACATTCCCGTCCGGGAGCACGTGACGCTTCTTACTACCATCCCCAAACATATCTTTAATTATCTTGAATGAAGTTGATGTTTTGTATTTTTGTATTTCTGCCGCTCGGTCGGCCAACTTTTGTTTTAACTGCTACTTTTGAATGCAACTTTTGTTCTGTTAGCTTGTTTTCCCCTGTTTGTCATTAGTAACCTTATGGCCCGAGCGGAGTCTATGCCCAAAATGCTTCTATTCGTTGGTCCCTTCTGGGATTTAGGATAACCGCTCGCCTGCCCTTAAGTGCCATGCTTTGAAGCGACCACATGCTTCCATTAGGATTACGCGGTGCCAAGGCTGAACCCTATGGTTGCCGCTCGGCGGTCTACGAGCCGGGGGTTTACAGTCGCCGGTCCGACTCTGGAGTTTAACGTTGCCGCTCGACGGTCTTCGGGCCGGGGGGTTTATAGTCGTCGGTCCGACTCTAGAGTTTAACATCGCCGCTCGATGGTCTTCAGGCCGAGGGGTTTATAGTCGCCGATCCGACTCTAGAGTTTAACGTTGCCGCTCGACGATCTTCAAGCTGGGGGGTTTATAGTCGCCGGTCCGACTCTAGAGTTTAATGTCGCCGCTCGACGGTCTTCAAGCCGGGGGGTTTATAGTCACTGGTCCGACTCTAGAGTTTAACGTCGCCGCTCAACGGTCTTCAAGCCAGGGGGTTTATAGTCGCCGGTCCAACTCTAGAGTTTAACGTCGCCACTCGACGATCTTCAAGCCGGGGTCTTTATAGTCGCCGGTCCGACTCTAGAGTTTAACGTCGCCGCTTGACGGTCTTCATGGAGTTTTGTCGTTCGGCAACAAATGCTCATATCCTTTGTCTTTTTTAATTTTTACTCCTGCAGCCAAAGGATACAGACGAACGAGGCATACATGAAATAAATTACACTGGCGCACCTTTTACCCCGCTCGGTACGGCTGGAGATGGTTTGCGCTCCATGGTCGTTCTAGTCGCCGTCCGTCCTCATCTTCTAGATAGTATGCACCCGATCGGAGCTTCTCGACGACTCTGAAGGGGCCCGCCCAGGGAGCTTCCATCTTGCTCACATCGTCGACCGGCTTCACCTTCTTCCATACTAGGTCGTCGACCTGGAATGCTCTGGGAATTACATGCTTGTTGTAATTCTGCTTCATTCTCTGCCTATACGCCATCAGCCGGGCGACTGCTTTAGCTCGTGCTTCGTCAACTAGGTCCAACTCCAACTGTCTCCGCTCAGCGTTGTCCCCATCGTAGTTCTAGACCCGATCAGACTCGACTCCGACCTCGACTAGGACGACCGCCTCGCCCCCGTATACTAAATGGAACGGTGTTACCCCCGTTTCCTCCTTTTGGGTTGTGCGAATGACCCATAGTACGCCAGACAGCTCGTCCACCCAACTTCCTCCCATGTGATCGAGCCGAACCCGAAGTATTCGTAGGATCTCCCGGTTGGCTACTTCGGCTTGACCATTGCTTTGAGGATACACCACGGAAGTGAAGTGTTGTTCGATGCCGTACCCCTTGCACCATTCACCGAGCTGCTGACCGATGAACTGCCGCTCGTTATCTGAAATGAGCCGTCGAGGAATGCCAAACTGACATATTATATGCTGCCAGATGAACTTCTTGACCATCTGCTCGGTTATCTTGGCCAGTGGTTCGGCTTCGACCCACTTGGAGAAATAGTTGACCGCCACCAGTAAAAACCTCCGCTGCCCGGTCGCCATTGGGAAAGGTCCTACTATATCCATACCCCACTGGTCGAACGGGCAGGACACAGTAGATGCCTTCATCCTCTCTATTGGCCTATGGGAGAAACTGTGGTACTTCTGACAGGAAAGGCAGGTAGCGACGGTCCGAGCGGCGTCCTCCTATAGGGTTGGCCAGAAGTATCCGGCCAGCAGGATCTTCCTAGCCAACGATCGCCTGCCCGGATGACCTCCACAAGATCCTTGATGTACCTCCTGGAGAATATAATCTACGTCTTTCGAGCTGACACACTTCAGCAGCGGGCGGGAGAACGCCTTTTTGTAAAGCTAGTCCCCAATGAGTGTGAACCGGCCGACTCTCCTCCTCAGTAGCTGGGCTTCCTCCTGATCGGATGGCATGGTTTCCGAGCGCAAAAATTCCATTATGGTTGTTCTCCAATCGCCTGGGAATGTGAGGCCTTCCATCCGGTCGATGTGCGCCACCAAGGACACCTGCTCCATTGGTTGTTGGATGACGATCGACGTTATTGAGCTAGCGAGCTTGGCTAGTTCGTCTGCCGAGAACCAGTCGGCACCGCGTAGAGTCGGAGCCTCGCGTTGTTTATCTCGAAGGACCCCAAGAGTTGCTGAGCAGCCAATTAGGAGTCAGAGTACAATATCACCTGGCGGGCTCCCACATGCCGCGCGGCCTGTAAGCCGACTATGAGGGCCTCATATTCCGCCTCATTATTTGTTGCTCGGTAATCCAGACGAACGGATAGATGCATCAGCTCTTCTTGAGGAGAAAGCAGCAAGACACCAATTCCGCTACGGAGCCGAGTGGATGACCCGTCCACAAATACTTTCCACAAAGCTTCGGGCTCAGGATTGTGTACTTCAGTTACAAAATCTGCAAAGGACTGTGCCTTAATTGCCGAACGGGCTTGATACTGGATGTCGAATTCACTGAGCTCCATCGTCCATTTGATGAGCCGTCCAGATGCCTCTGGATTTAGGAGCACTCTTCCCAGCGGACTATTCGTCATCACGATGATCGTATGCGCCAAGAAATAAGGGCGAAGTCTCCGAGCGGCGAGGACTAAAGCGAATGCAAGTTTCTCGAGACCAGTGTAGCGTGACTCGGCATCTTTTAAATTGTGGCTCAGGAAATACACGGGCTGCTCCTCTTCGCTTCCTTTCACCAACGCCGAGCCGATAGCATGCTCGGTGGAGGATAGGTATATGTGAAGCGGCTCGCCTGCGTTCGGTTTAGCCAGCACAGGTAAAGAATTCAGGTACCCCTTCAGTTCTTCGAACGCCCGGTCGCACTCCTCGTCCCACTGGAACTTAGTAGCCCTTCGCAAGATCTTGAAGAAAGGGAGGCTCCGATCGACCGTTCTAGAGATGAATCGCAATAGTGTCGTTATCCGACCGGTAAGGCGTTGAACTTCCCTCAGATTTCTGGGGGGCAGTATATCTTGTAGTGCTTTCACCTTGCTAGGGTTTACCTTGATACCCCGCTCGATGATAATGTATCCCAGGAAACACCCTCCTTTTGCTCTGAACAAACACTTTTGTGGGTTCAGCTTAACTCCATACTTCCTTAGTGTTTGGAAGGTTTCCTCTATATCCTTGCAAAGATATGCCGCTCGGAGTGATTTGATGAGTATATCGTCTACGTAGACCTCCAAGTTGCGCCCGATCTGCCCCCGAAACACTTTGTTCATCAGCCGCTGATATGTTGCGCTAGCATTCTTTAGCCCGAACGGTATCACGTTGTAACAGTAAGTGACGTCCGCAGTAACGAAGCTCACTTTGTCCTGATCTTCCCAGGCGAGTGGCACTTGGTGGTAGCCCTGATATGCATCCAGCATGCATATCAGCTCGCATCCAGCAGTAAAGTCTACCAGTTGGTCGATCCGGGGTAGAGGGTAAAAATCCTTAGGGCATGCCTTATTTAGATCCCTAAAATCGATGCAGACTCTCCATTTGTTGCCTGGCTTGGAGACCAGCACCACAATGGCGAGCCAGCTAAGGAATTGCACCTCCCGTATGTGGTCGACCTCCAGAAGCTTCTTAACTTCAGCTCGGATGATGACATTCTGTTCGGCGTTGAACTCCCTCTTCCTCTGCTTCACCGGCCGAGCGTCCGGCCGGACGTGATGTTCGTGCTGCGCTACGCTCGGCGAGACCCTTGGCAGCTCGTGGGTTGACCAAGCGAAGAAGTCACAATTTTGCTGGAGACATCTGATCAGCTTCTCCTTCTAACTCGGCTCTAGGTCGGATGCGATGAACTTAGTGGCATCCGGTCGGACAGGGTGGATCTTTACTTCCTCCTTTTCTTCGTAAATTAAAGAAGGTGGCTTTTCGGTTATAGCATTTACCTCGACACGTGGTGCCTTCCGAGTAGCATTTGCTTCAGCTCGGACCATCTCCACATAACATCGCCGGGCTGCTAATTGGTCTCCGCGGACTTCTCCAACCCGATCTTCTACGGGGAATTTGACCTTTTGGCAAAAGGTGGAGATGACCGCTCGGAACTCGTTGAAAGCCGGTCACCCCAAGATCACATTATATGCGGAGGGAGCGTTGACTACGATAAAGTTAGCAGTCCACGTTCTTCTGAGCGGCTCTTCTCCCAGCGAAATAGCCTACCGGACCTGTCCGACCGACAAAACTTCATTACCGGTGAACCCGTAGAGGCGGGTTGTCATCGGCCGCAATCAGCTCGGTCGATTTGCAATTGGTCGAAGGACTTCTGGAAGATTATGTTGACCGAGCTGCCTGTATCAATAAAGATGCAGTGAATAGTGTAGTTAGCTATTACCACTCGGATGATGAGGGTGTCATCATGCGGGACTTCGACTCCCTCGAGGTCCCTAGGCCCAAAGCTGATCTCGGGCCCGTTCGCCCGCTCCTGACTACAACCAACCGCATGGATCGTGAGCTGTCTTGCGTGCCCCTTCCTTGCTCTGTTGGAGTCACCTCTGGTTGGTCCACCAGCGATGATGTTAATTTCTCCTCGGGATACGTTGCTTCTATTCTCTTCCTCTTGAGCGGATGGCCTGGGACACTCGTGGGATGCCCGAGGTTGAGTCCTGGGCTGCTGATGATGTTGCCGCTCGGGGGATCCTCTTTCTACACGCCGACCAGGGCTCTGGTGTCGATGTCGCCGGTCCGGCGAAGGCGATCGGCGGCGATAGTTCCTTGGCGTAAGATGAGCAATTGGGGGGAGGCTCCGACAATCACGCGTGTTGTGGGTTGCTGATTGATGGAGTGAACAAAGCATGGGAGTCCATACCTTCCCCCTGGGCTTAGTCCGATCGGCCGCTACTTGTTGAACGGCGTGCGACCTTGCTTGCTGATGAGGCCCGGCGGCTTCCTCCCGAGGCCCTCTAGGTGGATGGTAGCTAGTAGGTCGCTTCCGTTCGGCAGAGGCCGGTGGTTCAGATGGTGCTTCCTTCCTTCTGGCTGCTTGCGCTTCTTCTACGTTGATATACTCATTGGCCTTGTGCAACATATGGTCGTAGTCGCGAGGCGACTTTCTGATGAGCGAGCGGAAGAAATCACCGTCCACAAGCCCTTGTGTGAACGCGTTCATCATAGTTTTTGAAGTGGCCGTTGGGATGTCCATGGCCACCTGGTTGAAGCGCTGGATGTAAGCTCGGAGTGGCTCCTTCGAACCTTGTTTGATGGCGAACAGATTGACGTTGGTCTTCTGGTAGTGTCTGCTGCTCATGAAATGGTGGAGGAAGGTCGTTCAGAAATCTCTAAAGCTCTTAATTGATCCGTCCGACAACCTCCGGAACCAGCGTTGAGCCGAACCGGATAATGTAGTAAGGAAAACCCTGCATTTGACTCCGTCGGTGTATTGGTGAAGAGTGGCTGCGTTATCGAACTTACCGAGATGGTCGTCTAGATCAGTTACACCACTATACTCCCTGATCGATATTGGAGCATAATGCTTCGGGAGAGGGTCTTGCAAGATCGCCTCCGAGAATTGGCGATTAACCCGCTCGGGAGATGACTCCGCGCGTGGTGCCTTCCCCTTTCTGGCGTCCTGTACGGGTGCTTCATCGGACGATCCCTGGTTGGCTAGGGCCAATTCCGACGGCGTCTAGAACAATGCTCGATGGAATGGAATAGGGGCGCATCTCCCGGTGTGCCGATCTCCCCTTTGTTCTGAGCCCACGTAGAATATTGTTCCGGTCGGTCCTCCATGGCCGCTCAACCTCTAGAGACCGAGGCGGCCTGTTGCGCTATCCTTTCTGCTTGGGCCTTCTGCTATTGCTCAACCATCTTTGCGGCTCGCGATTGAATGAGTGCTTCAAGCTCCTTGGGAGAGAGTGTTACCATGAGTTGGCGTCCATCTTCTTTCATCTTCTCGGCTCGGATTCAGGTGCGTTCCCACATACGATGCCAATTTGATCCTGTCCGAGCGCTGAGTCGATGGACACTGGGGGCGTGGCGCTCTCCGCTGTCTTCGACTGGTGATGTGGATCTCCGGCGAACCTGCAAATAAGCCGAGCCGGGAAGGGGTTCCCGGCGACGACCCTCCGACACTCAAGTCAAGGAACAAAGAAGAAAGGAGGCAGAGTAACTGTGGCTACAGTGATGAGAAAATTGCATACCTCCGATGAAGTCTGGGGGTCTTTATATAGGACCCCGGAGAGGCGTGTGCACGCTTTTTGAGGCGTGCACGCTTCTCCAAACATACCTCAAACATGGATGTCAGAAAAGCATGTCTGACGCCATTCCGCAACCGTCCGAGCATATCTCTGGCATGACAGTGGAAGCTCCCACCGTACGATCCTCTGTACGGCCCGGCCGCCGACCATGCTATTTGTCGGCGGTCGGTGTCTCGAGGCTGATATCGTCAGCTGCTCCTTTTGTCCCCTTCTGGGTTTTGTCATCTAATGGTCCGGTCGGGACGACCACTCGGTTCTCCTGGCGTACGGGGATGTGAGCGTATCGGACCGACCGGTAAAGTCCATGGTCACATGCTCGGATGAGGTTGCGCCTTCTTGTTCTGTGATTCTTCCGAGTGGCCTGGCCACTCGGAACGACAGTTCTTTTACCTTGAGCGTCGGAAACCCGACCCGTGGTCGAGCTGTCTTCCGTCCGGCCTGGGGGATTTCTGGCCGGGCGATCGGATGACCTATCCGCTCGGCAAGACTTTAGGGTTGACCCTCCTGACCTTTGACCTCCACGCGTCCTCACCACCGGATCACGAGTCATTCGAGCTGAGCTTTGTGATAATGTTAAATGAACTGAGCTATTAAAATAATTGTTTAAATTTAGTTTGATTTTTTTATTAACTTGATTTGGTTCGAGTTTGATTTAACTATTATCGAACTCTCAGTTCGATTGTTTGAAAATTTATAATTTTAAATTTATTTGATTGGTTCGTAAGGTTATAATATCAATTTGTTTATTCATTTTAAAATTTGTTTATTTATTTTAAAATTTTGTTATTTATTTACCATATAGATGAGAGCTTTATTGACGAACATAAGTTCACAAAGTTTATTTATGAACATTGTTTATAAATATTAATCACGAACAATTCAACTTGTTCATTAATATTAACGAGTTGAATATATATATATATATTTAGTTTAATACGTTATTCAAGTGTATTTATTTAATTGACTTTATGTATAAACAAGTATAAATAAACCCCGACCCCGAGGTTATGGTGTTATGGGAAGAGATGAGATGGACTCTCTAGGCAATGATAGTTTAAATCTCATTCAGGATACATTACACCTAGAGTTGTCAAACAAGTCAACCAGTGGCGGGGCAGGCCAACCCATGACGGGTCAATCTATCATCTTGGTGGGTTGAAAAATTCCCAACCCAACTCAAGATGGGTTGCGAATAAGTTGGGTCAACCCACGGGCCTATACAACAACAACAACCAAGTCTTATCCCAATATATGGGGTCAACTTTATGGATCCTTTTATGTCATTGAGCTCTATCTCTAACTATACCATTATCTATATTTAAATAAAGTTTATCTTGGCTAACTAAGTCTTTTTTGATATTCCTCTTCCTCGTTTGATATGCGGGTTTATCATAGTTTCACATCAACTAACTGGAATATTTATTGGTCGTCTAAGTACGTGCTCATACCATCTTAAACGTGCCTCTCAGAGTTTTCCCTCAATAGATGTAACTCTGACTTTCTCTCTAATGCTTTCATTTCTTATTCTATCCATTCTCGTATGTCCACACATCCACCTTAACATTCTCATCTCTGTAACTCTCATCTTCTATTCATGCGCTCGAGTCATAACCCAACATTTAGCTCCATATAACATAGCAAGTCTAACTGCGATTTTATAAAATTTTTCTTTAAGCTTTAGAAGTACTTTACGGTCACATAAAACACTCGACGTTCTCCTCCATTTCAATCATCCTGCTTGTATTCTATGTAAGACATCTCTCTCAATCCCTCCATAATTTTATAAAAATGATCCTAAATATCTAAACCTCTCGATTCCGGACAACTCATCGTCTCTTATTTTAACCATTGTCTCATTATATCTAATATTGCTAAACTTAAATTTCATATATTCTGTCTTTATTCTATTAAGCCTAAAACTTTCCCTTCCTAGTGTTTCCCACCAAGATTCTAGTTTAATATTTACTTCTTCATATGTTTCATCTACCAAAAAAATATCATCTATAAACAATATGCACCACAGTACTGTGTCTTGAATATGTGCAGTAAGTTCGCCCATAATTAGTGTAAAAAGATAGGGACTTAGAGCTAATCCTTGATGTAACCCTATCTTTATTAGAAATGCTTCAGTTACTCTGCCTGAAGTCTTTACTCTAGTCGTTACATCCTTATACATATCCTTAATTAGTTAAATATATGTTACGCTAACACTTCTCTTTTTTATAATTCTCCATATAATTTCTCTTGGGACTTTATCATAAGTTTTTTCTAAGTCAATAAATACCATGCATAGATATCATTTTTGCTCTTGATATTTTTCAATTAATTGTCTAAGAAAATGTATAGCTTCTATTGTCGACCTTCCAGGTATGAACCCAAATTGATTTCGGTCATCGTGGTCGGCTTCCTTAATCTTTTTTCTATTGCTTTTTCCTAAAATTTCATGGTATGACTCATTAGTTTAATACTCCTATAGTTTGCACAATTTTGCATGTCTCTCTTGTTCTTATATAGGGGAACTAGAGTACTTATCCTCCATTGATCAAATATTTTTTTCATTTTCAATATCATGTTAAATAATTTTGTATGTCATTTAATACCTTATTTTCCTAAGCACTTCCATACCTCTATTAGAATATCATTTGGTCCAACAGTTTTTCCATTGTACATCCTATTTAAAACTTGTTATACTTCTGAAGTTTAAACTTTACGATAAAAAATTAAATTTTTATGCTCATTTGACCTACTTAAATTACCTAAGTTAATTTGATCATCTAAACTTTCACTAAAAAGTTGAAGAAAATACCTCTTCCACCGCTCTTTTATTTCTCCCTCGTTTACTAGTACCCTATTATATTCATCTTTAATACATTTTATTTGGATAAGACCTCTTGTCTTCTTTTCTATCACTTTAGCTATTATATAAATATCTCTTTCCCCTTCTTTTGTATCCAATTTTTGATATAATCATTCAAAAGTTTTATTCTTTGTTTCATTCACAACTCTCTCAGCTTCTTTATGTTGGACCCCGTGGTAGTTTTGATGTGATCAACCAAGTTGGTTAGGTCCTGCTGTATTTGATCCCTGTGTCTGAGTGTGCAGGAGCTTAGGAACACAGGAAGTCGAGCGGAAGACGCAGCTAGCGAGAATGACGGCACGAGAAGGGAGCCGACGGGCTCGGTGCGTCCGAAGGACGAGAGAGCTGTGGAAGAGTACTCCGGTGGGCGTGAAGAGTGTGCACGGCGTTCGAGGGATGTGAAGCCGAGACGGAAGGCTGATCGAGGAGAAGGCCGGAAATTGGGTTCGGGTGAGCCCTATTTCGGTTGACCGAAATCACCCAAACAAACGGAGCTTCGAAAGACAATGTGAAGAAGAAAAGGAGTCAAAAGAGGCTGGAAGTTACTGTAGCAGAAATTACTGTAGCAGGAACCTTGAAGGCGCCTTAAACACATTGAAGGCGCCTTGAATGGATTGTTTAAGGCGCCTTGAGCAGGCCAGTTTGACCGTTTGCGCTGCGGATAAAGTTTTATCCGCAGATCGAGTTGGAGGCGCCTTGAACCCTGTTGGAGGCGCCTTGGACTCTCGGGATAATATTTCCAGGGCCTATATAAAGGCCCCTGGAGCTAGGAATTCAATAACAACTTAAGCATCCAACTTGTAATCAATTCCTAGCAATTAAGTGAGCGTTCTAAGTGTAAAAAGGCTTCTCTGCCTACAGTAAAGGAGATTCTGCTAGTGGAGCTTTTCATCGCCCTGGATTAACAACCTCCTTGGTTGTAACCAGGTTAAATTCTGTTTCTGTTTCTTTTTCTGTCTCCTTAATTTAGTTGTTATTTTATTGCTGATTTTCTTTCTGAGTTGAAATCCGAGGAGGGTAGTTTTATTTTTGATTTCAGCAATTCACCCCCCTCTTGCCGGCCTCCGCTGCACCAATAATTGGTATCAGAGCCGGACTGCCTCAGAAGGACTAACCGCCGACTGAAGCATGAAGATCTACACGATGGCCGGAGCCAGTGACTACCCACCTGCATATGAGGGGGAGTTTGCTTCATGGAAGCAAAAAATGGAGGTATACCTTAAGTCTGATTTTGGTATTTATTTAATAATGAAATCTGGTTATGAAGCACCAAAGAAAGTAAACGGAGAAGAGCTCGAGAAATACCTCTGGAACGAGAAGCAACGTGATGAGTCGATGGCAAATGCGCGGGCTGAATTTCATCTTCTAACCACAATACCAAATGAAGATCTCGACAAAGTCGGAGAGTACAATAGCGCAAAAGAACTTTGGGAAAAGTTCTTAAAGATCTATGAAGAGTCCGAATCCAAGGTAAATGCTGCAACAACCCCAACAGCCGAATTCCATCCTGAACCCACAGAAAGCTCCCAGATGAGCATCGATGAAGGGGAAGAGACTTTGGAAGAAAGCAACTCGACAGGGGGAGAATCAACAGCTGACAAGGTAAGTCAGGTATGGTCTCCACATTTTGAACAATTAATTACATTAATCGAGAAGGTACCTGAAAATTTTTGCGAATTAAAAATTAAATCTTCGAAAGAATTTTCTGGATTAGAAAAAATTTTGTCAAACGAATCTTTCCAATTAAAAACACCGTCGAAATATTTTTTACCAACTATTTTGTTGAAAGAATTTCTGAAACTAAAAACATTGCCAAAAGATTATTGTGAGTTACAAAATAATTTGTCGAACAAATTATCAAAAGATCTTTTATCAATTATTTTGTCAAAACAATTTTTTGCATACTTAATATTGTTTTCCTTAAATTTAAAAAATTATGATAAACTAAAGTAGAAATTTAGATATCATAATAAGGTTAGAGAAATGGCAATAACTTGAGAATGAATTTTGTTTTAATAATAATAATAAAAAAATTATTATTTTCGCCTAAGTTAAAAGCCTTTTCTATAATTCTAAAAAGTAATTTAACTTAGAATTTTTTTTTAAATATTCTTCTGAAAAATTCAAAAATTCATTTTAATAAAATTTTTTGGAAAATTTTTTAACTTGAAATTTTTTTTGTGGAAACTTTTTGACTTGCAAAATTTTACCTAGAAAATTTTTCAAAATTTCATTCTTACTTGGAATATTTTTGAACCATTTATTTTACCTAACATATTGTTGGATAATTCTCTCTATTTTTATTAACCCCGTTTTTGCTGTGATCAAAGGAGGAGAGAAAAGTATAAGTTTAGGGGGAGTTAGAGAAAACTTAAATTTTTTTTATAAAAAGTGTTACAATTTTACTAATTGCAAAAATTATTCTTAACTTGTTAAGTTTAGTAATTTTTCTTTAAAATTACTGTTTATGTCTATTTTTAACCCTGACTTGAACTTGAGTTGATGCACATCAAAAAGGGGGAGATTGTTGGACCCCGTGGTAGTTTTGATATGATCAACCAAGTTGGTTAGGTCCTGCTGTATTTGATCCCTGTGTTTGAGTGTGCAGGAGCTTAGGAACACAGGAAGTTGAGCGGAAGACGCAGCTAGCGAGAAGGACGGCACGGGAAGGGAGCCGACGGGCTCGATGCGTCCGAAGGACGAGAGAGCTGCGGAAGAGTACTCCGATGGGCGTGAAGAGCGTGCGCGGCGTTCGAGGGACGTGAAGCCGAGACGGAAGGTTGCTCGAGGAGAAGGCCGAAAATTGGGTTCGGGTGAGCCCTATTTCAGTTGGCCGAAATCACCCAAACAAACGGAGCTTCGAAAGACAAAGTGAAGAAGAAAAGGAGTCAAAAGAGGCTGGAAGTTACTGTAGCAGAAATTACTGTAGCAGGAACCTTGAAGGCGCCTTAAACACATTGAAGGCACCTTAAACACATTGAAGGCGCCTTGAATGGATTGTTTAAGGCGCCTTGAGCAGGCCAGTTTGACTGTTTGCGCTGCGGATAAAGTTTTATCCGCAGATCGAGTTGGAGGTGCCTTGAACCCTGTTGGAGGCGCCTTGGACTCTCGGGATAAGATTTCCAGGGCCCCTATATAAAGGCCCCTGGAGCTAGGAATTCAATAACAACTTAAGCATCCAACTTGTAATCAATTCCTAGCAACTAAGTGAGCGTTCTAACTGTAAAAAGGCTTCTCTGCCTACAGTAAAGGAGATTCTGCTAGTGGAGCTTTTCATCGCCCTGGATTAACAACCTCCTTGGTTGTAACCAGGTTAAATTCTGTTTCTGTTTCTTTTTCTGTCTCCTTAATTTAGTTGTTATTTTATTGCTGATTTTCTTTCTGAGTTGAAATCCGAGGAGGGTAGTTTTATTTTTGTTTTCAGTAATTCACCCCCCTCTTGCCGGCCTCCGCTGCACCAACACTTTATTGACTATTGTATATTTTTTTAGATTTTCCTCATTCTTACAAATATATAATTCCTTATAAGCTATTTGTTTTTCTTTTCCTTCACTTGCTCTTATACTTTCTCATTCCACCACCAAGATTCTTTACTTAGTGGTGCATGCCCCTTTGACGCACTGAGTACACTCTTAGCTACTATTTTTTAACTTTGATACCATTTTATCCCATGCTGTATTTGTTGGTGCAATCAATCTCAAAGGTTTTGATGTCCGACAAATATATTTAATAGAGCTTGATCAAGAGAAGTCCTAGTCGTGGCTGGGCAATGGTGAAAAGTCTACTGAGTGACTAGTCCTAACTACAGTTAGGAAAGGGAAGTTCTAATTATGGCTAGGTAAGGGAAATCTCGGCAGATTGTGTAAGTAAGGAAGAAGGATTTGGAAGGTCCAGAGGACTTTATATTCAATCCCTAGTGAGCCGATCTGATATTGAGTTCTAGTGAGTGAAGCCAGGTGAAAAAAAAATCTTAGAGGGAGATAACTCTAGGTTCTGTTGGTCCCTTTGGAGGCCGACAAGAGAGGAGGGGTGAATTGCCTTGAAAAATAAATTAACCCTTTCTTGACTTATAGCTAAATTAATAATACTTGTAATTAAAAAATAACGAGACTAATTAAACAGGAAATAGACACGAAGGAGTTACTTGGTTTGCAATCAGAAGATTACTAATCCAAGGAGAATGAAGTGCACTATATGAAGATCTCCTTCGGGCGGAGTAGCTTCTTATAGCGTTAATAGCACACAAAGAGAAATAGAGCAAATAGAAATGAATTACAAGTTGTTGTTCAGCTTCTTAGACTAAGGCTATATTTATAGCCTTGGTCGGGGTGCCTAGAAGGGTTTTAGGCGCTTGGGAGAGGATAAAATTTTATCTCTTTTCATATAGATCGCGTTTGACCGCGATCCGGATAGAATCTCAGTCCAGGCACTCAGAATGGTTTCGGGCGCCCTGACCAAGAAAGTCAACAAAGTTGACTTTTTTTAGTCTGGACCCTCTGCTCCGGTTCAGCTCACCTCGGTCCGGATCTTCCGCTCCGGCTCTGTTAGCTTGGGTGTGTAGGACCGTTGCGGCCAGCTAAAAGGGGGGGGGGGGGTTGAATAGCCCTGTAAAAATAAAACACAACCCTTCCCGACTTTTCAAACTAACACTTGCATATAAAATAGAAAAGCAATAAATCAAAACAGAAAAAGATGAGGCACCAAATGTTTACTTGGTTACAACCGGGGAGGTTGTTAATCCAAGGAAAATGATCGCTCTACTATCTCCTTCAGGCGGAGAAGCCTCTTTTACAACAATGTAGGTACAGAAAGAAAGAAGTTAATCTAAACAGTGGAAGCGCACAAGCGTTGTTACAATTTCTGAACTAATTGAAAAGCTTCTCGACCAAGGCTATATTTATAACCTTGGTCGGGGCGCCTGGAGGGTTCCGGGCGCCCTGGGGGATAAATTTTATCCCCCAACGTTCAGATCGAGTCAAAGCTCGATCTGGTCAAACTTCATGGTCCGGGCACCCCGAGCTGGCCTGGGCGCCCCGGACTGTTCCGGGCGCCCCGTACCCTAAAGTCAACCAGTGTTGACTTTTTCATCCAGGGACCACTGCTCCGGTTCAGTTCGCCTCGGTCCGGGTCTTCTACTCTGGATTCGCTCGCTTGGGTGATCTCTGCCATCCGGAAAAGGGCTCACCCGAACCCAACTTCCGGTCTTCTCGAGCGGGCTTCCCTCCGACTTCTCATCCCTCGGAATCGCCGCATGTTTCCTTCTCGTCCGCCGACGTACTCTTCCGCAGTCTTCGTTCTTCGGACGCACTGCGTGCCGTCCTTCTCGCTAGCTGCGCCTCTTGCTCCTCGAGCAGTCTTCCGCTCCAGCTTTCGTCCCTCGGAACCCCCGCACGCTTCCTTCTCGTCCGCCGGTGTACTCTTCCGCAGTGCCTCGTCCCTCGGACGCACCTCGTGCCGTCCTTTTCGCTAACTGCGTCTTCCACTCGACTACCTGTGCTCCTAAGCTCCTGCATACTTAGACACAAGGTTAGAAACACACAGGACCTAACTTAACTTGTTGATCACACCAAAACAACTTTGGGGTTCCAACAATCTCCCCCTTTTTGGTGTGAGCAATCCAAGTTAAGCTAGGGTAAAAATAGACATGAAATAAACTTAACTAAATTTGTAATTAAGTGCAAAAATAAAACAAGTTAAATTTTGATCTACCTCCCCCTAGACTTATACTAATCTTTCTCCCCCTTTGATCACAAAAGAAATGGGGTTTAAAAAAAATCTAAGGGTTAAAGACTTAGAAAATTTTGAGATCTTTAAAAATTTGCAATAATTTTCACATAAACAGTCTCAAAAAAAAATTAAGTAAAATTTTAAGAAAATTTTTTAAGTGAAATTACAAGAAAATTCTAAAAAACTTAAGCAGAAATTTTCAATTTCAGAACAACTTTTAACTTAGGCAAAAAAATCTTCTGAAAATTTTCCTAAGTATGAATTTAAGTCTTTGCAAAAATTATTTAAAAAAAAAATCCTAACTTAAGATTTTTCTAAGTAAAATTTTCTAAGTAAAAATTTCACGTAAAAGTATTTTTCTAAGCATAAAAATATTTTGAAAAAAATGTTTGAAAAAACTTTTAAAAGCATTAATTAATTCTAATTTTAATACTTTGACAAAAAGTTAATTAAACATTTATTTCAATATTTTGGCTTTCAGGTCGTGACGAGACACTAGGTCTTCTTGGTTATTGGAGCAACAACCACTTCCTTAGACAAAGCTTCATAGAGAAATTCATTGTTTAATTTTCTCACTGAAAGCACTAATTTAATATTTAGACTAAGCAGGATTTAGGAACCCAATAAAGGTTCCAGCTTACTGGATTGATTAAAAATTTCCTAGGGACATATTTTTTTGAGATATTCCTAATTTGTCCCTGGTGATATCTATAATACCAATTCAAATTTTTAAATTTTCTAAAATTAGATGAGCATGAATGGTTTTTCAAATTATCTATTTGAATTTTTCATATCTTTATTTTCTAATTTCAATTTCTCATTTTCTAATTTTGATTTGTCTAATTCTTCTAAGGGACATGACTTAGCTAAAATTACTTTTAAATTTTTATTTTCATTTTCTAATTTACAGCAATCTTTTGTTAAAAGTTTAATGAACTTAAACATTTTGTCGGGAGGAAGAGATCGTACCTGACTTACCTTGTCGATCTCGTCATCCGTTTCTCCCCCTGAACTGTCGCTTGCTTCCGACGTGGCTCCCCTTTCATCGATGCTCTCGATGCTCATTTCGGAAGAGATTGATTTGCAGTCGTCGTCTTGATGACTTGCCATTAGAGCAAGTCTGGAGAATGCCTCAATTTCTGACTCCGACGACGTATCGTCCCACGTCGCCTTTAGGGTCTTTCGCTTTTGGATAGACTTCTTACCCTTCTCCTTGTCTTTGTTCTTCAGCTTGGGGTAGTTGTCCTTGACGTGCCCTTCTTCGTCGCAGTGGTAGCAGCGGATTGTCCTTTTCTTCTTCCCCTGCGGATGGTTAGTAGATCTGGATTTACAAAGTTTCTTGAATCTTCTTACCATCATTACCATTTCCTCGTCGTCGAGAGAAGATTCCGACTCTGGTTCGTCTCCTGAAGCTTTGAGGGTGACGTTGTTCTTGGGCTCCTTCATTCCTGCACATCTTGACTCATGCACTTCAAATGTTGAAAAGAATTCTTCTAACGAAATTTTTTCTAAATATTTAGAAATGTAAAAGATATCTACTAATGATGCCCATTTGGTATTTCTAGGAAAGGAATTCAGTGTGTACCTGAGCGAATCTTGGTTACTTACCTTTTCTCCGAGATTCGAAAGTCCAATAATGATTTCTTTTATTCTCGAGTGCAGATACACGACTGTCTAGTCTTCCCTAAGTCGCAGGCTGGTGAGCTGATTGCGAAGCAGATCTCGTCTAGCGAGCTTGGCTTCGGACGTCCCTTCATCAGCTCGAGGAACTTCTCCCAAAGTTCCTTTGCCGAGTCGTAGTTCCCGATCCTGTTGACTTCTTGAGGCGGAAGAATACTTAGCAGATGGTATTATGCTTTGCCATTCGCCACGAAGTCGGCCTGCTCCTTTTTCATCCAATTATTTTTCTCCTTACTTTCAAGTGCTGTAAAACCAAATTCCATTGTAAGAATTAATTCAAAATCGGTGGTAAAGAATACCTGCATTCAGCTTTTTCCAAGTGGCGAAATCCCCCTTCGAATTTCGGTGGGTGGATGCTTGGTTCGGCCATCTCGTTGCTTCGTTCGGCGGTTAGTCCTCCTGAAGCGCCTCGGCTCTGATACCACTTGTAGGACTGTTGCGGCCGGCTAGAAGGGGGGTTGAATAGCCCTGTAAAAATAAAACACAACCCTTCCCGACTTTTCAAATTAACACTTGCATATAAAATAGAAAAGTAATAAATGAAAACAGAAAAAGACGAGGCACCAGGTGTTTACTTGGTTACAACTGGGGAGATTGTTAATCCAAGGAAAATGATCGCTCTACTATCTCCTTCAGGCGGAGAAGCCTCTTTTACAGTGATCCTGTTTGAGAAGCTAGGCAAGACGGAGATTCGGAAGAAGAAACCCACTGTTGATGGAGGAGAAAGCCTGGAGAACCTCGATCCGAGAAACCCAAAGCGAATCGGGAAAAATAGAGTTGTCGAATGCCTTCCTTGCACGAAGATCCGATGATGAGAGAGAAACCCAATCGAAGAGACACCCGAACTCGAATCTTCCAAGATTTCCTGCGCACAAGAGACCAGCCAATACTATCATCAGTGACCTAAGACAGGGGTGGGAATCCCTGGCTAGGCCCTCCGACGCTCAAGTTAGTGATCTCTCTCGGTGTGGAAGAAGGAAGAAGAAGATGAATAGTAGCTGGAAATTAGGGTTATGGATGTGCGCAATGATGTGAACTTACCTAGCCAACGGAGAGGATTCCCCTTTTTATACCACTTCATATAACCTCCGTAGTCATGAAGTAGACCCCAATTTGTTAGAGTTTGTTATGAGATGACGTAAGCTGCGTACTTGTGGTGAGTGACTTTTAAGGAATCTTTCTTGTACCCCAGATGTACCTTCTTTATCGTTTAGCACCTGCAAAACAATCTAAAAACACATTTCCCGCCCAAAAAATATATAATACCTGTCATAGAGTCACATATTGCAGATATCTTCATTAATTATCTTATTTGAAATATTTACCTCTATCCTACCTCATGAGGCTTCTATCGGCGCCCTTCTATGTTAGTTATCCTAACTAGCACAAGGCTATATTTTATCAAGTATCTTTCCAAGGTATTGGTCAACCGACCGGTCTTGACTTTCCTTCTTAAAGGCATGTTTAGATCGATACTAACCTACCTCCTTTGGAGGTATATCCCGGCCGATATTAGCCTACCTCCTTTGAGGTATATGCCAATTGATATGGATCTTTCTCCTGGGAAGCATATTTCGGTCGATGCAAACCTACCTCCTTTGGAGGTATATCCCAGTCGATATTAGCCTACCTCCTTTGAGGTATGTGCCAATTGATATGGATCTTCCTCCTGGAAAACATATTTCGGTCGATACAAACCTACCTCTTTTTGAGGTATATCCCGACCGATATTAGCCTACCTCCTTTGAGGTATATGCCAATTGATATGGGTCTTCCTCCTGGGAAATATATTTCGGTCGATGCAAACCTACCTCCTTTGGAGGTATATCCCGGCCGATACTAACCTACCTCCTTTGGAGGTATATCCCAGCCGATATTAGCCTACCTCCTTTGAGGTATATGCCAATTGATATGGATCTTCCTCCTGGGAAGCATATTTCGGTCGATGCAAACCTACCTCTTTTGGAGGTATATCCCGGCCGATATTAGCCTACCTCCTTTGATTATCTCCTTTCCCATCCTTATCGGGGACCCATGAAACCTAACCCATATCACTAGCCTTCCCTTCAAGTCTAGTCGAAGGAGGTGTAGACGACTGATTAGACACAAGTCTGGTTTTGTCTTTTCCTACCCGTGAGTCTGCCCCAGATATTGAAATGACCTCATAGATTTTGTGTACAACTATCTGACGAAACCAAGTTAGTGATCTCGTGAACCTCAATACAGTGCTTCCTTGAGCCTTTTGATCCTTTAAATAGGGTTACAACCTTCTCTTCGTTCACCACCCATCTTAGTTCTTTTCCTTCCTTACTAACTTTCATTGCTAAGGTTATGGTCTTGGATCCTCCTCTTTGGAGGCGATTCTTGTCGGACAAGGCGAGATCTATATATGAGTTTATTCAAATTTTTGCTCCGACTAACTCTAGGGTTCAAAGGATTGTCTTAAGAGATGAAGCTTCACAGTCCAGACTTTTCATCCAAAGGTGCCCATACTCTGAAGGACTCAAGAAACTTCAGAGAGCTTTTCACTACTCATGGAGGGGCAACCCATGGATGTTGCGAGAAGGGCACAACACATCTAGCCAAGGGGCTAAGATGGGTGGCTTTAGTTGCAAAACTCCAGGGCTTGAGAGGGGAAGTGGCTTTTTCATTTACTTTTCCATTATGGTCTGAATAGATCCTTCCCCTTCCCCTTGCCCTTGAGTCTTTTTGCTTTGTTGCTTTCTTCATCCCAGGCAAAATATTGCCACTTATGCGCCTTGATAAGCCTGGGCGAAGTAAAATGTTTCCATCTCTGCTCCATGGTAAGTTTGAATCTAGTGGGACTAAAATTTTCTAAGCGTCTCTAGAGCTTATGTTTGTAATTTCTGTTATCTGTCTGAGTTTTACTGTTCTGAGGGGAAATGTAATGTTATGTACTTGATCAGATTCTAAGTGTAAAAACAAACTTTTGTATTGAATTAAGTGATTCTATTGAATCCTTCTTTAATTTTATAAGAATAAATGTGCTGTTGTATTCATTACCCCTTCGTACATCCTATGTGTCATTTTATCATGGCTGAGGCTATCTTAACTGTTGGAATACTTCTATATTATAGCTAATGTTATACCAACTAATATTGTCTCGTTGATTATAAACAATGTTATTTAAATTAATATTATACTTGTCTAGCATAACCAAAGTTATGTCGGCCAGTAAAAAATTATTTTGATCAATGCTAGTCTGCATTTTATAAGGATATTGATTTAAAATATGTTATTAGCCTAAATCTCTATCTTTAAATGTTTTTGTCCTTAGCCTAGGCTTAGTCAAAATTCAGTCCTTTTCACATTATTATATCCAGTTAATTACGTCTTCTTTCTAAGCTTCCTAGCTGGTGATTGACTCTTCTTCGGGTGAGAGAATGTTAGAAGTGTACCCCGAGGTGTTACCAACCCCAGCGTGATCCGATCTGTCACATCCAATATAAATGTTTTTTCATGATGGTATGACATATACTTTTTCTGGCTGCCACGTCACGTAAGTCTTTGCCTTTTTCCTGTGATCCTCAACGTCTGCTGAAATAAAAGTGTTTTGATCTGACGACGGTTGTTTGCTTTTCAAACCCTAAACCCTTCGTCTTCTTTTCAACTTTGCCCCTTCTTTTCTCTTCCTTAGCGTTCTTTTCTTGCTGCAGTCTTCGACCAACCTCGTGCTCACCGTTTCTCGACGATTTTCTTTCTTGCTTTCATTAATTAACCTATTTTTGCTGGCCTACACTCTTGTCTATGGCTGAGGAAGCAATTGCTCCTTGGTATGCCCACATGTCTTCTTCCTTTGATAAAGATGTGAGGCTAGCCATCCGTCGGCAGTATGAAATTCCCCGGGAATATGACATCATAATCCCAAAATCGGATGATCGTCCTCATCGTCCCCCTGCTAATTGGGTAACCTTTTTCAAGGATTAGTTTATAGGAGGTTTAATGTTTCCCATTCCTCCTTTCTTGATTGAAATAAGTCAGTATTTTGATATTCCTTTGCAACAATTTGCCCCCAACGCATTTCGTTATCTATGTGGTACTTACATGCTGTTTCGCTTGCGGGATATTCCTCCTACTCCTCAAAATTTCTTCATGTTCTCTTATCCCAAATGTTCGGAACCTGGTGTTTTCTTGTTTCATTCACGAACCAAAATGGTTCTTTTTGAGGATATGCCCTCGTCTCTCAAAGCTTGGAAATCTCATTTTTTCTTCCTAAAGTTTCTAGGACCCATTCCTTGGTCGCATGCCTGGAAATCCTTCTTGCCCCCTTGCCCAATGTCAAGGAGTTTCATCTTCATCCCTCTTTTCCTGTCTATAGTGAGAAGTTCTTAGGCCATCGACTTTCTATTCCCAAGTGGTTGAGAGTCGATCTTCTATACCTATTTGGCTTAAGCCCCATCAAACCTGATACTCAAGTTCCTTTAGGTAACACCTTGTTTCTTTCTTCTTGCTTTTAACTAACTAAACTATTTTTCTTTTCTATGTAGTGGAGAGCTTTTATGACGCTTTGATTAACGAAGAACTACGTCTAGAAGAGGATGCAATTCGTGCCAAGGAAGCCGAACTTCTGGCTGCTATTATTCCTCCCCCTTCAATCGAAGAGTCGGCTCCTTTAGCGGAGGCACCCAGTTCTTTGGGGGTTCTTGAAGCTCTTGAGGTCCCTGAAGGTCCTTCTACGGAGATCCTTGCTATTTCTCTACCCGCTGTTACTTCACCAATGGCTACTGCTGCTTCCTCATCTGCTCCTCTTCCCATCATTGAACTCACATCTTCCGGTAGCCCCAATAAATCCATAGCTGAACTTGTTACCGGCAAACGCCCGGGGCGTAAACTTACCAGAATTCCTCCATCCAAAAGGAGGCTTGTCCTTCCGGCTGATGAACAGGTTTCAGAAGGTTTTGTTCCTGCTGACCCTCCTTCTGATGAACCTACGTTGGCCGAACTCTACCCTTCTCTCATTTTTCCTGCTTCACCCTTCTCTAATGCCAGCCCTTCTGGTGATGTCTCTTTCACTTTTCCTCTATCTATTCCAACTTCTGGGTCTTTACCTTCCTCACCTTCTTCTTATTTAGTCTTTGCTCCTCCAACCATTCCTACTTCCTCCTTCTCTGTTGGTTCTTCTACTATTCATGTCCTCCCCATATTGCTAGGTGGTTCCTTCGCCGGCGCTTGGGATAAAGTTCGTCCCATTTTTGAAGAACTCAATACTCCTGAAGCAATTGACCGTTTCTCCCATAAGGAGAATCAGGTATGTCTACTAATGTCTACTCTCTATTTCTTAGCGATTATCTTATGGCCCTTTATTATATTTCCAGCGGTGGATAGAAAACATGGTTTATCTCGACTGATGCACAATTTATATAATGAGAACAAGAAACTAAGATCTGAGAATGATCAGTTGAGACAACAGGTTACTGAGTTATCTTCTACCGCGTTTTCTGCTGCTGCCAAGAAGCAACTTGAAGCTCAGATTGAAAGTCTTCAAGCACAATTCAAATCATCTACGGACCTCAACCAAGAATTAACTTCCAAAATTGGCAAACTAAAGGTTGATTATGAAGCAGAATTGGCTAAAAAACTCAAAGCCCTGCAGCTGAAGGAAGATGAAATAACTTCCTTGAACACCTCCCTTGATTCAGTTAAAGCCGAGGTTTCTGTCAAAGAGGATGTGTTGGGATCGATGGTCCTCGGCTAGAGAGGGGGGTGTGAATAGTCGCCCCAAATCGTTCGCGTTTCTTTCTACAAACTAGGGTTAGCGCAGCGGAAATAAGAACAAGAAACGAAAACAAGAAGATCAAACCTCAACGCGTCGATGTAACGAGGTTCGGAGATAAACTCCTACTCCTCGGCATGTCTGTAAGATGGACGAGCCCTATTAATCCGTCGGTGGATGAGTCCCCGGAGAACCGGCTAATAATTACTCCTTCTGGGTGGAGAAACCTCGCCACAAAGTTTTGCAAAAGCAATACAAGAAGGAGTATACAGCAAGAAGCAAAATACAATACAACTGTAAAACCTTCGCTTACTTGCCTTCTCTTCGACTGGATGAAGCAGCAGCTTCAAGCGACGCCTACAACAGCAGGAAACTAGTCAGAAGCTTTAGCAGCAGAAGAACGGAAGTTCTAGAAGAAAAGAAGAAGTTGTGCAGCAGCAGCCCTCGACCCCTTTATACTGCGAAGAAGAGCGAAGAAACTAGCCGTTGCGTCACAACGAACCCCGATCGGTCTACGGACCGATCAGGCCTATCTTGATCGGTCCCGGACCGATCGGTTAGTCTGAACCTTACATGCGTACTCGATCGATGCGTGGACCGATCGGGCTCTGGATCGGTCCAGGCCGATCCCAACTCTGGCTGTGCTTCGCGACATCGTCTCTGATCGGTCCCGGCCGATCGGGACATAACTGATCGATGCGTGGACCGATCAGCTGCCTCTTTCGCCTCTGTTGCTGGCGATCGGTCACGGACCGATCGATAACCAACAGAGTTTCGATATCGATCGGTCACCGGACCGATCGAGCAAACAAGTATCCTGGATCGGTCGGTGACCGATCCGAGCTTGGTTTTGCCCAAACCAAGTCCCAAGACTTCCAAACCAATATCCGGTCAACCTTGACCTATTGGTACTTCATCCCTAACATCCGGTCACTCCCTTGACTGCTAGAACTCTCACCAAGTGTCGGTCAATCCCTTTGACCTACTTGGACTTTCCAACACCAGTCGTCATCCCCGATCCATCTGGATTTTCCTTGCCCGGCTTTACTCACCAGGACTTTCCACGGCTTCACCAGTGGATTTCCACACGCCTAACATCCAGTTAGGACTTTCCCACTACGGCTTCACTCACGGGACTTTCCAACCGCCTAACATCCAGTTAGGACTTTCCCCCTGGCTTCACTCACGGGACTTTTCCCGTGCAAGTCTCCATACTTGGACTTTTCGATGCCAAGTCTCCATACTTGGACTTTTCGTGCCAAGCTCCTGCTTGGACTTTTCGTCAAGTCTCCATACTTGGACTTTTCGATGCCAAGCTCCCTACTTGGACTTTTCGTGCCAAGTCTCCATACTTGGACTTTTCCGAATCAGTCACCAGGTCAACCTCGACCTACGGTTGCACCAATAATCTCCCAAACATCTATTCTTGTCCCACATCAAGAATAGAACTCTCTCACAAGTGTCAAAATCAACATGCAACACAACTAGGTCAACCTTGACCTAAGGTTGCACCAATCTCCCAAGTCAAACATCAAAATACAACTCGAGTCACGTCAACTCGAGTCGGGTCAACCAGTCAACCTTGACCTAAGGTTGCACCAACAATCTCCCCTTTTGATGTTTGACAAAACCATAATCAAGTTAGGTTAACCCGATAACCTAACTTAGGTTTTCAATCATCTTCCAATGTCCAATGTTCTTTCCTTGAACATTCTCTGGACATTCTCCCTTAAGTTAACCCAATAACCTAACTTGGGCTCTCCAATAATTCTCCCCCTTTTTGACACACATCAAAAAGAATTCCAATGTTCTTCCTTGAACATTCCTTGACATTCTTTCCTTAGCTTAGGTTAACCCGATAACCTAACTTGGGTTCTCCAATAATTCTCCAATGAATACTCTCCCTTTTTGACACACATCAAAAGACAAAGGAGAGTATCAAGGTCAAGAGTTTCTTCCTAATGAAAGTCCCATACCTTTCATTGAAACTCTTAATTTCCCCTTGATACTAAACTCAACAATCAACTTAGTGATAATCCCATATCACTAATCCTCAAGAGTCTTAAGGAGTACAAACTCCCCTAAAAGTCAACTCCTCTTGACAATTAGGTAAGACTCCCCTAGAGGTCAACTCCCCTTGACCATTGCACCAACAATGTCTTTGAGAGTTCCAAACCTTAGAAATCCACAAAACCCAACTTCCGGTGAAATTTCGGACCAAGGTGAAAAATCGAAGCGCACGCGATCGGTCCCGGACCGATCGAGAATCCCGATCGGTCCCCGGACGATCCACGCTCACCGATCGCATGGATCATCTGGATCGGTCACCGGACCGATCAGAACTCCTGGATCGATCCGGTGACCGATCCACACTCTGAAATCGAGATTTCTGATTTTCAGAAACTCCTAAAAATTCCAGAAAATTCGAAAAATGTGAAATTTTGAGGATACATTCCTCATAACATATACTATCATGGAAAAATAGTTTTCTATGAGAATAACTTCCATTTTCAAATCTTGATACAAAATTCAAAAACTTTGAAATAATTCAAAGTTAAGTCAACTTTGTATCACAATGTTCAATGATGAATGCTATCACTAGGAAAGCTTCATCAAGGTTTTTCAAAACAATTTTGAAATGATTTCAAACCCTTTAATTTGGGACCACAATCTTAGGGCTATATGTATATGACTTGTACACAAGCTTTCCCTATGATCCTCCTTTTCTTGAATTAGGCTCATCTAGGTACAAAAACTATGCACCTTGATCCTAACTCATGATCCTAATATCTCACACACATCTAAGGTGTATCAAACCACATTCAAGTCAATTTGATGTGAGATATGGGTTAAGGTCAACTTAGGCTAAGTTCTCATGCATTTTCTAAACTACACTTTGATCTCAATACCAAAATGTGTTTTTATCCTTAAATCAATTTCATTGATTCTTAATGCAAGAGATGATGACATGGCATAAATAAATAACATAAATGAAAACATGTGCCAATGTCATGATGTCATGGCATAAAGTTTGAAACGAAACTAACACATGACATATAGATAACCTAAGCATTATCATGACATTTCAAATGATAATAAAATAAGTATGATGTCATGGCATGGCATATGGCAACCAATCATGGGAAGTTAGCACAAATAAAATGCCTAAATTCCCTATCTAAGTATCCTTAGCCTTAGCTAACTTAGAATCTAACCCTAGATTGCCCATATATCCCTTAGAGAAAACCAAAATCCCAATTATGGTATTTCTCTAGGTTTTCTTAAATTGTGCCAAATAAGATTGAAATCGATATTTTTCAAATATGGCACAATTTACTCTTTAAGGAGTAAATAATAATTCTTTTTCATTTTCAAAGGTTATCAAAACCTTGAAAATGCTCCTTGAGTGTCAATTTCCTCAAAGTTGGGTTAACTACCCTTCTTATTGGAGTTGACACTCTCTAACCCATCTGGTAGAGAAAATGCTCCTAGGAACCCAATACCTACTTGAGCTCATTGGGTTCACTAAATATTCACTAGGGATAACTTCCCTAGCAACCCTCCTAATGACCCTCTTAGGCTTTAAAGCCTTGGCCATTTGGGACTCATCAAGATCAACTCTAGGGGTGACTCCCCTTGTGACCTTGGTGTTGGTCTTCCTAGCCCTAGGTTTTGTTCCATAATCGAATGGAACATCATGATATGTGGGCTTGACCATTTGAGACTTAGGTTTGTGACTCAAACCTTTCTTGTCCTTGGACTTTTGACCCTTAGGCCCTAGAGTTGACTTCTCTAAACTTTTAAGGGCCTTTTCTAGGGTATCAAGCCTTGACCTCAAGACTTGATTCTCCTTTTCTAATACCTCAATTTTTGATTTATCACTCTTCCTTGAGGTATTCCTAGGCATATGTCTAGTTGATTTAGGGTTTCTACCTAGGTTTTCCTTAACCTTAGAAGTGTTAATCCTAGGGTTAGCATTCCTAGTAGTATCCCTATCTAGGCTAACATGTTTAGCTCCTAAGCACATGTATTGGTTCCTAAAGTTAACATGCTTATCATTATTAACAATTGCAATAAAACTACTAGCATGAGTTTTATTAGAATTGCAATAATGAACCTTAGAGGTTACCTTAGGGTTTGCCTTAGCTCCCCCTATCGATGTGCATCCCTTGTCCTTGTGAGGTTTCCTCCTCTTCGGACATTGGCTCCTATAGTGTCCCCGTTGCTTGCATTGAAAGCACACCATGTGCTTCTTGCCTTTGCGTGTTGGGACTCTGGCTTCCTTGACCTTTGGTGCCGGTGGAGTCTTCCTAACTCTCTTTGGACATTTGCTCTTGTAATGTCCACACTCCCTACACTCAAAGCATATTATATGTAACTTATTTGAAATTGAGATGCTTGAGTTACCTAGGTTTGGGGATGGGTGTGAGCTTTCTTCTTCAACCCTTCCGGAGGTGGAAACTTCTTCTTCTTGCTCCGAACTTGAACAAGAGGAACTCTCCTCCTCTTCTTCCTTGGATATTGAGTAGCCCTCAACTTCCAATTCGCTCCCTCCATGATGTGAGCTACTTGGCTCACTAGGCTCCTCTTCATGGCTTGAGGTGGAGCTCTCCTCATAGTACTTGGCCAAGTTGTTCCACAACTCCTTGGCATTGTTGTATCCTATCTTACACAAAATGTTAGTAGGCAATGAAAATTCAATTATTCTCGTTACCTCTTCGTTGATTTCGGATTTGTGAATTTGTTCTCTTGTCCACTCCTTCTTCTCAAGTGGTTTTCCTTCTTCATCCACCGGAGGAGTAAAACCTTCTTGTACACAAAACCAATTCATTATGTTAGTCATAAGAAAATACTTCATCCTTACCTTCCAATACGCGAAGTCGCCGCATTCGTAGAAAGGTGGAATGGTGACATCTTCTCCATAGAGATCCATTCTCTAGCTTTGCTCCCACGGGTGTTGATCCGTCGAAGAGCGGCCTCGCTCTGATACCACTTGTTGGGATCGATGGTCCTCGGCTAGAGAGGGGGGTGTGAATAGCCGCCCCAAATCGTTCGCGTTTCTTTCTACAAACTAGGGTTAGCGCAGCGGAAATAAGAACAAGAAACGAAAACAAGAAGATCAAACCTCAACGCGTCGATGTAACGAGGTTCGGAGATAAACTCCTACTCCTCGGCGTGTCCGTAAGGTGGAGGAGCCCTATTAATCCGTCGGTGGATGAGTCCCCGGAGAACCGGCTAATAATCACTCCTTCTGGGTGGAGAAACCTCGCCACAAAGTTTTGCAAAAGCAATACAAGAAGGAGTATACAGCAAGAAGCAAAATACAATACAATCAGTAAAACCTTACTTGCCTTCTCTTATTGGATGAAGCGGCTTCAAGTGGCGCCTACGGCGAAACCGCAGAAGCTCACATGAAGCTTGAACTCAACAAAGCTCAAGAGCACAACAGTCAGTAGAAAGAAGAGGAAGAAGTTGTCGCGCAGCAGCCCTCGACCCCTTTATACCTGCGAAGAAGGCAAAGAAGTTGCGGGAGCAGCTAGAACCCTGATCGGTCTACGGACCGATCGAGGCCTGTCGATCGGTCCCGGACCGATCGGTTGGTCTGAACCTTACATGCGTACTACGATCGATGCGTGGACCGATCGGTCTGACTGGATCGGTCCAGCACCGATCCCAACTCTGGCGTGCTTCCGCGACGCCGTCTCTGATCGGTCCCTAGACCGATCAGGACATGATCGATGCGTGGACCGATCGGCTGCCTTCTTTCGCCTCGTTGCTTGCGATCGGTCACGGGCCGATCAGTAACCGAACAGAGAGTTTCTGTTCGGTATCTGATCGGTCACCAGACCGATCAGAGCAAACAAGGTATCACTGGATCGGTCTGGTGACCGATCCAGAGCTTGGTTTTTGCCCAAACCAAGTCCCAAGACTTCCAAACCAATATCCGGTCAACCTTGACCTATTGGTACTTCATCCCTAGCATCTGGTCACTCCCTTGACCTGCTAGAACTCCCTGCCAAGTGTCCGGTCAATCCCTTTGACCTACTTGGACTTTCCAACACCAGAAGTCCGATCATCCCTGATCCATCTGGATTTTCCCTTGCCCGGCTTTACTCACCAGGACTTTCCACCTGGCTTCACTCACCAGGATTTCCACACTGCCTAACATCCCAGTTAGGACTTTCCCACTGCCTGGCTTCACTCACCAGGACTTTCCAACTGCCTAACATCCCAGTTAGGACTTTCCCACTGCCTGGCTTCACTCACCAGGACTTTCCCCGTGCCAAGTCTCCATACTTGGACTTTTCCAGTGCCAAGTCTCCATACTTGGACTTTTCGCGTGCCAAGCTCCCTGCTTGGACTTTTCCGTGCCAAGTCTCCATACTTGGACTTTTCCAGTGCCAAGCTCCCTACTTGGACTTTTCCGTGCCAAGTCTCCATACTTGGACTTTTCCCGAATCAGGTCAACCAGGTCAACCCTGACCTACGGTTGCACCAATAATCTCCCAAACATCTATTCTTGTCCCACATCAAGAATAGAACTCTCTCACGAGTGTCAAACATCAACATGCAACACAACTAGGTCAACCTTGACCTAAGGTTGCACCGACAATCTCCCCAAGTCAAACATCAAAATACAACTCGAGTCACGTCAACTCGAGTCGGGTCAACCAGGTCAACCTTGACCTAAGGTTGCACCAACAGGATGAACTGAAGACTTCTCAAACGGCTTTGGTGGTCTACAAGGCGAATGAAGATACTCATTACAAGGGAATTCAAGGTGATCTCCTGAATTCAATAGGCCGATTGTGAAGTTCATCTTATCAGCCTTTACTGCGGGAGCTCAAGGGGCGATTCAACAATTACGAGAGGAGAGCTACTTATCTCGTGACCCTCCTCCTAATTTCCTGAATCGTCGCAGACTCATTGAGAACAAACCCCCTAATCTATACCCTCAGCTGACTTTAGTTTGACTTAAATTCAAATTCTTGTAAAAAAGTGGATCCAAAACTCTAGGATGACAATCCGACAAACTTATGTGACTCTGATTATCCCCTTTTCATTGTAAATTTCACTCTTTCTTACGACAGCCATCTGTTTTTGTTTAAATATGTCATATGTTGCTTGGCAGGTCATCATACAACCTCACTTAACAGATTATTATGTTTTAGATTATTTCCTCATGACCGAACGGTATATATCGAGGTTGATAAGTACCGTCCGATATTTCAAAGGTCCATTATGTCTCGTCTAATCTGGTGGAGTTTTATTATGATATTCTCAATATCGGTCAATTTATTTTACTTGATTGATTTACACCTATATCTTCATATGTTACTTTATGTATTAATCAAGTCTCATATGGTTTTATCATAGTGTATATTATTTAACTTATTGTGATAAGCTTTTGGTCGACGTATTTGGGTGGTCTTTGTCTCGGCCGATCTATCAGAACCGCCCGATTCATATCTATGGCCCTCAAGTCCTGTCTGCTAACTAATACCTTGCGCTCAACTTTTGCCTTATTTTATTACACCAATAACCTGAACTTATAATTACTGGACTAATTTTTCTTTATATCCATCAAGCTTTCTTAAGAATTGTTTCTAGGGAAACTTTACATATTTTTCGAGGAAGATTACTTAACTTTACCTCTTTCTTTTGATTTTATCCTTTAATATTATCACTCATTTATGGCGATTGACATTCTAAGTACCTTTTCTTTTCTTCTTTTCTTCTGTTGTTTCTGTTTGGGGGTTTTAGCACAAGGTCGAAAGAAAAACAAGGATTTTACGAGGTTTTCTTCTGCTTTCCCCCATCTTTCTTCATCTTCCTTGGTTCCTCTTTTATTGTCTTTCTATGGCAACTTCCCCTCCTGCATGGTTTCTCTCGTGCACTTCCGACCTTATAGATAAAGAAGAAGTTGATTTAAAGGCGACCTATGGTTTTCCTTCTTATATCATCCGTCCCGCTCATCATGAGGGTCCGCACCTTCCTCCTTTAGGGTGTATATCTATCTTCCGAGATCAAGTCCTACAAGGTTTTCGATTTCCTCTTCACCCTTTTTTCTGTAATGTTAGCCTTTATTTTAATATTCCACTCAACCAGTTTGTCCCTCAATCCTTTTCTATTCTTATGGGTTTTATTGGGGTATCCAAACTGTTAGATTTTCCCTTGTCTCCTCGTCTTTTTCATCACTTCTTCATTCCTCATCGAGTAGATGTGGGTGTTTTCAAATTCCAATCTCGTCCTAAGGCTATTCTGTTCAACCAAATTCCTCCTTAAGGGGAATGGTATCACAAATTTTTTCTATATGCGTCTCCCTTCTCCTCCTTCGTTTCCCATCCAATGGATACATGATTTACCTCCACTTCCTAGTACCCATGATCTGCTTAACGATCCCTTTGTTGCTCCTACCCTACCTAAACTTAGAGGAGTGAAATTCAGCTTGCCGCATCTAATTGTGGAGGGTCTAATGTTTCCTTTCGGGATAGGCAATATTGATACCCCTTTGGATGGATCCTTTGGTATGTATAAACATTTTGGTCCATATTTACTGATTAATATATCCCTTTTATAACGGTGTTTAATTCCTGTATTTCAGCTGATGCTCTTCTTCCAGCCTTTATGTACAAGAATCCTGCTATTAATAAGTCCTTTGTTAATAATCTTGGAGAAGAATGGTTGCACGCCCGCTGATCCAATCTTCATTCCTTCACCTTGGGTTTGCTATCTGAAGAAGAACAACGGGCAGAGGCTGTAGAAGCCATGGAAGAGGAATAAGAAGAGCCTTTTGTTGCCTTAGTTAAAAAGCCCAAGCTTACTGAGGCTTCTCCCTTTAGCAATTTCTTTGGTACTTTTGTGCAAGCTCCTCTTGTCCCGACGCCCATTTCTCTTGAGAGAGGTAAGGCACCGATAGCTCCTACCCATATTATTTTTAATCCTTCTCTTAGGATGATGAGACCCGGTCTACTTATCCCTTCTTCTTCTATTATTTCAGCTTCCTCTGCTTCTGCTTTTGAGATGACCGTTATCCCTTCTGTGTCCTCTGCACCTCTTGCACTGGCCTTGCCTCCCTTTACTTCTGGGCCTCGAACAAAATGGACACCTTGCCGGAGATCTTCTCCAAGTGTCATTCCCTCAGCTATCAGTGTTTCCATAACTGAATCAGCCTCTCCTACATTATTACCCTCTATTCCATCTAGTTCTTCCTCTGCTTCTCTTGTTTCTACTATTTCTTTTCCTTCCATTGCATCTTCTTCTTCCTTGCCTCCTTCCTCCATTCCCCGACCTTTATTTAAACAGGCTGTGGGTCTACCTTCTCAATTGAGACAATCCTTTGACCCACCTAGCTATGGTTCTTTGCAACTACAAGGCCTATTAGCCGAATCTTGGCTACAAGGTCAAGAACAACTAAGAGGCCTTAGTCTTCCACATCGAGCCAACCGCCATAGTCGTCAGGCAGTGGCTGTAAGTATTTCTAGTTATATGTTGTCAACTTCGTATCCTCATCTTTAACTATATCGTCTTTTTGTTTAGTTTCTTGCCTAAAGTTTGCATATCGACCAGCTACTTATGGCTAAGGACCAGGAGAACAATAAATTAAAAGCTCAACTGGAGACATTGAAGGCTACTTTACCTTCTTCTAATAGCGATCTGGCTCAGTTGCAAGAGAAAGTGACTTTACAAAATCAACAATTGGGGACCTTGAAACAGGAATTGGAGGAGTCCCAGCAATTATTGAAAGATAAAGAGCTTGCAAGAAGAACTTTGGAATTACAGGTGGATTGACTACATTCTGGTCTTCGATTGGAGATTGCTTTAAAGGAGAAAGCTCTATTAGATGCTTCTCAAAAAAGTCTTATTTTAGAGAAAGTAGAGAAGCTTCATAATGTCTGTCTTTCTGACCAAGCTCAAGACTTAGCCTCTCATGATTTCACTATCCTACAAGAATAAGAGCAAAGGAAAGCTCAAGATGTTGAATTGTCACTGCCCCAGAAGGAATTGGAACAACTTAAATAAGAAAAAGATGCTTTAAAAGATCAAAACAGGAAATTGCAAGCTAATTTTCAAAGCTATAAGGAGCAAGAGAAGAGTCGATGGGAAGAGTGACGTCTAGCTTATTTAAAGTCTTCAGCGTTTGCCCAAGAATTTGTCCGTAGGGTAGTGGGTGCTTTAAATCATTCTGTATCAGGAGTTCTTCGTCAATTAAGAGAGGGTGACTATCTACCCAAGGAACCTCCCCCTTCTTTCATAAGTCATCGCAGGCTTAATGAAGAACTACCCGCCGATTTAAAAGGTCCTTTTCTAGATGTTTAAAAAGATTGTTCATAAAAGACTTGTAATGGGAAAAACTGATAATGCAAAGAAGTGTAATTAAAGCTTGGTAATTAAGTACTTGTGATGTATAGGAAATTTTTGATACTTACCTGTTTCTCTATTGTGCTGATTTGAGAATGCCCCTTTTGAAATACTTCCGAGCATTAAGTCTAAATTTTATTCGAGAATTCCTTACTAATCTTTTGAAGTTAAGCCTTGTCATGATGAATCCTTCTGCAGATAACATCTGGGGTGCTTCATATTTCAAAAGAATGAATAATCCCGAGTGATTTTAGATAAAGAACTGTATAAAACTCTTGAGTTCCGAGCTGAGTATAACACTCCGGCCGTTCTTTAGATAAAGATTTTCATATGAATGAGCTTCCAGATGGAAAATGTGCCATATGCATAGAATCTCCCTTCTAATCTAGTATAAAATATCAACCGATTTTGTGAATAAATCCATATAGCTCTGTACTCATCATGCCAATATAATCCCGGTTAATTATGCTTTGAAATCTCTGGTTTCTCCCAAGAAGACCCGTCTGAGTTACTTCATGAGATTTCCCGATCGACTATGTTTCGTGATGGTTTAAAGTCTTCGGTTCCTCCCATGAAGACCCGCTCGAGTTACTTCATGAGATTTCCCGATCAACTATGTTTCGTGATGCTTTAAAGTCTTCGGTTCCTCCCATGAAGACCCCTCCGAGTTACTTCATGAGATTTCCCGATCGACTATGTTTCGTGATGGTTTAAAGTCTCCGGTTCCTCCCATGAAGACCCCTCCGAGTTACTTCATGAGATTTCCCGATTGACTATGTTTCGTGATGGTTTAAAGTCTTCGGTTCCTCCCATGAAGACCCGTCCGAGTTACTTCATGAGATTTCCCGATCAACTATGTTTCGTGATGGTTTAAAGTCTCCAGTTCCTCCCATAAAGACCCGTCCGAGTTACTTCATGAGATTTCCCGATCGACTATGTTTCGTGATGGTTTAAAGTCTTCAGTTCCTCCCATGAAGACCCGTCCGAGTTACTTCATGAGATTTTCCGATCGACTATATTCTGTGATGGTTTAAAGTCTCCAGTTCCTCCCATGAAGACCCGTCCGAGTTACTTTATGAGATTTCCCGATCGACTATATTCTGTGATGGTTTAAAGTCTCTGATTCCTCCCATGAAGACCCGTCCGAGTTCCTTCATGAGATTTCCCGATCGACTATATTCTGTGATGGTTTAAAGTCTCTGGTTCCTCCCATGAAGACCCATCCGAGTTACTTCATGAGATTTCCCGATCGACTACGTTTCGTGATGGTTTAAAATCTCCAGTTCCTCCCATGAAGACCCGTCCGAGTTACTTCATGAGATTTCCCGATCGACTATATTCTGTGATGGTTTAAAGTCTCCGATTCCTCCCATGAAGACCCGTCCGAGTTACTTCATGAGATTTCCCGATCGACTATGTTTCGTGATGGTTTAAAGTCTTCGGTTCATCCCATGAAGACCTTTCCGAGTTACTTCATGAGATTTCCCGATCGACTATGTTTCGTGATGGTTTAAAGTCTTCGGTTCCTCCCATGAAGACCCGTCCAAGTTACTTCATGAGATTTCCTGATCGACTACGTTTCGTGATGGTTTAAAGTCTCCAGTTCCTCCCATGAAGACCCGTCCGAGTTACTTCATGAGATTTCCCGATCGATTATATTCTGTGATGGTTTAAAGTCTCCGGTTCCTCCCATGAAGACCCGTCCGAGTTACTTCATGAGATTTCCCGATCGACTATATTTTATTGTAAAATTATGATTGCACTGACCTTGTGATAATTAAAATTTTTGGATTCCTCAGGGGGGGGTCAAATAAGTCTTTAAGATTCCCCACTGTTGATTGCTTGACCATAGATTATAAAAGTTCTGCCAATAGTGGTCAATCTGTATGAGCCACATTTGTTTTTGCGGTGGTATTCGCTTTGCATTGCGTTTATTGAAAGAAATGGAGTACACAAACTGTAAGAATACTTGTCTTCTTTTCATTGGAAACTTACTTCAGACAATTATGATTTGTTCCCTTTGACATATTTTTAAGTAGCATGATCTTTGTTAAATCCGGTAATGTTGTAAATGATTTGGACTCCAGGGACATTCCGGAATTCTTCCTTCAGTATCTTGGAGATAATATGAGCCTAATGAGAGCTTTTCCACCACTTTGTAGGGTCCACCCCATTGTGGTGTCAACTTACTAACATCCCCGACAAGTTTAATACGCTTCCATACTAAATCTCCTACTTGGAAAAATCTGGGAATGCCCTTTTGTTGTAATTTTGTCTCATTCTTTGTCGGTATGATACAAGATGAGCAGTAGCTTTATCTCTAATTTCCTCTATCAAGTCCAGCTCCATGAGTGATCGACCCTCATTGTTTGCATCATACAATTACCTTCTAGCAGATTCTATTCCCACCTCAATGGGAATTATTGCTTCTCCCCCATAAACTAATTGAAAGGGAGTGATTCCTGTAGTTTCTCGAGGTGTAGTACGATATGCCCAAAGAACGCTGGGTAATTCATCTTTCCAGCTACCTCCCACATGATCCAGCTTGGTTTTTAAACCTCTTATGATTTCTCTATTGGTTACTTCCACTTGACCATTACTTTGTGGATAAGCCACAGAGGTAAAGGCTTGAGTAATACCATAACTGTCGCACCAAGCTAGAATTCTATCCCCTTGAAATTGCCTTCCATTATCAGAGACTAATTTATGAGGAATGTCAAATCTACATATGATATTTTTCCACAGAAATTTAATAACCGCATCTTCAGTAATCCGGGCAAGTGGTTCTGCTTCTACCCATTTGGAAAAATAATCTACTGCTACCAATAAAAATCTTCTTTGTGCAGCCGCCATAGGAAATAGACCTATTATGTCCATGCCCCATTGATCAAAGGGACATGAGACTATAGAGGTTTTCAACAACTGTGTGGGATGATGCGAAATATTTTGATGTTTCTGGCCAGACATACAAGTTCTTACCAATTTGTTGGCGTCTTCGTGTAGAGTAGGCCAAAAATATCCCGCTAATAAGATTTTACGGGCCAAGGATCTCCCTCCTATATGACTACCACATGAACCTTGATGAACTTCCTGTAAAATAAATTATATATCTTCTGTACCAACACACTTGAGCAACGGTCTAGAAAAAGCTCTTTTATATAACTGCTCTCCTACCATAGTGTACTGAGCAGCTCTTTTCTTAAATACCCTTGCTTGTTCTGTATTGCTTGGAAGAATACCTTGCTGTAAATACAATATGATTTGAGCCCTCTAGTCACCTTGAATTTCTGCTTCAGCCTGTCTTTCGATATAGGATATTAACAGAGTTTGTTCTACGGGCTGATCTAGACTCCATGGTACTATAGCAGAGGCCAGCTTAGCCAATTCATCTGCTACCTGATTCTCAGATCGAGGAACCTTTTGTATATTTACTTCTTGAAACTGAGACTTCAACTTATCAAATGCCTTAGCATATAACCTGAGTCTATCATTATTAATTTCAAAATTACCCGATAGTTGTTGGGCTGCCAATTGAGAATCAGAATAGATGAGGACTCGAGCTGCCCCTATTTGCCGAGCGGCCTGCAATCCTGCTATCAAGGCTTCATATTCTGCTTCGTTGTTAGTAGCTCTATAATTTAATCTGATAGAGAGTTTAAGTCTGTCTTCCCTTGGAGATATAAGAAGAACACCAATTCCACTACCTTGTTTGGTTGAGGAGCCATCTACATAAACTTTCCAAATGTTTTCTTCCTCAGGGCCTTGAACTTCTATAATGAAGTATGCCAGAGCCTGTGCTTTGATGGCTGAGCGAGGTTGATATTGAATGTCATATTATCCAAGTTCAGTTGTCCATTTGATCAAACGCCCTGATGCCTCTGGGTTGAGTAACACCCGTCCAAGAGTACTATTGGTTAATACAATAATTTTCATGTGCTAAGAAATATAGGCGCAACCTCCGAGCAGTCAAGACTAATGCATAAGCCAATTTTTCTAGTGTAGTATATCTACACTCAGCTCCTTTTAGTAAATGGCTAGAAAAATATACAGGTTGTTGTTCCTTTCCTTCTTGTCTGACTAATACAGAGCCTACAGCGTTTTCATTAGCCGACAAATATACCCAAAGAGTCTCTCCTACTATAGGTTTAGCTAATACAGGGAGAGTAGACAAATACTCTTTTAATTCTTGGAAAGCCTTATCACATTCCTCATTCCACTGAAATTTATTGGCCTTTCTATGTATTTTAAAGAAATGGAAGCTACGATCAACCGGCCTAGAGATGAACCTAGACAAGGCTGTAATCCGGCCTGTCAGTCTTTGAGCTTCTCTCATGTTGCGCGGTGGTTCCATGTTATGAAGTGCCTTGACTTTGCTCGGATTGACTTCTATTCCTCGTTCGGACACCATATATCCCAGGAATTTTTCCTATTTCGCGCCGAATAAACATTTGTTCGGATTTAACTTGAGCCCATATTGTCTCAATGTCTTGCAGGTCTCCTCTACGTCCCTGCACAGATCAGCAGCTTGAAGAGACTTAATTAAGATATCATCAACATATACTTCCATATTTCTACCAATCTGCTTCTAAAAGACCTTATTCATAAGCCTTTGATAAGTTGCTCCTGCATTTTTTAGTCCGAAGGGCATAACATTATAACAATAAGTACCTTCAGATGTTATAAAACTGACATTTTCTTGATCCTCTTTAGCTAAGGGAAACTGATGATAGCCTTGATAAACGTCTAGCATAGAGATGTACCCGCATCCAGCAGTGGAGTCTACCAATTGATCAATCCTGGGTAATGGATAATAGTCTTTTGGGCAAGCCTTGTTGAGATCCCGGAAGTCAATGCACACTCGCCATTTGTTTCCCGGCTTAGAGACTAACACCACATTAGCTAACCAGCTAGGGAATTGTACCTCCCTGATATAACCAGCCTCCATAAGTTTAGTTATTTCTTCTTTGATGATTTGATTCTGTTCCAATTCCTCTTTCTTTGCATGACCGGGCAGGCATCTGGGAAGACATGTAAGGCATGTTCCATGACTGTAGGAGAAACGCCCGAGACTTCTTTGGGCGTCCAAGCAAACACATCATTATTCTTCTTCAGGCATTGTACCAGTTCAGCTTTCAGAGTGGGATCAAGATCAGCCGCAATATATGTAGTAGCTTCAGGCCGACCAGCCTGGATCTGAACTTCTTCCTTTTCTTCATAAACCAAAACAGGCTGCTTCTCCTGAATGGTGTTAACTTCCATTCTTTGAATCTTTCGGGCAGTGTTAGCTTCAGCCCGAATTATCTCTACATAACATTTTCGGGCTGTCTTCTGATCACCTCGCACCTACCCAACTTGGTCATCCACAGGAAATTTAATTTTCTGACAAAAAGTAGAAACGACCGCCCTAAACTCGTTTAAGGTAGGTCGACCCAGTATCACATTATAAGAAGATGGAGCGTCTACTACCATGAAATAAGATCTCCTTGTTCTCATCAGAGGCTCCTCTCCCAGAGATATGTCCAACTTTATTTGACCTAGCGGTTGTACTTCATTGCCTGTGAATCTATATAGAGGAGTGACTATCTGTTGAACTTCACTCGGATCAATTTGTAGTTGATCGAAAGCCTTCTTGAATATAATATTGACAGAACTGCCCATGTCTATGAAGGTACGTGAAATGGTGTAGTTGGCTATTACGACTTTGATAATTAGGGCATCGTCATGGGGTATTTCTACCCCCTCGAGATCTCTAGGCCCAAAACTTATCTCGGGACCGGCCGCTCGTTCCATGCTACATCCCACGGCATGAATTTCCAGTCTTCAAGCATGCGCTTTTCTGGCCCTGTTAGAATCCCCATCAGTGGGTCCACCTGCAATCATATTGATATTGCCCCGAGCGGCATTACTCCTGTTTTCTTCTTGCCGAGTCGTCATAGTTTCAGAAGGTGCTTTTTCTGACACTTGGCTTGTACCGGCCGGGACTGGCAATGCTTCCTGCCGAGGCTCGACCGGGCGATATTCTAATTTGAGTGGGCTCTGCTGCCTGGGGTACTGCTGTCGATAATAGTTTTGCCTCTGATATCGCTCCCTATTAGCTCGTTTATTTCTTAAAACAAAACAGTCTTCAGTATGATGACTGCTAGTTTTATGATAAGTACACAATCTCCTTGGTGCCTCTGGCTGTATCTCCACGTGTTGTACAGCTTGTGGACGATATTCTGGTTGTCGATAAGGTGTATGAGTTGCTCTGGGCCCTCTGGGTGGAGGAACAGGGGCCAGAGCTTTCTCCTTAATCTGGATAGGAGAAGAGGTAACACCCTCCTTCCTTCGAGCTGCTTGAGCTTCTTCCACGTTAATGAATTCGGTGGCACGCTCAATCAATGAATCAAAATTAGCAGGAGGATTTCTTACTAAATCTTTAAAGAAATCATTATCATTTAAACCCTGAGAGAAAGCGCTTACTAATATTTCAGTGGTAGCATTAGGTACATCAATAGCTACCTGATTGAACCTTTTGATGTATGCTCGGATGGATTCTTTGGATGCTTGCTTAATTGAAAATAAACTCCAAGGAGTCTTATGATACCTCTTGTTGCTGGAAAAATGGTGTAGAAAAACTTTCTTGAAGTCTTTGAATTTTCGAATAGACTTCTCTGGCAGTCTCTTGAACCAACGCTGTGCGGCTCCTCCGAGGGTAGTAAGAAACATCCGACACTTCACCCCGTCAGAGAATTGTTGTAATAATGCTACGTTTTCAAATTTCAACAAATGATCTTCTGGATCTGTTGTTCCGGTGTACTCACCGATCTGAAGATTTTGATACCGCTTAGGAAGCGGATCATCCAGTACACTCTAAGAGAATGGGGAGATGACTTTCTCTGGTGAGCTATCGCTAGTTATCATTTTGATCTTACGCTTTTCATTATCTGGTGCCTCGCCAGAGGATTCTTGGAACACGGGCCTCCTACCCCCCTGCTCTATGGGAGTGCGAAGGAAGGCTCGTGGATGCCTTGTCGGAGAAACAGCAGCTGGAGGAAAATACGCATGTTCCACCTCTTCCGGCTCCTTTCCTTTTCGATGCTCAGTAGTTGAAATTGCTGGATTATGGGCTGTTGGTAGAGTGGCTCCAGTGTGGGCTTGAAGTTGTTGTTACTGTTGTTGTAAGGCTTTCTGTACGTGAGAATTGATGAGGAAATCCAAATCCTCACGACTGATAGTGAGTAGGTTTGATTTTCCGGCCTCTTCCATCCTGTAGTCTCAGATTCAGGTGAAGTTCCCACAGACGGAGCCAAATTTGATCTTGTCTGAGAAGCTAGGCAAGACGGAGATCCGGAAGAAGAAACCACTGTTGATGGAGGAGAAATCCTGGAGAACCTCGATCCGAGAAACCCAAAGCGGATCGGGAAAAATAGAGTCGCCGAATGCCTTCCTTGCACGAAGATCCGATGATGAGAGAGAAACCCAATCGAAGAGACACCCGAACTTGAATCTTCCAAGATTTCCTGCGCACAAGAGACCAGCCAATACTATCGTCAGTGACCTAAGACCGGGGTGGGAATCCCTGGCTAGGCCCTCCGACGCTCAAGTTAGTGATCTCTCTCGGTGTGGAAGAAGGAAGAAGAAGATGAATAGTAGCTGGAAATTAGGGTTATGGATGTGCGCAATGATGTGAACTTACCTAGCCAACGGAGAGGATTCCCCTTTTTATACCACTTCATATAACCTCCATAGTCATGAAGTGGACCCCGGTTTGTTAGAGTTTGTTATGAGATGACGTAAGCTGCGTACTTGTGGTGAGTGACTTTTAAGGAATCTTTCTTGTACCCCAGATGTACCTTCTTTGTCGTTTAGCACCTGCAAAACAATCTAAAAACACATTTCCCGCCCAAAAAATATATAATACCTGTCATAGAGTCACATATTGCAGATATCTTCATTAATTATCTTATTTGAAATATTTACCTCTATCCTACCTCATGAGGCTTCTATCGGCGCCCTTCTATGTTACTTATCCTAACTAGCACTAGGCTATATTTTATCAAGTATCTTTCCAAGGTATTGGTCAACCGACCGGTCTTGACTTTCCTTCTTAAAGGCATGTTTAGATCGATACTAACCTACCTCCTTTGGAGGTATATCCCGGCCGATATTAGACTACCTCCTTTGAGGTATATGCCAATTGATATGGATATTCCTCCTGGGAAGCATATTTCGGTCGATGCAAACCTACCTCCTTTGGAGGTATATCCCGACCGATATTAGCCTACCTCCTTTAAGGTATGTGTCAATTGATATGGATCTTCCTCTTGGAAAACATATTTCGGTCAATACAAACCTACCTCTTTTTAGGTATATCCCGACCGATATTAGCCTACCTCCTTTGAGGTATATGCCAATTGATATGAGTCTTCCTCCTGGGAAACATATTTCAGTCGATGCAAACCTATCTCCTTTGGAGGTATATCCCGGCCGATACTAACCTACCTCCTTTGGAGGTATATCCCGACCAATATTAGCTTACCTCCTTTGAGGTATATGCCAATTGATATGGATCTTCCTCCTGGGAAGCATATTTCAGTCGATGTAAACCTACCTCCTTTGGAGGTATATCCCGGCCGATATTAGCCTACCTCCTTTGATTATCTCCTTTCCCCTCCTTATCGGGGACCCATGAAACCTAACCCATATCATACAGCAATGTAGGCACAGAAAGAAAGAAGCTAATCTAAACAGTGGAAGTGCACAAGCGTTGTTACAATTTCTAAACTTATTGAAAAGTTTCTGGACCAAGGCTAAATTTATAGCCTTGGTCGGGGTGCCTGGAGGGTTCCGAGCGCCTGGGGGGGGGGGTAAATTTTATCCCCCAACATTTAGATCGAGTCAAAGCTTGATCTGGTCAAACTTCACGGTCTGGGCGCCCGGAAGGGTTCCGGGCGCCTCGGGCTGGTCCGGGCGCCCCGGACTGTTCCGGGCGGCCCAGACCCTAAAGTCAATTAGTGTTGACTTTTTTATCCGGGGACCTCTGTTCCGGTTCAGTTCGCCTCGGTCCGGGTATTCTACTCCGGATCCGCTCGCTTGGGTGATCTCTGCCATCCGGAAAAGGGCTCACCCGAACCCAACTTCCGGTCTTCTCGAGCGGGCTTCCCTCCGACTTCTCGTCCCTCGGAATCGCCGCGTGTTTCCTTCTCGTCCACCAGCGTACTCATCCGCAGTCTTCATCCCTCGGACGCACCGCGTGCCGTCTTTCTCGCTAGTTGCGTCTCTTTCTCCTCGAGCAGTCTTCCGCTCCGGCTTTCATCCCTCAGAACCTTCGCATGCTTCCTTCTCGTTCGCCGGTGTACTCTTCCGTAGCGCCTCGTCCCTTGGACGCACCTCGTGTCGTCCTTCTCACTAGCTGCGTCTTCCACTCGACTATCTGTGCTCCTAAGCTCCTACACACTTAGACACAAGGTTAGAAACACACAGGGCCTAACTTAACTTGTTAATCACACCAAAACAACCTTGGGGTTCCAACAGGGTGATCTCAGCCATCCGGAATAGGGCTCACCCGAACCTAAATTCCGGCCTTCTCCTCGAGCAGCCTTCCTCCCCGGTTTCTTGTCCCTCGAACGTCGCATACGTTCTTCTCGTCTACCAGTGTACTCTTCCGCGACACCTCGTCCCTCGGACACACCGAGCCCGTTGGCTCTCTCCCCGTGCTGTCCTTCTCGCTAGCAGTGTCTTCTGCTCGACTTCCCGTGCTCCTAAGCTCCTGCACACTTAGACACAAGGGTTAAATCAAACAAGACCTAACTTAACTTGTTTGATCACATCAAAACACCTTGAGGTTCCAACAATCTTCCCCTTTTTTATGTGAGCAACCCAAGTTAAGATAGGGTAAACTAATGCAATGAAAAAACAATTAATTTTGCAAAATAGGTGAAAAAAGATTTTTTAGATTATACCATACCTCCCCCTAGACTTAATATATATCCTTCTCCCCCTTTGATCACATAAAAAAATGGGAGTTTCTTAACAAGTCTAAGGTTAACTTTAACACTTAAAAAAATTTGCAAAAAAATTTTAAGTGTAAAAAAAATTAAGTTAGAAAATTTTTAGTCAGAAAAAAGTTTCTTAATTAAAAAAAAATCTAAGTAAGAACAATTTAGTTAAAAATAAATTTTTTGTGTTAAAAATAAATTTAAGTGAGAAAATTTTCAGGCAGAAAAAATTTCTAAGTAAGAACAATTTAATTTTCTAAGTTAAAAATAAAATTTTTTTGCAATGGAATAAATAACTTAAAAAAATATTTTAAATAGAAATCAATTAAATATTGAATGTTTTTAAGTGAATTTTTTTTAAAGAAATTTCAATAAGTGTTAAACCATTGGCAAATATTGAAAGTAATTAATTATTTTATGCTTATCAGTTTGTCAATTAAATATTTTAATTCAGAAATTGGCTTCCAGATTGTGGCGAGGTACTAGATCTTCTTGGTTATTAGATCATCAATCACTTCTAGACAAAGCCTTTTAATGAATTCAAATATTCAATTTTCTACCCGAAAGTCCTTAGCCTTAATTATTCTTTTAATTTAAACATGTTTTTGGAATCCAATAGAGATTCCTTCCTACAGGATTAATCAGGTATTTTCTAGGTACATAAACTTTTGATATTTTTCTGATCTGAATTTTGTGAAACCTATAGTACCAGTTTAATCCTCTATAGTTTCTATAAGCAGAAATATTTGAATAAGTAGAATTTCTCAAGTTTTCTATTTCTTCTTTTAATTTATTATTTTCAAGTCTTACTTTATCAAAATCTTCTATTAGACATGATTTTGCTAAAATTCTTTTTATTTCTAAGTTTTCATTCTTTAATTTATTGTTTTTACTTTTTAATTTGTACATAGATTTTGCCATAGATTTAATATCATAATAAAGTTGATTAGAAGGTAAGAGACATATCTCACTTACCATATCAGACTTGAAGTCTGACTCTCCCCCTGTTTCGCTGCATTCATCTGAAGTCGCTCCCCCTTCATCGATGTAGGCTTTTGATGTACTTTGCCCTTCATAGCTCGCCATCAGTGCTAGTCCGACATATTCTTGTATTTCGGACTCAGATGATGAATTGTCGTCCCAGCTTTCAGATTCTTGTGCTTCTTGGATATCTTGACTTTATCCTTCTTGAGTTCTGGGCAATTTTCTTTTAAGTGTCCTTCCTTTTGACACTGGTAGCAACAAATCCTTCTTCTATTTCTTGGATTTTTCTTATTCTGTATTTTTTTAAATTTGTTTGATCTAAAGAATTTTTTGAAATTTCTTACCATATAAGCTTCTTAATCTTCGTCTGAGTCTGACTCGGGTTCATCCTTCTTGGTTACAGTTAGTGCCATAATCTGACTTGATTCTTTTGTTATCCCTGCACATCTGGTTTCATGTAATTCTAAAGTGGGAAAAAGTTCCTCTAGGGTACTTACCTCTAGGTCCTTTGAGATGTAGTAGGCGTCGATTATTGAGGTTCAATCTGGAGTCCTGGGAAAGGCATTGAGTGCGTAGCGTATCGTGTCCTGGTTGATTACCGCTTCTCCGAGGTTTTCAAGTCTGGTGATTAGTTCTTTTACCTTTGCGTGTAGATCGACTACCTTCTTACCTTTTTCTAGACGGATATTTATCAGTTTGTTCTGAAGTATATCTCTCCTTGCAGTTTGGCTTCAGATGTGCCTTTGTGGAGTTCCAGGAATTTTTTCCAGAGTTCTTTGGCCGACGAGTAACTTTTGATGCGGTTGACTTCTTGAGGCGGCAGCAGGCTCAACAAGTGATATTCCACCTGGTTATTTGCTACGGAATCGTTTTGTTCTTTCTTCGTCCAAAGATTTTCTTCTTTTTCCTCTCCATTTTGATTCGTAGGAGCTACAAAATCATATTTTATTATTAAACGAATTTCAAAATCTGTTTTTAGAAATACCTCCATACGACGTTTCCAATGTGTGAAGTCTCCCTCGAATTTTGGTGGAACGATGCTTGGTCCGACCATTGGTTGCTTTGCTTCGGTCGGCCGTCCTTCTGAAGCGTCCTCGCTCTGATACCACTTGTTGGTATCTTTGGAGCCCGACAAGAGGGGAGGGGTGAATTGCCCTGAAAAATAAATTAACCTTTTCTCGACTTATAGCTAAACTAATAATACTTGTAATTAAAAAATAACTAGACTAATTAAATAGAAAATAGACACAAAGGAGTTACTTGGTTTGTAATCAGAAGATTGCTAATCCAAGGAGAATGAAGTACACTATCTGAAGATCTCCTTCGGGCAGAGTAGCCTCTTACAGTATTAACAGCACACAAAGAGAAATAGAGCAAACAGAAATGGATTACAAGTTGTTGTTCAGCTTTTTGGACTAGGGCTATATTTATAGCCTTGGTCGGGGCACCTAGAAGGGTTCCAGGCACCAGGGAGGGGATAAAAATTTATCCCTTTTTGCATAGATCGCGTTTGACCGTGATCTGGATAGAATCCCGGTCCGGGGTGCCCTGACCAAGAAAGTCAACAGAGTTGACTTTTTTCAATCCGGACCCTCTGCTCCAGTTCAGCTCGCCTCGGTCCGGATCTTCTGCTCTGGCTCCACTAGCTTGGGTGATCTCATCCATCCAGAATAGGGCTCACCCGAACCCAAGTTCCGACCTTCTCCTCGAGCAGCCTTCCTCCCTGATTTCTCGTCCCTCGAACATCGCGTACGCTCTTCTCGTCCACCAGTGTACTCTTCTATGGCATCTCGTCCCTCGGACGCACCGAGCACGTCGGCTCTCTCCCCATGTCGTCCTTCTCACTAGCCGCATCTTCCGCTCGACTTCCTGTGCTCGTAAGCTCCTACACACTTAGACACAAGGGTTAAACCAAACAGGACCTAACTTAACTTGTTTGATCACATCAAAACACCTTGGCGTTCCAACAGGTTCTGGTGAGTGAAGCCAGATGGAGAAAATCCTAGGGGGAGGTAACCTTAGGTAACGAGAAGTTTTGGAGGAGTAAACTCTAAGTAAGGTTGATCAGATGGTTTTTGGTCGATCATACGCAGTCAATCGAACCAGTGGATCTTGGTAAATCTAAGTTTAGTTTTACCATAATATTTTATATTACTATTATTGTTGTTGGCTAATTTAGTATTACAGGAAAAGTCTTAGTGGATCAGGTGATCAGACACTGAGCAGAGAAAGTCCAAACAGGTCTGAAAGATTAATGTTTGGCAAGTACGTTGAGGTAACCAACTGGAGAGGAGAGACGGTGAGGTCGTGTTCTAGAAAGAACAATCTTAGGTTGCTGATCCAACTGAAGAAACCGTGAAGGTTTCCAAGTTGAGATTAAAATAGTTTTACTATCAATTACTACTGATGCATATTACTCATGTATCATATATTACTGTGCTAACTTTATTTTGCGCTAACTTTATTTTGCAAGAACTGATCTGATCATTGGTCGACTGAACTTGGATGATGTGGCAGAGATGAGATCACGCAAAAGCAAACATAGATGCCAGGTTGATCGGTCGACTGAACAATTAATACACTTAATGGAGAATTAATGGCGAATCTCTGTGAACAGGAAAATTGCGCAGATCAGTCGACCGATCAAGGGGATTGGTCAACCGAATAATAAATGCTATTAATGAGGCTAGATCAGATCAAGACGAAGAAGGAAAGCTGATGGATTAGTCGACCGATAGGGAGATCGGTCGACCGAAAGGATCAGTCAACCGAACGAAGCTTACAAAAAGACATTGAGATTCGAGCCGAGGACTATACTTCTGTATAATCCTCTGCTCGTGGCTCTACTGTTCTGCAGCTCAAACTACACGTGCAAGTTGCTACACCAAGAAGTGCCAACAAGCTTCATCTTTTACTCTTTGTCGGTATACTTTAAGTAGCTTGCATTATTTACAAGAAAATAGTAGTGTGTTACTATCTTCCATTTTCATTTGTATGAATTATTTTTTTCGAAGATTGCGAGTATATTCACAAGTACTAAGTGCATTTCCCAACGGTGCGATCTAGGATCACGGGTCTTGAAGTAGAAGTTGACATAGGCTCTAAATCAAGTAACCACATGAGTCACCTGTCTTTCTTTTGTTATCTTATTTTCCACTGTCTTACTTTGATATTTGTTTTACGAATCGATATGAAAAGAAAAGTTTTTTAACCAGTGATATTCACCCCCTCTATCGTTTCATTTCGATCCATCAATTAGTATCAGAGCAGATCGCTCTGAATTTACTTAACAATTTTTTGAGCACTTTTAAAACTTTTTCTTTTCTTAAAATGGTTTTTGTTATTATATTTCTCTTTTTCATCTCACACTGCTAATCCCAAGACGAGAGTCTTGGAAACCTTCTTTTGTTAATTTTCTTATGTAAGAATGTCGATGTCATATCACAAAGGGCGAAGCATCTACGACCCTCCATCATACAATCAAATCTACTTCGATCATTGGAGGCTTGGAATGGAATCTTTCGTAGGAAGTGAGAGTTTTGATAACTGGATTGCATTGAAACAACCTTATCAAAACTCAGAAGATCATACGATCAAATCTACTTCAATCATTGGAGGCAAGGAATGAAATCTTTCTTAGGAAGTGAGAGTTTTGACAACTGGATTGCATTGAAACAACTTTCTCAAAACTCAGAAGCAAACACAAAGGTAACGAATATATTAATTAGTATTTTGCCTAACAAAATTGTGTGTCTGCTAGAAAATTGAAAGAATGCATTCGAGTTGTGGACCCAATTGATCAAACTTCATGAGACATCGTCGAGGCAAGAAGATCAAGGCAAAAGTGAGTTCAAATCCGAGTCTGAATTCAGAAAGTTATCCTCAGAGTCAGACTCAGAAGAACAAGACCAAATCTACTTCATTGCACTAATGGCTAAGGAGGTGCCTGATGGATTCAAACTCGAGTCAGAACAAGAGTTCAAATCTGAATCCAAGATGGCAATAGCCAAGGGGGAGAATCCTAACAAGGGTTCAAAAGGTAATATTGTAAATATAAAATCTAAAAATCACACAATATGTTTTAAATGCAGTGAAATATGGCACTATAAAAGTAAGTGTCCTACTTATAAGAGTGGATCCACACAACCGGAAGTAAAGGAGGAACCAATGTCTAGAGTCCGGAAAAGGAAGGATCATATCAAATGCATCAAGTACAAAAGAATGGGACATTACAAATTTCAATGCATAGAAAAAATACCCAAGAACTTAGGGGAAGCAATTAAGGTAAATCAACTTAAATTTCATGAAAATTTACATGCTTTAAATTTTTTATATTTAGATTATATTGAAAAATTAGAAATGCATGAATGTTCTGAATTAATATTGTTTAACAAAAATAATTTAATTAATAAAAATTTAATTAATTCAAATGTAACTAAACTTGATGAAATTAATCCAAATTTTAATTTATTTGATTAAATCGTAGATCCAAATATATTGAATTTAAATTTAAATATAGATAATAAAAATTTAAAAATAACTAAAAATAAATAAGATTTAATTAAAAATTTAGAAAATAAAAATAAGGATTTAATAAAAAATATTTCTTTAAAATTAAAAAACAAGAATTTAGAAAATAAATTTTCAACTAATAAAAATAAAAATTTTACCTTAAGATTAAATAACAAAGAAAATAAGTTTTTAAAATTAAAATTTTAAAGTTAAGAAAATTAGAAAAGCAAAATAACTTCTGGAAAAATAAAATTGATAAACTAGAAAATATTATTAATAATTTTATCAACTTACAAAATCTAGATCTAGATTTTGTGATGAGAATGAAATTCTCGTGTTCTTTATTTCCATGTCTTTCTTCATGTTGTTCCACCAATAGAGACGCTCCAAATCTCTATACATTCAGATACCACCCAAATGTATTGCAAATCTCGAACGATATACTTTCTGCAATAACTCCTCCCAAGCAGGAAGTTACTTAGGAACACACATCTCCCATGAAAATAAAGAATCTCATTCTCATCACACGAGAATTCCATCTACTGGCATGAGACTACTCCACTCATGCTACATCAGAACTGCACCTAACCCCTAGTACAATACATTTATGTAGAATACAAATTTGTCTACACTAGAAGGTAAAACTAAGACGGGTGCAGTTATCATCTTTTCGTTTTAGCTTCTGAAACTAGTCTCACAAGCCTCTGTCCAGGAAAATTTTAATTCCTGTCCTAGACAATCCAGTCAATGGCATAACAATGTTGGAGAAACCCTCAACCAGTCCTTGGTAATGTCAAACACAAACTTTCAATCTCTTCTACTTTGCTACTCTCATGTAACAACCTCTAATTTTTTTGCTGATCCATAGATATACCTCTACTAGAGATAATGTGCCCCAAAAATCCCATAGAAGGTAGCTAGAATGTGCATTACTGATCTTCGCATAGAGATGTTCTCGTCGAAGCATGTCTAGAACCATGCGAAAATATCATTCATGATCCACCTCGGATCAGAAATATAACATAATATTGTCAATGAAGGCAATTACAACTGATCTAAATTCCTAAGGAATACCAGATTCATCGAGTCTATGAAAACATCTAGGGAACTATTAAATTTAAGTGGCAATAACAAGGACTTATAATGTCCAAACAATAGGTACACTCAACCATAAGGTCACCGACAACAAGTCTGTAATCTGATCACTAACTACAATTCACTAAATCCATAAATATCACAGATATGCTACTCCTCATATCACTATCATCAACAACAAACACCTAATAATAAATCATCAAATCAAATATCTACTAATAGATCATCAAAAAAATAACATATCACACAACTGATCTCACAATATCCACCAATCCAAATCATCCTCAACATCCATCAACCTTGATAGTCTCCTGAACAATAATAAAGAAAAAGGAAGACATCCAACCTTCAACACCCACTGCCAACAAACTTAGATATATCCACCATGGTTCAACATTGCATGTCTATGTTGTACCACTACAAAGATTATATCCATTGGGGAAGTTTAGTATCGTATAACTTTAGTGAGACAGACCAGTCACGCCCTCACAAATCTAACTTCTGGTGACCCACTCTCATCATGGGATACTATCAAGATGTAGAAATATATCACCATCCAACCAATGGTGTATGACTACTAAAGTCCAAGGGATATCTCTTGACTTCTTGATCGATAATCAACAATTGGTAGAAATACCGTCAATCCATGAGATATGAGTATAAAAACTCTAGTAATCTTAGCCAAAAATGTCCAAAGAATATGTTGAATTTCATCCTTTCAGATACTCAAATATCCACAGTAAATGAATGATAATCCAAAGTCCAAAAGGTCACTCAACCTCCTGACTGAGAGTTTACTCATCAAGAGGATATCTCCACACCTCTCATAATTATGCCTATAAATATTCCTAGACAAATATTGATAAAAGGTTAAACCCTCTGATATGAAATAGACTTCAAGACCTTGAGTAAATAGTCATATGGTCAAGGTCTTATGCCACTTGATGGGGACTGATGCGATTATGAGGGGCCCACCCAATGGAGGGTTATTGCCACGGTGGTGGTCAAAGGTCAAAGTCAGGGCGGTCAACGCCCCTGTACCATCGACCATCGACCGGTCGAGTGACCCACTTGCCCGACCGAGATAGAGAAGGTCTAATCCAACATCATCATAGCTCGGCCACATACCGAGCTTCTGATGCTCAGAGAAGTATGTCAGTGAGACACACGCTGAGCGGCCACAGCCTCGCTCGGACTTACAACAAACCTTGGGACCAGCCAAGCGGAGCCACAACCGAATAGATTACATTCAAAGCGGAGCTCAGGCAGTGGGAGGTTGGCCGAGCGGCCACCCCGCTTGACTCGAGAACGATAACGCCTGGACGACTGATGGTTGGCAGAATGGCTCACCCGCTCAACCCAGTAGCGGACAAAAGGAGGATCTGCGATATCTTTTTGGGAGTCCATCCCATCGATAGACGACATGGTCGGCGGCATGGTCAGGCAGTGGATCGTATGATGGATGCTTCCACTGTCATGTCAGAGATATGCTCGGATCGTTAAGGTATGGTGTTAGGGACACTTTCCTGACATATCTTTTCAGGGAAAGTTTTGAGAAGCATGCACGCCTCGAGGAGTGTGCACGCATGCCCTTGGAGCCCTATATAAAGGGCCCTAAGCTTCAACGGAGGTATGCTAATTTTTACTGTAGCCATACAATTACGCTGTTTCTGTTACTTTGCTCCCTTGCTCCCACATCGCCGGTGATTGACTTGAGCGTCGGAGGGCCATCGTCGAGGAACCCCTCCTTGGCTCAGCACTGATGTTGCTGTGGTTGCAGGTCCCTCTGGCTTGAATTCCATGCACAAACAACAGGAGTGCCACACCCCCCAATATCCATCACCTCGACTCTCGGACAGGATCAAATTTGGCGTTGTCTGTGTGAATCACAACCTGCATCTGAGCTAAGAAAATGGAAGACACTGGACGACTTCACACCGTGACGCTCACCCAAGAGGAGCTCGACATGCTCGTACAGGCTCGAGCACAAAAGACTGTCGAGCAGCAGCATCAAAAGGCGCTAGCCGATCGACTGGCGCAGCAGGCAACATCGGCATCAGGGGGCCGAGCGACCCACGAGGATCGATCGGAATAGCTCTCCATCTGGGGGCAAAACAGAGGGTCGACAGGCACGCATGGGGAGGCACCACCCACCCCGATGCCATTGTTGGTGCGAGAAGTATCCGATGATCAAACCTTAGTTTTGATAATGGAAAAAGGGATTCAAAGTTAAGGTTAATTATTATCTAATGATCTTATATGAGGTTTTCAGGAAAGCCCTAACTGTGGTTAGGCAAGTGTAAAATCCTAAGGGGTGGTAACCTTAGGTCCTAGGGGGTGGTAACCCTAGGTGGAGAAAAACCCTAAGTGGCGGCAACCTTAGGTCCTAGGGGTGGTAACCCTAGGTGGAGAAAAACCCTAGGCTGCGACAACCCTAGGTCCTAGGGGGTGGTAACCATAGGTAGAAAGTCCAGTCGGTCTGGAGGACTGGACTGGCAAACAGGTATGCTCTCCTGAGTGGAGTAGGTGAGGACACGTTCCCCGGAAGAGGGAACAGTAGGCGTCGGTTCGACCTAAGGTTTACGGTTGGAAATCTGAAGTCAGAACCGGACATCCTAGAGGTTGTCAAAACATTTCATTTATTATGATTATTATGTGCTAACGTTGCGCTACGGGGTATTTTGGGACTAACTTATCTTGCAGGTACTAAAACACAAAGTTTTGCCTCGGGTGCAAGGCAGATGCAACGCACGCAGTAGGGCTAGAGGCGCCTCGGACGGATCTGGAGGCGCCTTAGACAGGCTTGGAGGCGCCTCAAAGGGGGATGGAGGCGCCATCAACTAGATAAGCTGAGACTAGTTCAGTGCTAATCCGCGCGGCTGACTCAGCAAGATTGGAGGCGCCTCGGACAGGCATGGAGGCACCCTCAATGTCCGATAAAAGGACATCTCAACCAGCAGTTGAAAATATCGATTCACGAGCAACCTTTCTGCATCTAGCTACTAACGAGAAGTTCCGACAAAGCTACAGCAAGTTTCCGACGACCCGACACTCCGATTTCGTTAATTTTGTGTCGTCGATATAATTTCTTTTACATTTCTTGTAATCCATCTTGTAAATCTTTTACGCGATTATAGTGATTGCCCAAAGTAAACGCCCAATAAGCGTGGACCTTAGAGTAGGAGTCGCCCAAGGCTTCGAACCAAGTAAAATCTTGGTGTGCTTTTTTGTCTTTGTATTTTTACGAATTCGAAACGAGTGAAAGCCACGAGCGCTATTTACCCCCCCCCCTCTAGCGCGATCTCAATCCAACAATTGGTATCAGAGCGGGGTAGCTTCGATTTGGTGCAACCACCAATCGAGCACTTTTTCGTGGTATTTTCAGTTTTTCGACGTCGATCGAAATCAATACTCTTGCCGTCTTCCGATCTAGTGTTTTTTTGGAATTGGATTTTTGCTCGAGGTTGGTGCAACACCACCCGAGTTTGTTTATATATATATATATATATATATATATATATATATATATATATATATCTCGTATTACTAATCCAGGATCAAGTCTTGGGGCATTCCTATGTTCGTTTTCTTTGTGCTAGTAATCAAATGACCCTTCAAGAAGGTTATAGTGTCGCACGCCCACCGCTCTTCACCGGAGATGACTTCAGGTACTGGAAGGGCCAGATGGAGGTGTATCTCCAGACTCACTTTGAAGTTTGGATAATCGTCAAATCCGGGCTTCAACTACCAATTGACGTCACCGGCAAGCCACTACCATACGAGGACTGGGACGCAACTCTTATCAGAAAGGTAGAAGCGAACGCCAAGGCGACTTGCACCCTCCAGTGTGGCCTATCAAAGGAGGAGCTGAACCGCATCAGCCCTTTCTCCAATGCTAAGGAATTGTGGGAGAAGCTGATCGAGCTTCATGAAGGGGTGTCCGACACCAAGGTAAGTAAAAGAGATTTAATACTTAATAAACTATATAATATTAAAATGCAGGAAAACGAGACGGCTAGCCAACTCCACACCCGGATACAAGACCTACTCAACAGGCTACATGTGATCAGACAGAAAGTGGAGAACCACGACATATTGAGGTATGCCTTAAACGCCTTTTCGAGGAACACCTTGTGGGCATCCATGGTAGATGCTTACAAGGTCTCTAAGGATCTTTTGTCAATTAAACTAGATGAATTATTTGCAGAATTTGAGTTACATGAATAGATTAACTCATGCCCGGCCGAGAAAGGGATTGTTTTGGTTGCAGATACAAGCAGAACCCGGGAAACTAAAACAAAGCGAAGAACCGAACCAGAATCAGAAGAAGAACCAGATTCGGACGACGACGATGACGAGCTCACGACCGAACTCGTCAACCTAGTGAGGAAACTCTACAGAAAAAAGAGGGGCTTCAACAAGAAGGACGTCAAAAAGGTAATCCAGTCCAAGGACGCCCAACCAAAGGTGAAGTTCGAGGTGACGTGCTATGGGTGTAACCAAAAGGGGCACATCAAAGCCAACTGTCCAAACCAAAAAGATGCAAAAAAAGGCAAGAAGGAAGAAGGCCCTAAAGGCAACTTGGGACGAGTCGTCTTCAGAGGAGTCCGACGACGAAGAACTCGAGCAGACGAGTTTTCTCGCAATGACGACCCGGGACCAGATCAACGAATTCGGAAGCGAGGATAAATCGGAGGCTGAGTCCGAGAGAAGCCACGGATCCGCATCCGTTTCCGAAGGGTCAAACCCCTCTGTAAGTACAAATCGTTTATATAATTTAATAAATTACTTAATGCGCAAATTAGTTAAGTCTAATGTTCAGATCAAGTCGCTTCTAAAGGAGGTAACATTCCTTAAAGAAGTGACTAATACCGAATCCTTGCCTGACCCTATTCAGGCTGGAACCTCAACTCAAGTTCAAAAACTTGAGGAAGAGAATTCCAGCCTGAAAAATCAAGTCAAGGATTTGAAGACTACATTGGAACAGTTTACATTGGATTCCAAGAATTTTGACTTGATTCTTGGAAAATAGAAAGCCGTATACAATCGATCCGGACTAGGATATAAAGCTAAAAGGAAATATCGATCTTATTTATCGCTTATTAACAGACCGAATAGTAAGATAGTCCAAGCATGGGTACCTAAGTCCAACCTGATCAATCAAGTTGGACTTGGTCAATATTGGGTCCCCAAGGATCAAGTACATTACCTTGATAGATTATATCGAGGCTATGATCTAGGGGGAGCCAATAGAAAAACTATCTTAATAAATGAATAGAATTGTTTGATAATTGTTTATTAACTTTCCTGTTAATATGCATGGTTAGATTAAGATAAATTAAGGACCTAGGCATAATTTACACTTGTTCAGTTAAACCTAGGGATTTCAAAAAGAAAATTAAATATGACATTTCTTTGAGCGGTTCTGTCTAAGAAGTGGTGGATGATCTCATACCCAAGAAGGCCTAGTGGCTCGTCACGACCTGGGAACCAATCCTTGAAATACATATTTAATTGACTAATTGGAAAACCTAAGTTTAACTCAAATGTAAATTAAGTCTTAGAAATAATTTAAATCAAAGATAACCATCTCACAAAACTACTTAAGGTTTCCTGATTGATAACTTAGAATCAGGTGAGATGGATTTGGGTTGAACTTAGTTCAAATTAATAAATTAACTTAATTAATCAATTAACTTAAGTAATTAATTTCACATTTGAATCTAGGTTGAACTTACTTAATTAACTTCTTATTTAAAAAAAATCTTTTAAAAACTTATTTTAAAAAAATAATTTTTTTTGCTAATTTAATCCCACTAAAGGCGTCGAACGAAGGTGCCTCTGCTATGACATATACACGAGCAACCCCCACCACTAGCTGACGATCCTCCAGCTGACAATTCTTCTATCTGATTCTATCTTTTCTTACATTATATATTGGACCTGGACATCTTACTAGTACTGTGTTTGCTTAGACATTTGATTAGTAGTACTTACTCTTTCAAAATCCCTTTTGCTTAACCTTTTGTACTAAGTTGTTACTATGATTTTCAAGATTTTTTCAAAAACCTAGGAAAAATAACATTTTAAAAAATCCCAATTTCTTAGATTTTCAAATTTTGGACTTAGCCTCAGCTCTAACCCTAGAAATCATGTTCCCCTAGATTTCAGCCAGAGCATCTCAAAAGCACACTAGGTCTAACTTGCTTGTGTTTGAAAATACTTAGAACGGAGTGAGATGCATAGGGTATAGTGTAGACTTCAGTATGCTTATTTCTGTGTATCATACTAAGTCTGGACAATAAATACCAAAATAATAGTAATCAAGTTAAGTTATCCAGACTTAGTCAAATATAACTAGATCACTAACTTAACTTGACTAGCCAAGTGAAAGTTGTTGCCCTCTAGGTAATCAGCTAGTAACTAATGGTTAGACATGTGTACAAGGAATTTAAGTATTTACCTTTCAGTTACTCATGCTTGGACTTTAGGAATATTTTTTTTTCAAAGTGATACTGACCTGAGTTAAAATTTTATAAGTTTTTTTGGTATTTAAAAGCTTCTTAAAAAAATTAGCTAAGTTACTTTTCCAAAATACTTCACTTAGCTAAAAATACTTTTCCAAACTTAGTTTTTAAAGAAAAGTTATGTTTTTATAATTTCACTTAGCTATAAGTGTTGGTGCGGGAAGCATCCAACGATCGAACCAAAGTTGTGATAATGGCAAAGGGATTCAAAGTTAAGATTCCTTGTTATCTAATGTGCTTAAATGAGATTGCAGAAAAGTCCTAACTGCGGTTGGGCAGGTGAAAAACCCTAGGGGATGGTAACCCTAGGTCCTAGGGGGTGGTAACCCTAGGTGGTGAAAATCCTAAGGGGGGATAACCTTAGGTCCTAGGGGTGGTAACCCTAGGTGGAGAAAAACCCTAGGGGGCGGTAACCCTAGGTCCTAGGGGTGGTAACCCTAGGCAGAAAGTCCAGTCGGTCTGGAGGACGGGGCTGACATTAGGTAATCTCTCCTGAGGGGAGTAGGTGAGGACGCGTTCCCCGTAGAGGGAACAGTAGGTGTCGGGTCGACCTAGGATTTCCGATCGAAAATCTGAAGTCAGACCCGGACAGTCCAGAGACTGTCAATTACTGTTTCTATTATATTTTATGTGTGCTAACATTGTCTTGCAGGGTATGCTGTTGTTTTGGGACTAACGCATCTTGCAGGTACAAAAAACCAACCTTAATCCTCAGATGAACAGTGTTCGAGGCGCCTCCATGGAGCTTGGAGGCGCCTCGGGTGCAAAGCAGGAGCCGGCTGCGATTGAGGGCTGGAGGCGCCTCGGACGTAGCTGGAGGCGCCTTGGACTAGGGATTGGAGGCTCCTTGGACGACCATGGAGGCGCCTTCAAGCTGATAAGGTGCAACGATTTCAGCAGTGATCCACGCGTGCGACTCGGGTAGCCTAGAGGCGCCTAGGACGTGCTTGGAGGCGCCTCCAGCACTGTATAAAAGAGGAGTTCAAGCAGCACCTTCCATAATCAATTGCCAAGCGATCCATCTACAATGTGCTGCTAACAAGACATTCCGGTTGAGCTACGACAAGTCCCCGACAACCCGACACTCCAATTTCTGTAATTTTTGTTGTCGGTATTGTTTCAAATTTCTGTTGTACTTATTTCATACTTGTACCTTTTTACGCGATTATAGTGATTACCCAAAGTAAACGCTCAACGAGCGTGGGCCTTGGAGTAGGAGTCGCCCAAGGCTCCGAACCAAGTAAAAACACTTAGGTCTTTGTGTGTGTTGTTATTTTCCACTGCTTTAACTCGATAGTTTTATGAATCCGATACGAGTGAAAGCCACGAGCACTATTCACCCCTCCTCTAGCGCTTCTCGATCCAACAATTGGTATCAGAGCGGGGTCGCTTCGATTTGGTGCAACCACCAATCAAGCAATTTTTTCGTGGTATTTTCAATTTTTCGGAGTCAATCGGAATTAGTATAATTACTATATTCCGATCTATTTCTCGTTTGAATCAGTTTTGCTCGAGGCTGGTGCAACACCACTCGAGTTCGTTTTTTTATTTTTTTCCAGCACTACTAATCCAAGACCAAGTCTTGGAATAGATTTTATTGTTTTTGTCGTGCAAGATATCAATGGCCCAACAAGAGGGTTATAGCACTGTCCGTCCCCCGCTCTTCACCGGAGAGAACTTCGGTTATTGGAAAGGTAGAATGGAGAACTTCCTGAAGATCCAATTCGAGACATAGATGATCGTCAAGACTGGTTTGGAACTACCAACTGATAAAGACGACAAACCTACACCCTGCGAGGACTGGGAACCAGCATTAATCAAAAAGGTGGAGGCAAATACCAGAGCAACTTGTACCCTCTAGTGCGGACTAACAAAGGAGGAGCTAAACCGCGTCGGTCCATTCTCGAGTGCCAAGGAGCTATGGGAGAAGTTGATCGAGCTTCACGAAGGGACCTCCGATACCAAAGTAAGCAAGCGAGATTTGTTATTCAATAAATTATATAACTTAAAAATGCAGGAAGGTGAGATGGCTAGCCAGCTCCACGCCCGAATTCAAGAACTACTAAATGGACTCCATGCGATCGGATAGAAGGTAGATAACCAGGACATCATAAGGTACTCCTTAAACGCCTTTCCGAGGAACACCTTGTGGGCATCCATGGTAGATGCCTATAAGGTTTCTAAGGACCTCTCTACTATTAAATTAGATGAGTTGTTTTCTGAGTTTGAGCTTCATGAACAGACTAACTCACGTCCGGCCGAGAAAGGATTAGCTTTGATTGCAGGTACAGGAAGAGCACGCGAGTCAAAATCAAAGCGTAGAATCGAACAAGAATCAGAAGAGGAACAAGATTTGGAAGACGACGACGAGCTCACAAGCGAATTCGTCAACCTAATAAAAAAGTTCTATAAAAAGAAGGGCTTCAACAAAAAGGATGTCAAAAAGGTCATCCAGACCAAAGAAGCCCAATCAAGCTCAAAGGTTAAATTCGAGGTGACTTGCTACGGCTGCAATCAGAAGGGGCACGTCAAGGCGAACTGCCCAAACCAAAAGGATCCAAAGAAACCAAGAAGGAAGAAGGCTTTGAAGACAACTTGGGACGAATCTTCTTCCGAGGAATCCGACGACGAAGAAGTCGAGCAGGCAAGCTTCCTCGCATTGACAGCCCGGGGCTACACCAGAAGCGAGGATGAATTGGAAGACGAGTCCGAGAGAAGCCACGGATCCACATCCATTTCCGAAGGGTCAAACCCCTCTGTAAGTAAATGTCGTTTGTATAGTTTAATCAATTATTTAATGCATAAAGTAGCTAAGTCGAAAGTTCGAATCAAGTCACTTCTAAAGGAGGTAACGCTCCTTAAAGAAGTGACTAACTCCATAACCTTGCCTGACCCAGTTCAGACTAGAAATTCAACTCAATTCCAAAAGCTTGAGGAAGAAAATTCTAATATGAAAACTCAGGTCAAGGATTTGGAGAAGACCCTAGAACGGTTTTCTTTGGGGTCAAAGAACTTTGACCTAATTCTTGGGACTCAAAGAGCCGTTTATAATAGAACTGGACTAGGATTTAAATCTAAAAAGAAATATAGATCTTATCTATCCTTAGTTAACAGACCAAATAGTAAACTAATCCAAGCATGGGTACCCAAGTCCAACTTGGTCAATCAAGTTGGACTTGGTAAATATTGGGTCCCCAAGGATCAAGTACATTACCTTGAAAAACCTTATCGAGGCTATAATCCAGGGGGAGCAAAAAGAAAAACTATTTTAATAAATAAATAAAAAATAATCTTAACAAATAAATAATCATTAATGGAGGCTCCAGAATAGGTGGCACCTCCAAAAAGGAATCTACCCGAAAGGGTAACCGAACTCAACCAACCCGGCGGGGTAATTAGGACTAGAATAAAAAGGGCTAAGTTTAACTTGACCCACGGTACAGGTGAAGTATTGGATGATAGTATGTTAGGGAAGCTTAGTCTATCCATGTCTAGGAAGATATGGCTTCGACCTGGTGCATTTGGCTAAGTGGAACTGACCGAAGCTACCCTTTATGGATCCTAACTAGTTAGACCAAGGTTTTGTACTAAGTTCAGTGGATAGGACTATTTGGAAAACCTCGAAGGCATGGTTAATTTAATGATGTCCAAGTGACTCTCCATAGCCCAGAAGTTTATCCAAAAAATGCCTATTTGTTGAGCCCAAAGCTAAACCTGAATCTAACATAAAGTTAAACCAAACCCTATAATAAAACTAATTCATCTCACAAAATTATAGGGTCCCCTGATTGAAAAATCTAGATTGAGTGAGATGACTAAGGACAAAATTAAAATTAAAATTAAATCAAGTTCAAATTAAAATTAATTAACGTAAATTAAATTAAAATTTAAATAATTTTTCAAATTTAATTAACTTAATATTTTTCAAAATTTAATTAACTTTTCAAATTTTAATTAACTTAATATTTTTCAAAATTTAATTAACTTTTAACTTAATTTTTTTCAAATTTAATTAACTTAATATTTTTCAAAATTTAATTAACTTTTAAATTAATATTTTTAAAAATATTAATAATTTTTATAATTTAATTAACTTAATATTTTACAAAATTTAATTAACTTTTCAAATTTTAATTAACTTAATATTTTTCAAAATTTAATTAACTTTTAACTTAATATTTTTCAAAATTTAATTAACGTTTAAAATTTTAATTAACTTAATATTTTTAAAAATTTAATTAACCTAAAAATTTTCAAAATTTAATTAACCTTTAAATTTTTAATTAACTTTTTCAAATTTTAATTAACTTTTTAAATTTTAATTAACTTAATATTTTTCAAAATTTTAATTAACATAATATTTTTTTAAATTTAATTAAATTTTCAAATTTTAATTAAATTAATATTTTTCAAAATTTAATTAAAATTTTCAATTTTTAATTAACTTTTTAAATTTTAATAACTTAATATTTTTTAAATTTTAATTAACTTAATATTTTTCAAAATTTAATTAACTTTACAAATTTTAATTAACTTAATATTTTTCAAAATTTAATTAACTTTTTCAAATTTTAATTAACATAATATTTTTCGAAATTTTAATTAACTTAATATTTTTCAAAATTTAATTAACCTACAAATTTTTAATTAACTTAATATTTTTCAAAATTTAATTAACTTTTAACTTAATATTTTTCAAAATTTAATTAACTTAATATTTTTAAAAATTTAATTAACTTTTAACTTAATATTTTTCAAAATTTAAATAATTTTTCAAATTTAATTAACTTAACATTTTTCAAAATTTAATTAACTTTTCAAATTTTAATTAACTTAATAAACTTAATATTTTTCAAAATTTAATTAACTTTTCAAATTTTAATTAAATTAATATTTTTCAAAATTTAATTAACTTTTTCAAATTTTAATTAACTTAATATTTTTCAAAATTTTAATTAACTTAATATTTTTCAAAATTTAATTAACCTACAAATTTTAATTAACTTAATATTTTTCAAAATTTAATTAACCTAAAATTTTTCAAAATTTAATTAACTTTTCAAATTTTAATTAACTTAATATTTTTCAAAATTTAATTAAACTTAATTTTTTAATTAACTTAATACCTAATTATCCTACCAATAATTAAATGAGCCAATAACTTCACTATCTTTTCATCAAAGAGATTCTAATTCAATCACTTTATGTGTAGGAACATAAAGAATTGGATCAATGGATGTTGGATAGTGGATGATCTAGACATATGACTGGAGATAAACTGAAGTTCACAAAGCTCAAATTAAAGAATCTAGGATCTCTTGCATTCGGCAACGACGACAAACTTAAGGTAATCGGAAGAGGTAACATCGAACTCAATTCCGACTTTATCATTCGAAAAGTATTATTAGTTGAAAATTTTAACTTTAATTTACTCTGTATAAGTTAATTTTGTGACAGTGGTTATTCAGTCAACTCTACCAAATCTGAATGTATAGTTAAAAGTACTAATAATCCTGAAATCATACTTAAGGGCACTAGGAAAGATAATGTTTACACCATTAACCTACCAAAATCCTCAATAAAGTGTTTTCTAACACAACGAGAGGAAACTGAGTTATGGCACAGAAGACTGGGTCACATTCACACTAGACTCATTTTGAAAATGAGTTAAAATGGTCTAGTTAGAGGTTTGCCCAAATTAAAAATTATTAAAAACTCAACCTGTAATGCTTGTCAACAAGGTAAACAAACCAAGTCAAACCATAAGTTAACCAACCTAAATAGAACTACCTCAATACTTGAGCTACTTCACCTAGACTTGTTTGATTCGCATGGAGCCAAGTCACTAAGTAATTATCAATATTGTTTAGTAATAATCGATGATTACTCAAGATTTATTTGGGTAAAATTTATAAAAACTAAAGATGAAACCTATGAAGTATTTAAAATCTTCTGCAAACTAATAGAAAATGAAAAAAAACACTAAAATAAAAAGAATTAGAAGTGACCACAGGGGGGGATTTGAAAATCACAACTTTACTGAATTTTGTGAAATTAATGGGTATAAACATGAATACTCTTGCCCTAGCACCCCCCAACAAAATGGCCTAGTAGAGCATAAAAACCGAACCCTACAAGAAGCCGCTAGGACTATGTTAAACGAATACAAGCTATCCAACCAATTCTGGGCTGAAGCAATAAATATAGCATGTTATATACAAAATAGAATTTTAATTAACAAATCTCATAACAAAACACCCTATGAAATATATTATAATAAAATCCATAATTTAAATTATTTTAAAGTTTTTGGATGTAAAGTATATATTTTAAACACTAAAGACTATTTAGGAAAATTTTCATCAAAAACAACCACAGAAATATTTTAGGGTATTCAACAACTAGTAGGGCATATAGAGTGTATAATAAATATACCCTAAAAGTTGAAGAAACAATAAATGTAATATTTGATGAAGATAATAAAGTAAACACTATAACAAATGAAAATAATATAGAAAATATTAACCCACTAAATACAGAAGATGATGAAATTCAACCTGAACCCAATGAATCTGAAGAACCAATCACTAACCCAAATTTAAGACCAACAAGAACAAACATAAATCACCCATCTGACCAAATCTTGGGTGATCCACTCTAGGAGTTAGAACTAGGTCATCCTATAGAAAAAGTAGCCAAATAGCCTTGATATATGAAATTGAACCCAAAACTGTAGACGAAGCTCTACCCGATCCAGATTAGACACTAGCAATGTAGGAAGAATTAGCCCAATTTGAAAGAAACCAGGTCTGGTACTTAGTACCGAAACCCACTGATAAAACTATAATTGATACTAAATGGGTTTTCAGAAACAAATTAAATGATCAAGGTGAAATAGTTAGAAACAAAGCAAGATTAGTAGCTAAAGGGTTTAATCAAGTAGAAGGGTTAGACTATGATGAGACCTACGCTCCTGTAGCTAGACTTGAATCTATTAGGATGCTGCTAGCCTATGCAACACACAAAGGATTCAAGCTCTATCAAATGGATGTAAAATCCGTCTTCCTAAACGAATTTATTAAAGAAGAAGTGTATGTTAGCCAACCCCCTGGATTTGAAAACTTAGAGCATCCAAACCATGTCCTTAGACTAAAAAAGGCCCTATATGGACTAAAAAAAGCACCTAGGGCCTAGTATGAACAGTTGTCTAATTATCTCTTGGAAAAAGGATTCCACCAAGGACAAGTAGATCCAACCCTTTTTGTGAAAACCTTAGAAAAAGACATTTTCATAGCTCAAATTTATATAAATGATATAATATTTGGATCAACAAACTCAAAATTTTTAAAAGAATTTACAAACTTAATGGAAAGTGAGTTTGAAATGAGTTTAGTAGGGGAACTAAACTTTTTCTTAGGTCTACAAATTAAGCAAACAAAGGATGGAATTTACATATATCAAACCAAATATGCCAAGGAATTAATTAAAAAATTTGGCATGGAAAATTTAAAAATTATAAATACACCAATGGCAACTAATATCAACATTGATGCTGACCTAGAAGGAAAACCAGTAGATCCAAAACACTATAGAAGCGTAATAGGCAGCTTACTCTACCTAACTGCAAGTCGACGCGACATACTATTTGTAGTAGGTATGTGCGCAAGATACTAATCCTGTGCAAAAGAGTCACATCTAACATGTGCTAAAAGAATATTTAGATACATTAAGGGCACCTTAAATGTAAGACTCTGATACCCTAGAATCTGTACCTTTGACCTTTTTAGCTATTCTGATTCAGACTATGTCGGGTGCAAACTAGATAGAAAAAGCACAAGTGGTAGTTGTCAAATTCTAGGTCAGTGCCTAGTAAGTTGGTCAAGCAGAAAGTAACACTGTGTTGCTCTATCTACTACAGAAGCTGAATACATAGCTCTAGGAGAATGCGCTTCTCAACTTCTGTGGATGATGCATACACTAAAAGACTATCAACTAGAATATAAAAATACAAAAATTTTATTGATAATATGAGTTCAATTAATCTAACCAAAAATCTAATTCACCACTCTAGAACTAAACACATAAAGGTAAAACACCATTTTGTAAGGGATCATGTAGCTAGAGGTGAAATTGTACTTAACCATGTTGAGTCCAAATCTAACGTAGCTGACATTTTCACAAAACCCTTATCTGAACTCGAGTTCAGTACACTTAGAAGACAAGTAGGAATGTGTTGGGTAGAATAGATCTTGATTTTCAAATAAATTTCCTACATCTAATTTTAAAATTTTTTCCAAAAATTGCCTAATCTTAAAATTATCGTTTAAAATTCTAAGAAAAATAATGTTTTCAAAAATCCCAATCTTTTTAGTCTTTCAAAATTTGGACTTAGCCTAGAATCTTCCCCTTAGATATCATGCTCCCCTAGCTTCAGCCAGAGCATCTCACAAACACACTAGGCATAACTTGTTTGTGTTTGAAAGAAACTTAGATCGGCGTGAGATGCATAGGGTACAACCTAGACTTTAGAATGCTTATTTCTGTACATCATAGTGAGTTTGGGCGTTAAAAACTAACTCTACATTAATCAAGTTAAATGATCCAACCCTAGTCAAATCTAATTGGATTACTAACTTAACTTGACTAACCAAGTGAAAATTGGTGCCCTCTAGGTATTCAGCTAGTAGCTAAAGGTTAGACAGTTGGTTAAGGATATTAAAATTCCAACCTGACTCAGCTTGCACTTTAGGGCTCTGATACCTTGCTAAAGAAAATTGATTCACAATCCATTTAACTCAACGCATGCTTGGACATTAGGTTTTACGCTTATTGCTCCTCCGTTGCCTTTAAGGATTTTCAAATTATTAAAAATTTCTTTTTGACTTCTATAGTCGTCTTCAAAATTAACTTTTTGAATTTTATTTCAAAAATTAAGGTCTCAAGTTAACCTAACTTTTCAGAAGTTTTAAAACCAATTTGAAATTAATGATTCTTAAATGGCTTTAAAAATTTTTATGTTTTCAACAAAGCCTTTCAAAATTTCTCTTTTGCAAACTTAGCCTACTATTTTCGAAACTTGCCTTTCGAAAATCATTTTAAAATTTAACCTACCTTTGCACATACTTTGGATAAGTTCTTCAAAACTAAGGTAATTTTAAAGTAAAACCTACTAGAGGTATTGCTTCGTTGAAAACGTAATTTATTGGTTTTAAAAACTTAGGCCTTTCAACTTGTCTCCTTCTTTCTCCAAAAGTTTTTTTTGATATATGGCAAAGGGGGAGAGTAGGACAAATTCAAATTAAGTATACTAATTTGAATTAAGTGATAAGAAAAATACAGCTCTCATTAAGGGGGAGCCTTATACATGAGGTTTTTAGCTTAAATCATGCTTGCACTGGTTATAGTTTGCTTATCTTTATTTTGTGCATCTTGTTTTACTTAACTTTGAATCTTTATTGCCATAATCAAAAAGGAGGAGATTGTTGGTGCGGGAAGCATCAGATGATCGAACCAAAATTTTGATAATGGAAAAGAGATTCAAAGTTAAGATTCCTTGTTATCTAATGTACTTAAATGAGATTGAGGAAAGTCCTAACTGCGGTTAGGCAGGTGAAAACCCCTAGGGGTGGTAACCCTAGGTGGTGAAAATCCTAGGGGGGGGGGGGGGAGTAACCTTAGACCCTAGGGGTGGTAACCCTAGGTGGAGAAAAATCCTAAGGGGCGGTAACCCTAGGTCTTAGGGGGTGTACCCCTAGGCAGAAAGTCCAGTCGGTCTGGAGGACCGTGCTGACATCAGGTAATCTCTCCTGAGGGGAGTAGGTGAGAACACGTTTCACGTAGAGGGAACAGTAGGCGTCGGGTCGACCTAGGATTTCCGATCGGAAATCTGAAGTCAGACCCGGACAGTCCGGAGACTGTCAATTACTGTTTCTATTATATTTTATGTGTGCTAACATTTTCTTGCAGGGTATGATGTTGTTTTGGGACTAACACATCTTGCAGGTACAAAAAACCAACCTTAAGCCTCGGATGAACAGTGTCTGAGGCACCTCCATGGAGCTTGGAGGCGCCTCGGGTGCAAAGCAGGAACCGACTGCGATCGAGGGCTGGAGGCGCCTCGGACGTAGTTGGAGGCGCCTTGGACCAGGGATTGGAGGCACCTTCAAGCTGATAAGGTGCGACAAGTTCAGCAGTGATCCACGCATGCGACTCGGGCAGCCTGGAGGCGCCTCGGACGTGCTTGGAGGCGCCTCCAGCACTATATAAAAGAGGAGTTCGAGCAGCTCCTTCCATAATCAATTGCCAAGCGATCCATCTACAACGTGCTGCTAACAAGACATTCCGGTTGAGCTACGACAAGTCCCCGACAACCCGACACTCCGATTTCTGTAATTTTTATTGTCAGTATTATTTCAAATTTTTGTTGTACTTATTTCATACTTGTACCTTTTTTCGCGATTATAGTGATTACCCAAAGTAAACACTCAACGAGTGTGAGCCTTGGAGTAGGAGTCATCCAAGGCTCTGAACCAAGTAAAAATACTTGGGTCTTTGTGTGTGTTGTTATTTTCCGCTGCTTTAACTCGATAGTTTTACGAATCTGATACAAGTGAAAGCCACGAGCACTATTCATCCCCCCTCTAGCGCTTCTCGATCCAACAATAAGTTTTATAATGCAATTAATTCCAACAAGCTAAGTGTTTATTAAAGCATGTTTAATCCTCTATTTAAAAACCTTTATGGTTCTTAAATTTTTCTTTTTTTCTCTCTTTAAAAGCAAAGCGTTTATTTAACACCCTATTTTTTTTTACCAATTATTTTCCTTCTTTTTCTCCCTTAGTTATTTTGATACATGGCAAAGGGGGAGAGTATAAGAAAATTCAAAGAAGAGTATAAGAAAATTCAAAGAAAGCTTTAAAAAATTTTTAAAAAATTTCTAAAAGGGGGAGCTGTAATTAAGGGGGAGCTTATCGTTGGATGTGCTAAAATTGTGCTATCTTTATGCTTGTGCCTATGATTGGTGATGCTTTGTATCTTTTCATTATTATCCTTTTGCATAACTTTAAATTTCAGTTGTCATAATAAAAAAAGAGGAGATTGTTGGTGCGAAAAGCATCCGACGATCAAACCTTAGTTTTGATAATGGCAAAAGGGATTCAAAGTTAAGGTTAATTGTTATCTAACGATCTTATATGAGGTTTTCAAGAAAGTCCTAACTGCGGTTAGGCAAGTGTAAAATCCTAAGGGGCGGTACCCTTAGGTCCTAGGGGGTGGTAACCTCAGGTGGAGAAAAACCCTAAGGGGCAGCAACCTTAGGTCCTAGGGGGTGGTAACCCTAGGTGGAGGAAAATCCTAAGGGGGTAACCTTAGATTCTAGGGGGTGGTAACCCTAGGTGGAGAAAAACCCTAGGGAGTGGTAACCCTAGGTCCTAAGGGGTGATAACCCTAGGCAGAAAGTCTAGTCAGTCTGGAGGACCGGACTGGTAAACAGGTATGCTCTCCTGAGTAGAGTATGTGAGGACGCGTTCCCCGGAAGAGGGAACAATAGGTGTTGGTTTGACCTAGGGGTTCCGGTTGGAAATATGAAGTCAGAACTGGATAGCCCGGAGGTTGTCAAAACATTTCATCTATTATGATTATTATGTGCTAACGTTGTGTTGTAAGGTATTTTGGGACTAACATATCTTGCAGGTACTAAAACATAAAGTTTTTCCTCGGGTGCAAGGCAAGGCAAGTCATGGAGCTGGAGGCGCCTCAGACGGATCTGGAGGCTCCTCAGATAGGCTTGGAGGCGCCTTAAAGGGGGATGGAGGCGCCCTCAACCAGATAAGCTGCGACCAGTTCAGTGCTGATCTGTGCGGCTGACTCGACAAGATTGGAGGCGCCTCGGATAGGCATGGAGGCACCCTCAATGTCCGATAAAAGGACATCTCGACCAGCAGCTGAAAATATCGATTCACGAGCAACCTTTCTGCATCCAGCTACTAACGAGAAGTTCCGACAAAGCTACAGCAAGTTTCCAACGACTCGACACTCCGATTTTGTTAATTTTATGTCGTCGGTATAATTTCTTTTACATTTCTTGTAATCCATCTTGTAAATATTTTACATGATTATAGTGATTGCCCAGAGTAAACGCTCAACGAGCGTGGGCCTTGGAGTAGGAGTCGCCCAAGGCTCCGAACCAAGTAAAATCTTGGTGTGCTTTTTTGTCTTTATATTTTTCTGCTGCCTAATTCTCGAGTGTTTTACGAATCTGAAACACGTGAAAGCCACTAGCGCTATTCACCCCCCTCTAGCGCGATCTCAATCCAACAACCATTCCACCGGGCTCTGTTCCAAATGCCCTGGGAGATCACACAGGCAAATCAAGAGCGGGGGTCCTCTTCAGACGAAGCGCCCATTCGGGACGCACGAAAGGCAAGGCGCCTTGAGGCGACGCGTCTCCTGAACAGATCAACCGCCAGTTCTTCGAAACTATATTGCACGACCCATTGCCAAGGCACTATGCTCCATTGGCGATCGGAGAGTACAACGGATCAACATACCTAAATAACCATTTGGGAAAATTCGACAACGCAGCTACACTTCACCAATACACGGATGGGGTAAAGTGTCAGGTCTTCCTCACCACACTCTTCGGATTGGCACAACATTGGTTCAGGAGACTGCTGGATGGATCAATACAAAGCTTCAAGGATTTTCGAATGACCTTCCTACACCATTTCGCAAGCAGCCGACACTACCAGAAGACGAGCGTCGGTTTGTTTTCCTTGAAGCAAGGGCCAAGAGAAACTCTCCGAGTATACATCTAGTGCTTCAACCAGGTAGCTATGGATATCCCCTCGGTCTCATCCGAGACTATGATGAATGCCTTTACACAGGGGCTCGTCGAGGGGGATTTCTTTCGGTTGCTTATCAGAAAGCCGCCCCGCGACTACGACCACATGCTCAAAAAGGCTAATGAGTACAGAAATGTGGAGGAGGCCCAGGCAGCAAGAAGGAAGGAGGCACTAGCCGAACCCTCGGCGCCGACCGAACGTCGACCGCCAAGCAACCACCAGCCGCCGAGGGGGCCAAGAGTCGAAGGTCGACCACATCAGGAAGCAAGGGTGCATGTCATGCAGCATGTGGCTTCCGGCTGGCCAAAGACAGCGAAAGGTAAGGTATGGACGTCTATGTTTTGCTCCTTCCACCAGTCAACGTGACTGTCGTGGCCTACCGTCAATCACCAGGCCGACCCCAAAGAGCTACCGTCGTTGATCTCCCTCTCCCGACCGATGGCACGGGCATCATTCGATCGGGCGATGGGAGGATGCAAGAAGATCACCCGAGCGACGACACCATCACCAGCAGAGGGAAAGTGTTGATCATCCCCTAGCCTCTCGCGAGAAAAATAGGCCATCCACTTGGGTGGAGGGAACAGAAGCAATGCCGCTTGAGGAGAAATAAACATCATCGTCGGCGGACCGACCAGCTGTCACGCCCCGGGGGAGTCCCTATCCGAAGAAATTTCGGCAGCACCTCCCCTGTACGGGTGACAATCTGAAGCATTTCTACAGACATAATATACATCAGCCACAAGCGGCTGGAATATACACACAACCACACAGTTTATAATACAGCCTACTCGGCTGATACAATAAAAACACAATCACGGAGTTATATGTTAAGAAGCTCACTCGGCTGTATCATAACCAAAACACAACGAAAAATGACAGAAACTAAATACAAACCAAACACAAAACTGCTAGCCAGCTAGGCTTACACAACCAACAACCAATACAAAATACCACATAACAACATCAACACTCCAGAACAAAACCGGAGCATAAACTAAACACACTGACACATAAAACAAACAAAACATAAATGAAACCGATAGATCTTCTGAGGTGACGTGGGGACCGGCAGACAGGATACTCCAAGCGACATCATAACCAACCTGGTACCTGAAAAAGATAGTGTCAACAGGGGTGAGTTCAACAACTCAGCGAATACAAATGGGCATGCCTAGTAAGATATATCTAACAGCAATAAACATGGAATACAGCTTCCGAATCATATATAGGGAAAATACAAAACTGAAAGGTAACTGAGGAAGCTGTACTCACCAGGAACTCCTATCTAGAACAAAAGTTCGTCAAACTGAGAGTGTCATAAATCCTGTATGCATGTCAAACATATGCATCCAACCAAATGCAGCAAATAAATGCAACAAGCACAAGCAATAAATGCATCAATGCGTATGATGCCAATGACATGTCCTGGTCACCCCTACTCTCCAGTCAGCCGTCTCACACATGATGGTGAGACCGAGTGGGTAGGGCTATGACAACCGTGCACTCTGACGTCACTGCTCCTGATGAGTTATCGAGTCGACGAGATGTTGTCGGAGTACACCTATCCTCCTACCCCAAATCATAAATGGGGGAGCTCAATGCTCTCATCTCCCGGTACATGATGACGGGGAGGGATCCCTGTCCTGCTACAACGCTGCGTCACACTAATCCATGAGTGGACCAACGGAGCCCTTGACAGAGCACCTGCTGCAACACACCCTGCCTAAATATATGACTAACCCATGAGTGGTCGTGTGTGCAGATACATGTAACTGGTGATGTGCTCAACAATAATGGAGCCGACAATCGCATAGCATGCAATCATGCGAATGATACATGACACTAAGCATGGCAATATCCTGTACCAATCCATATATATAAAATGTGTACCCTAGAATAAATTGACCTAATCAATGGTCTAGGTACACCGGTCAGATAAGGAATCAAAAAGCCTAGATCCTAAACAAATCCACCTCCATAAAATATGTACCATCAATATACATGGATAAAAAAAAAATGGTTTAGGTACACAGATCTGATATGATATAAAAATATAAGTACACATGCCAGATAATAAAAATCCAGAATCTAGTCCTAAACTCAGTAAAGCATGGTATGTCACTTACTCTAGGAACTAAGGTGTTGGATCGAGAAGCGCTAGAGGGGGGGTGAATAGCGCTCGCGACTATTTCGTATGATTCGTAAAACACTCGAGTAATTAAAACGCAGCGGAATAAAAAGGCAAACACACAAACACAGAGGAATTTACTTCGTTCGGAGCCTAAGGCGACTCCTACTCGAAGACCCGCGATCCTTGATCGCTTCCGGTGAGCAACAACTATAAGTTCGTTAAAAGTACAATAAAAGACTTACAATTGTAAGCACCAAAGTAAACTATACCGACAATAACAGAATCGAAACTGATGCTCCAGGTCGTCGGTATGTCGCAACAGCACCTCGGAATGATCTTGTTAGTAGCACGTTGAAGAGAGGAAGACTGGAAGTTGTTTTTTTGAGATGCTGGTCGAAACCCCCTTATAAAGGGTGTTCAAGGCGCCTTGAAGGCTGTTCAAGGCGCCTCCATGCTGCCTAGTCTTCCGCGTGGATCAGATCTGAACTAGTCGAACTTCATGCCTTGGAGGCGCCTTATACCCTTCTCAAGGCGCCTTCCAAGGTGCCTTATACTCCCTCCAAGGCGCCTTCGATGAACTTTCGCAGCCAGCTCAGCTTTTGCACCCGAGGCGCCTCCAAGCTCCATGGAGGCGCCTCGGACACTGTTCATCCGAGGCTTTAGGTTGCTCCTTTGCACCTGCAAGATACGTTAGTCCTAAACAATATCCTGCAACACAAAGTTAGCACAATAAACATGATAAATGAAGTATAGACAGTCTCCGGACTGTCCGACTCTGACTTCGGGTTTCCGACCGGAAACCCTAGGTCGACCCGACGCCTACTGTTTCCTCTATGGGGAACGCGTCCTCACCTACTCCACTCAGGAGATTTTACCTGTTGCCAGTCGATCCTCCAGATCGACTGGACTTTTGCTCAGTACTCGATGCTTCCGGACTTTCACTGACATCCGCTTCGGCTAGTCCAGCTTTTCACCGTTCGTGACACTGTGACTTTCCACCTAGGGTTACTGCCCCCTAGGACTTTTGCCTGAAGACATCGACCTACCAAGACTTTCCGCATAGGGTTACCACCCCCTATGACCTAGGGTTACCACTCCCTAGGGTTTTACCTTTTGCCTAACCGCAACTAGGACTTTCCTGAAATTCTCAAGTAGACTTGTTAAACTACAGAGAATCTTAACTTTGAATCCCTTTGCCATTATCAAAACTTAGGTTCGATCGTCGGATGCTTCCTGCACCAACAATCTCCCCCTTTTTGATTATGGCAACAAAAATTCAAAGTTAAGAAAATAATGCCATTAAAAGATAAGCATGAAAATACAAGCATAATGATAGTTAAGTGCAGAGCTAAATTAAGTGCAGAGCTCCCCCTTAATATAAAGACTCCCCCTTAATATAAAGCTCACTTTTTTAAATTTGAATTTCTTTCAATTTTCTTTAATTCTTTGAATTTTCTTCTACTCTCCCCCTTTGCCATATATCAAAAATCAGTTGAAAGCAAGTTTTAAGATTTTAAGAAAACAATCTTTTTGAGAGAAGGAAGAAGAAGGCTTGTGAAACTTAGTTAATCAGAATATTTTTAACTTAGAAAAGTATTTTAGCATTTAGAGTTAAAATTTATAAGGGGGCTAAGTTTGAGAAAGTTTGAAGGTTGCTATATGAGTCACTTTAGCTAAGCCTTTTGCAAACAATGAATTTTGAGAATGTAGCTTAAGTGAAAAGGGACTTAGCTTAATTTTGAATAAAATAATACTTATTTTTGAAAAAGAACTTGTTAGTTTTTTGGTTGAAGCGAGAGAGTAGCTAAAATTTTAATTTAGATTATTTATTCAGTTGGTCTTTAAGTCCAAGCATGAGTCAAGTTAAATAGTAATCAAATTATTTAATTGGTGTTGATCAGGTATCAGAGCCCTAAAGTACAGGTAATCTTAATATTTCCATTTCCTTTAGTTTGAGAGATACTTTTAGCTAAGATAAGGTTATTTTTGTCTTTAATAAGTAACTCAGCAAATTTTTGTGATATCACAACACTTTAAATTCTTAGTTTTTAAAGAGGGAGTTTAGAAAAAATTTGATCAAGACTCAGTTTAACTAAGATTTTTACTTTTTAAAATACTTTTATCAAAGACTTAGCTAAACTTATGAAGATAGCAATTTTGTTAAGTAATTAACCTTAAAAAAACTTAGTTTTTTTTTTTAAAAAAAAATTATTTTGATGAAATTTTGAAAATGTTTTGGAAAATACTTAGCATATTCAGCGAAACTTAGCATTTGAAAACAATTGCTTTGAGAGACTCTTAGCTAAATTCCCTTTTTGTCTTTAAAAAACTTTAAAAAGCACTTAGCTAAATTTGAAAATACTTAGCTATATATTCAGCTTAAAAATGATTTTCTTGAGAAAACTTCTTACCAAATAGCTAAGTTTAGAGTATAATCTAACTAAGCTTAGTTAAAGAAGACTTGATTAAGTACTTAGCTTAAAGAGGTTTTACGTAAAGGCTTAGCTTTGAAAACATTCTAGAAGAGTTGTAATTTAAAAGCCAGGTCATAAATAATTTTAATTTTAAAGTTAAGTTAAAAATAACCTGAATTTTTGAAGATAAGTAAAAATAGTTTTTAATTTTGAGGTCAAGTTAAAAATTTTAAAGAAAAACTAATTTTAAAACCGACTCAAAATCACTCCCCCTTAATTAATGCCTTAATAAGTTTTTGAGTTCAGAAGTTCAAGCATGAGAGGTTAAAAAATTATTTTCCTAATTTTCCATCTCAATCAATCTAGATTAACAAGCATGTTTAACATTTGAGTGAACGTGAGATGGAGTTGTCTTTACAGTTGATATAAAACATAAGTTTTGAAAAGATTTTGAAAATAAGTTTTGAAAAGATTTTTTAAAATAAGTTTTGAAAAGATTTTAAAATGATTTTGAAAGATTTTTCAAATAATTTTGAAATAAAATTTTAAAATATTTTTAAAATGATTTTGAAATATTTTTAAAATAATTTTAAAATTGATTTTGAAAAGATTTTTAAAATGATTTTGAAAGATTTTTCAAAATTTTAAAATGAAATGTTAAAAGATTTTTAAAATGATTTTGAAATTAATTTTGAAAAGATTTTTAAATAATTTTGAAAAGATTTTTGAAAAGAATTTTAAATAATTTTGAAAATATTTTTAAATAATTTTGAAAAGATTTTAAAAAGATTTTTGAAAAGAATTTTAAATAATTTTGAAAAGATTTTTAAATAATTTTGAAAAGATTTTAAAATGATTTTGAAATTAAGTTTTGAAAAGATTTTAAAATGATTTTGAAATTAAGTTTAAAATGATTTTGAAATGATTTTTCAAAGATTTTGGAATTATGTTTTAAAATAATTTTTAAAAGATTTTGAAATGATTTTTGAAATTAAGTTTTGAAAAGATTTTAAAATGATTTTGAAATTAAGTTTTGAAAAGATTTTTAAATGATTTTTGAAAAGATTTTAAAATGATTTTGAAATTAAGTTTTGAAAAAGATTTTAAAATGATTTTTGAAAAGATTTTAAAATGATTTTGAAATTAAGTTTTGAAAAGATTTTAAAATGATTTTTTAAAAGATTTTAAAATGATTTTGAAATTAAGTTTTGAAAAGATTTTAAAATGATTTTAAAAATATTTTTCAAATAATTTTGAAATAAAATTTTAAAAGATTTTTAAAATGATTTTGAAATATTTTTCAAATAATTTTGAAATTGATTTTGAAAAGATTTTTAAAATGATTTTGAAATATTTTTCAAATAATTTTGAAATGAAATTTTAAAAGATTTTTAAAATGATTTTGAAATATTTTTCAAATAATTTTGAAATTGATTTTGAAAATACTTTTAAAATGATTTTGAAATATTTTTCAAATAATTTTGAAATGAAATTTTAAAAGTTTTTTTTTTAAATAATTTTGAAATGAATTTTGAAAGAATTTTAAATAATTTTGAAATTGAATTTTGAAAAGATTTTTAAAATAATTTTGAAATTAATTTTGATTGATTTAATTATCAGTTTGAGTTTAATTACTTAGTCATCTCACCCGATCTAAATTTTCAATCAGGGAATCCTATAATTTTAGTGAGATGAATTGAGGTTCAATTTAAGGGTTTGGTTTAACTTTGTGTTAGATTCAGGTTTAGCTTTGGGTTCAACAAGTAAGCATTCTTTGGATAAACTTCTGGGCTATGGTGAGTCACAAGGAACTCATTAAAGTAACCATGCCTTCGAGGTTTTCCAAATAGTCCTACCCATTGAACTTAATACTAAACCTTGGTCTAACTAGTTAGGATCCATTTAAGGGTAGCTTCGGTCAGTTCCACTTGGCCAAATGCACCAGGTCGAAGCCATATCTTCCTAGACATGCGATGCCCAAGCTTCCCTAACGTACTATCATCCAAAAACTTCACCAGTACTGTGGTTCAAGTTAAACTTATCCCGTTTTAATCTAACCTTAATTACCCTGCTGGGTAATCTATTCTTGTTTTACCCATTTCGGGTAAATTAGGTTCAGTTACCCTATCAGGTAGTTCAGTTGGAGGTGCCAGCTAGTTTGGATCCTCCATCTATTTTTCAATTTTTTAATTTAATTTCGAATTTAAAATATGTAATTTTTAATTTAATTTCGAATTTTAAATTTAATTTTGAATTTCAAATTTTGAATTTTGAATTTAATTTCAAATTTTAAATTTAGTTTTAAAATTTTTAAGATTGTTTTTCTTTTTGCTCCCCCTGGATCATAGCCTCGATATGGTCTATCGAGATAGTGTATTTGATCCTTCGGGACCCAATATTGACCAAGTCCAACTTGATTGACCAAGTTGGACTTAGGTACCCATGCTTGGACTACCTTTATATTATTTCTATTAACTAATGATAAATACGATTTGTATTTCGTTTTGGTCTTAAATCCAAGTCCGGCTTTGTTGTAAACGGCTCGCTGTTTTCCAAGAATCAGATCCAGATTCTTGGAACCCAAGGTGAACCGTTTCAATGTGTTCTTGAGTTCTTTAATTTAAGCTTTTAGATTGGAATTTTCTTCCTCAAGTTGTTGGACTTGAGTTGAACTTCCAATTTGAACTGACTCAGTTAAAGAACTCGAGTCAGTCGCTTCCTTAAGGGTTGTTACCTCCTTTTGGAGTGACTTAACCCGGACGTTGGATTTAGCCAACTTCTTAAGCAAGTATGGAATTAAATTTTGTGAGTCATCTAAGTTAAGACTAGACATTAAAGCTCTTACTGTGGGTTTTGGTCCTTCGGAAACGGATGCGGATCCGTGGCTTCGCTTGGACTCGGTGTCTGATTCGCTCTCGGTCTCTGAATCGGACTCGAACTCGGACTCGGTGTCGATAATGTTCGCTAGTACTGGTAGACCGAGAAGGCTTGGTTGCTCTTCAACGGATCCGGATTCATCTGATGACTCAGACCAGGTTGCTTTCAACATATGTTTCTCGGTCTTACTTGTACCTGAAACCATCGTAATACCTTCCTCGGCCGAAGTAGTATCATTCTGTTCATCCAAATCATTTAAATCATGCTTACTTGTGTTTGACATACCTTCGTGAAGTTCTATCAGATTCTCCCACAGCTCCTTAGCGCTTGAGAATGGGCCGGCACGATTCAGCTCCTTATTCGTTAAGCCGCACTGAAGTGTATACGTTGCTTTTGCGTTTGCGTCTACCTTTTTGATAAGGTTCACGTCCCAGTTCTCGTACGGTAGTGGCTTGCCGACACCGTCAGTTGGCAGGTGAAGCCTGGTTTTGACGATCATCCAGACTTCAAAGTGAGTCTGGAGATACGCTTCCATCCGACCCTTCCAGTCTCCAAAATCATCTCCGGAGAAGAGCGGTGGGCGAGCAGTGTTGTAGCCTTGATGGGCCATTTTAAAAACACAATCTTGCAAAATAAACACAATAAAGCTTGTTCCAAGACTTAGTCTTGGATTAGTAGTGCGGGAGAGAAATAAAAATAGTAATTCAGGAATTTTGAGAAAAAATAATAAAATATTATTAAAATAATATTTAAAAAATATTACTACAAATTTTTGAAAATGCAATATTTCGATAATTCCAACCAATGGTGAAAAGATGAAAATTAATTTTTCAAAAACAGTTTTGGAGGGAAAAAACGAAAGGCGTAAATGGTGGTTTTCAAAAACAGTTTTAACCTATATAAACGACAAAGCCACGAAAAATGCTTGAATGGTGGTTGCACCAATTCAAAGCGACCCCGCTCTGATACCAATTGTTGGATCGAGAAGCGCTAGAGGGGGGGTGAATAGCGCTCGCGGCTATTTCGTATGATTCGTAAAACACTCGAGTAATTAAAACGTAGCGGAATAAAAAGGCAAACACACAAACACAGAGGAATTTACTTCGTTCGGAGCCTAAGGCGACTCCTACTCGAAGGCCCGCGATCCTTGATCGCTTTCGGTGGGCAACAACTATAAGTTCGTTAAAAGTACAATAAAAGATTTACAATTGTAAGCACCAAAGTAAACTATACCGACAATAACAGAATCGAAACTGATGCTCAAGGTCGTCGGTATGTCGCAACAGCACCTCGGAATGATCTTGTTAGTAGCACGTTGAAGAGAGGAAGCCTGGAAGTTGTTTTTTTGAGATGCTGGTCGAAACCCCCTTATAAAGGGTGTTCAAGGCGCCTCCATGCTGCCTAGTCTTCCGCGTGGATCAGATCTGAACTGGTCGAACTTCATCCCTTGGAGGTGCCTTATACCCTTCTCAAGGCGCCTTCCAAGGCACCTTATACTCCCTCCAAGGCGCCTTCGATGAACTTTCACAGCCAGCTCAGCTTTTGCACCCGAGGCTCCTCCAAGCTCCATGGAGGCGCCTCGGACACTGTTCATCCGAGGCTTTAGGTTGCTCCTTTGCACCTGCAAGATACGTTAGTCCTAAACAATATCCTGCAACACAAAGTTAGCACAATAAACATGATAAATGAAGTATAGACAGTCTCCGGACTGTCCGAGTCTGACTTCGGGTTTCCGACCGGAAACCCTAGGTCGACCCGACGCCTACTGTTCCCTCTACGGGGAACGCGTCCTCACCTACTCCACTCAGGAGATTGTACCTGTTACCAGTCGATCCTCCAGATCGACTGGACTTTTGCTCAGCACTCGATGCTTCCGGACTTTCTGCTGGACATCCGCTTCCCCGGCTAGTCCAGTCTTTCACCTGGTTCGCGACACCAGGACTTTCCACCTAGGGTTACCGCCCCCTAGGACTTTTGCCTGAAGACATCGACCTACCAAGACTTTCCGCATAGGGTTACCACCCCTATGACCTAGGGTTACCACTCCCTAGGGTTTTACCTTTTGCCTAACCGCAGCTAGGACTTTCCTGAAATTCTCAAATAGACTTGTTAGACTACAGAGAATCTTAACTTTGAATCCCTTTGCCATTATCAAAACTTAGGTTCGATCGTCGGATGCTTCCTGCACCAACATAAGGTACTCATGGCAATAATCACGAGGTATAAACATGGATACATAACCAGCAACAAACATAACATGCTATGGGTATCAAATAGTGACATACCAAAGGCTAACATGATCATTGCTTGTAGCTATAAAATACTATGCATATCCAATTGACAATATCATAAAAGATAAGTCAAGAGGTACCCGCCTCCAAATCGAAAAGGTCCAATCCGATAATCGAGATACTCGTCTCGCATCAAACTCCTGTATTATCAAACAAAAGGTCTAGTTTATCTAATTCTATTATACAATAATTAGCCAAACTAAATTCTAATCCAATTAAGAAGTTCTAAATTAGATCCAACTAATCAACCCAACACAATTAACGAACCCTAATTAAATAAAATCAGTGGGTCCACTAGGGTTAGTTCCTTAACCCTAATCATCCTAGCATAAGGATTAACCTAACAAACGGAATATCACTCACCTGAGTTGAATGCCTCAGTCGAATCTCACAGCCACTAGTTTGTACTGATATCAAAGAGTTACTGGCTGGAATTTCTGTCGTTAAGGAATGTTAGCTGCTAGAAACAAAACAAACAAACCAAATCAACCATTTTCCTTCCAAACCATGTTCCAAAACATAACCATTACCTCTACGGTGGCAGTCCTTGTGTCTAACTGAGACACCCCTCACCAACTCGTAACCTAGAATAGCAGCAAGGAAAAGATCAAGTTCAAGAGTGGAGATTACTGCCAAATAATAACCTAATTCCAACCAAGTTACCTTCTTCCTCTCTACTGGTCAGAGGCGATCAAGAATCAGGCAACAGTACCAGTGCACGGGTGCTGGCAGTGAATCGGCAATGGCACGACAGCAACGCTAGGCACAAGGTCGGCGGCAGTGCTCGGGTGTCACCGAAAAGAAGGCGTTGATGGAAGATCTAGGACACGGGGCGGCTCGGGAAGGAGGTGAAGGTGAGGTCGGCATCGCGGGCAGAAGGCTGGCGCTAGGGCACAGGCGACGGCGGCCGACACTGGGGTTTGAAAGTGCGGCGTCGGCTGGGGAAAGAAAAGGATCGGCTCACGGCAAGGGGCGACGGCAGAGAAGGGCTTCGGCAGTGGCGAGAAGTGGCTGTCGAGGGAGGAAAGAAGAAGAAGTTGAGAAGAGGAGGAGAAGGCGTCGGTTAGGGCGGTTAGGGCAGGGATCGGGCGAAGCCTCGGGCACACGGCGTCGAAGGAGAAACGGGGGAGAAAAATGAGGAAATAGAAAATAAAGAAAAGAAAAGAAAAGAAAATAAAGAAAATCAACATTTCCTCGCTAAAACGGGGTAGCCTAAACAGGCTTTTCCCGGCCCCATTTTTATCCCCGTTAACTCGTCCGTACGAGCTCCGAAAAATTTCCGAAAAATTTCCAAAAATTTCGAAAAATTCCCCTATTATTATTCTCTATTTTCCGGTATTTTGCACCAGCGGTGACTCTAACCGAGCCAGGAAGTAATACGCTCGGCGGCTGGAGATTCACGACATAGGATGTATCCGAGAGAAAGCGAACGGGCCCGAAATCAGCTTCAGACCCCGGGACCTCGAGGGTGTAGAAGCCCCCTATGATGACGCTCTCATCATCTGAGCAGTAATCGTAAATTATACCATTCATCAAATTTTTGTTGGCACAGGGAGCTCGGTTAACATAATCTTCAAAAAGACTTTCTATTAGCTCCAGATCGACCAAGGCGAGCTGCTGCCAATGGCGACCCCGTTGTACGGATTCACAAGCAATGAGATTTTGCCGATCGGCCAAACCAAGTTGGCCATATCGCTCGGCGAGGAGTCGCTCAGGAGGACCAGGACCACAAACTTTATTGTGGTAGACGCTTCCTCGGCTTACAACATCATCCTGGGTCGATCGACCCTCAATGAATTCTAGGCAGTAATTTCAACCTACTGCCAGAAGATTAAATTCTCGGTAGATGACCGAGTCAGGGAAGTTAAGGGCACCAGCTAGCCGCTCGGTGTTGCTATGTCGAAATGGTCAAGACCGAAGCCAAGTTCGCTCGGAAGAACCCACGGCTAGAGGTTAGCGCTATTACTGAACAACCTCCTACCCTAGTCTATGAAGAAAAAGAGAAGGTTCAAATCCATCCTTACCGAGCGGAGGCAACAACTTTCATAGAGTCTGATCTGAAAGCCAAGAAGAAGGCAGAGCTGATCGCCTATCTACAGCAAAACAACGATGTATTTGCATGGTCAACGCATGAGCTTCCCGGGATTTCCCTAAGCGTCGCGCAACACAAACTTCATGTCCGACCGGATGCTCGACCAGTAAAGTAGAGAAAGAGAGACTTCAGCGCCGAACAAAACTTGATCATCTGGGCAGAGATAGAGAAACTGCTGGAGGCCGGCCACATACAGGAATTTCAATTCCCAAGCTGGCTCACAAATGTCGTGTTGGTCTCAAAGCCAGGCAACAAGTGGCGAGTCTGCATTGACTTCCGGGACCTCAACAAAGCATGCCCAAAGAACTTCTACCCGCTGCCTCAGATTGATCAGATGGTAGACTCCACTGTTGGTTACGAGCTGATATGCATGCTAGGTGTGTATCAAGGGTACCACCAAGTGTCGCTCGCCCAGGAAGATCAAGAAAAGATCAGCTTCATTACGACCGACAGGACGTACTGTTACAATGCCATGTCGTTTGGACTGAAGAACGCCGGAGCTACTTATTAGAAACTGATGAATAAAGTGTTCTGACGGCAAACCGATCGTAACATGAAGGTATACGTCGACGACATATTAATCAAATCCCTCTGAGTAGCTGACCTATGTACGGATATCAAGGAAACCTGCTAGACACTTAGGACATACAGAATCAAGCTAAATCCAAATAAGTGTCTATTCGGCGCAAAGAGCGGGTGATTCCTGGACTACATCATCACCGAGTGGAGCATCGACGCAAACCCCAGCAAAGTAAAAGCACTACAAGACATGTCACCGCCAAGAAATTTGAAGGAAGCCCAACGCCTCACCGGTCGGATAACAACATTGTCTCAGTTCATCTCCAAAGCCTCTGCCATTCTTCAAGATACTGTGTCGAGCCACCAAATTCCAGTGGGAGACCAGGCGTTCGAAGAACTTAAGGAGTACCTCAACTCATTGCCTGTACTAGCTAAGCCAGTTGTTGACGAGCCCCTCCGAATTTACCTATCTTCAACCGAGCATACAGTCGGCTCAGCTCTAGTGAGGCAGAACGGCGAGGAACAACCGATGTATTTCCTAAGTCATATATTGAAAGATGCTAAATCCCCTACACCGGTCTCGAGAAGTTGGCTTACGTGTTGGTACTCGCCGCTCAGAGGCTTCGCCCATACTTCCTCGCTCACTCCATCATTGTAATGACCAATAATCCTTGGGGTGAGTCCTCCTCAATCCAGAAGCGTCTGGATGGTTAATCAAATGGGCGATGAAGCTCAGTGAGTTCGACATCCAGTATCAGTCCCGAACGGCCATCAAAGCATAGTCCTTGGCAGATTTTGTTATTGAGGTACAAAATCCTGAGCTAGAAGCCGTTTGGAGAATATATGTGGATGGTTTGTCTACTCAGCAGGGGAGCGGGGTCGATATATTGCTCATCTCCCCCCGAGAGGAGCTAATGCAGCTGTCCATTTGGCTGGACTACAAGGCAATAAATAATGAAGCTGAATACGAGGTGCTCATAGCCAGCCTTCAAGCCGCCCTACATGTCGGAGCCATCAAGGTTCTCATCCCTTCGGACTCTTAATTGCCCGCTTAACAGCTGACCGGGGCGTTCGAGATAAGTAACGCGCGACTCAAGCTTTACACCGAAGCCTTCAAAAAACTAAAGGCCAACTTTTAGGAGGTTGTCATACAGAAGATCCCCTGGTCGGAGAACCAGGCTGCAGATGAGCTGACCAAATTAGCTAGCTCGTTATTGTCTATCATCATAGCATAGCCGATCGAGCAGGTATCCCTAGTGGCTTATATTGATCGAATGGAGGGGCTTACCTTCCCAAATGATTGGAGGTTGGCATTGATAGAGTTTTTACGGTCAAGAGCTACACCGTCTGATTAGGAAGAGGCTCACTTGTTAAGGAGAAGGACTGGTCGGTTCACCCTGATCAGGGATCAACTCTACAAGAAGGCCTACTCTAGGCCTCTACTTAAATGGGTCGGATCATAGGACACCGACTACATACTACGGGAGGTACATCAAGGATCCTGTGGAGGACACCTGGGTGGTCGCTCATTGGCAAAAAAGATTCTACTGGCCGGATACTTTTGGTTGACCCTCCAAGAGAATGCCGCCCGGATGGTGGCTACCTGTCTATCTTGCCAGAAATATCATAGCCTCTCGCATCGACCTACCGAGGAGATGAAGGCGTCAACAGTCTCTTGCCCGTTCGACCAGTGGGCCATGAACATCGTTGGGTCATTCCCCATGGCCACAAGTCAACGAAAGTTCCTGCTCGTCGTGGCGGATTATTTCTCTAAATGGGTCGAAGTCGAGCCACTGGCAAGAATAACCAGGTAGATGGTCATGAAGTTCATCTGGCAGCACATCATCTACCGATTTGGCATCCCACGCTGGCTCCTCTCAGATAATGAAAGGCAATTCGTTGGTCAGAAACTCAGAGAATGGTGCGGAGGGTATGATATTCAGCAAGCATTCACTTCAGTGGCCTACTTTCAGAGCAACGGGCAGGTGGAGGTTGCCAACTGTGAAAATTTTCAAATTCTGCGCACTCGACTCAACCATGTTGGGGGGAGTTGGGTAGATGAACTACCCAGCGTGCTATGGGTGATCCACACGACTCCCAAAGAAGGGACCGGGGTGACTCCTTTCCACTTGGTATATGGCGATGAAGCAGTCGCCCCCATTGAAGTCAGAGTCAAATCCGATCGGATACAACACTATAGCGAGGACAACGCCGATCGGAGGCTTCTGGAGCTAGACTTAGTGGATGAAGCTCGCGCAAAAGCCGTCGGCCAACTGATGGCATACCGACAGAGGATGAAGCAAAACTACAATCGGAGGGTGATCCCAAGGTCATTCCGGGTCGGCGACCTGGTATGGAAGAAAGTGAAGCCAGTCAGCGACGTCACCAAGCTGGAGGCCCCGTGGGCAGGACCCTTCAAGGTCATGGAGAAGCTCCGGTCAAGCGCCTACTACTTGGAGGATGAGGATAGATGACGACTAGAGTGGTCGTGGAGCGCGAACCATCTCTAACCTTACCGAGCCGGGTGAGAGGTGTGTCTTGTAATAGTTAATGTCTTTGCATCCCTGTACTTTTTGCATACATGGCAGAAGTAAAAAAATAAAGGGTTTCAAAGCTCTGTGCCGAGCAGCATGGAAGATCGTCGAGCGGCGACATTAAACGTGTGTCTCCATCGACAGTCGAGAGGCGATCTTAAACCCATGACTTCGTCGAATCGTCGAGCGGTGACGTTAAACAAGTGTTTCCATCGACGATCGAGCGGCGACCTTAAACCCATGACTTTGTCAAATCGTTGAGTGGCAGGAGAAGGTATAAACCTTCCTCAAATTCCTTCAATGGCACTTGTATTGCCAAGTGGCTAGCCACGGAAACACCGCTCAGGCGACCACCCTCGAAGGTGCTATCTATTCGGGGTGATATGCACAAACACCATAGAAGGTTAAGGGTAGTCGTACAAGGAGAATTGTAAAAAAGAAAGTTCTGCCGAACGGGCGAACATTCATTGAAAAAAGTTGGTGCACCGTCAAACGGGCATGCTTACATTCAAAAAGAAAATCTTTTACAGGACGAATGCTCAACCTCGCTCTAGGTAATCAAAAATGTCATCAGGCAGCGAGTTGTTCAGCTTGCTACGATTGATGACGCTGTCCGTCAGCACAGTGGGAAGATGGGCATCCGCCTTGAGCTACTGGAGTGTCCTATCAATAGCCAACTCAAAGATCTGGACGACCCGTTGGATGACCTTATCAGTGAATTTGTCCTAGCGAAGGTAAGCCTGCTTTAGTGTTTCAAGCCTACCCCGTTCACCTTCTTGATACGTCACCAGTGCCAAGCGGGAGGCTTCCAAAGCATCCTCAGCAACTTTCAGCTCCCCTCGTAAAGAAGCCTCTTCAACCGAGCGGCAGCTCCGCTTGGTGACCAGAAAGTCTTCAGCTTCCTTGAGCTTCTGGGCGAGATTCCGAGCCTCCAAGTTTTTTAGCTCCAGATCAGCGATGGCTCGGTTCTTCCTCGTCGTGGCCGACTCGATTTTCTTATCAAAAGTGCTAACTTGTGTGTTGAGCCGGCCCAGCATAACTTCCTGGCCAGCAGTCACATAGCATGAAGAAGAAATATTCCTTCCAATGTTTGTTGGAAGTGGGCATTTTATCAAAAAAATACTAAGCTAACCCGAGACTAAAAGAGGAAGGTTCCCAGTTCAGACTGCTTGGGATAGTAAAAGTAATGAAAAGTTGAGGGGTCAAAGGAATGTCGTGTAGCCGAAACAACACGACGCCGCCACATAGCAAGCGAAAAGAATTCGATACAAGCTGCGGAAAGGGAACACGGAAGTAATTGCAGACTTCAATGATGAAGGGGTGGATAGGGAAGCGAAGACCGACCAAAAACTGATCTCGGAACAGACATATAGTGCCGGTCAGAGGGTCATTTGGCCGATCGGACGGAGAAGCTAGAATGAGCTCGTGATCAGAAGGAATATCGAAGATGTTCCTAAGTCTCTCAGCGTCACCCGCGTCGAACTTGGTCTCCATGGTAGTATACCAGAGTCCAAGAGTGGGGTATGACAGCTGTGAAGAGCTTGCCATTGCTGAAAAATGAGAAAACAAGGGGTTCGGTGGGAAGAAATGGGGATGAAAAACTCAAAGCGAACACTGGAAAGCTGTAGAGAGCTAAAGGAACTACAAAAGGTTGAAGGCGAGAAGGTTCAAGAGAGCTTACGAAAGGAGGGGAAAGGTTGCCGCAGAAGCTAGAGAATTGCTCGCACAGGAAGTCGCCAGTGGCACTCAAACAAAACGCAAAGGTGGAAATGACGGTGGTTGTGCGAGGTTATAAACCTTTAGCTCGGCCGAGCGGAGCTGTCGGATCTAGGGCGTGAAACCCGTGGCATAGATCCAGTCATAGGATTCAAATCACCAGATGTCACATCAGTGCTTGTCACTTCGGGTATGCGGTGACTGCGACGACAACACGTGGCATTTCTCTATTGGTCCGCATTTAATGAGTGTCATTAACAGGCGTGGCACGTGCTCGGCCTTAATGGGGGGCAATTTGCATGAATTCCCAAGAGATTCGAGTGACATCAGCGTTGACCAGGCGCATTCAAAGACACTGAAGGAGAAAGCCCAAGTACAAACACGCGAAGCGCTGATCGGCTCCAAGCATCGGTCCTATGGCCGACTGATACTCTTCGACAGACCGGCCGAAGTCCACCTAGCAGCACGACCAGTCGACTAATTGATCTCAAGACTTCTTCTATCTAGTCAGTCGGACTTGCAGCCTCCTTCGACTAGACTTGAGGGGGAGGTACGTGATGCGGTGATGAGAGGCCCTTCCAGTGGAGGGTCATTGCCACGGTGGTCATCAAAGGTCAAAGTCAGGGCGGTCAACCCCCCTGTACCATCGACCGGCCGAGTGACCCACTCACTCGACCGGAATAGAGAAGGTCTGATCCAACATCATCATAGCTTGGCCACATACCGAGCTTCTGACGCTAAGAGAAGTATGTCAGTGAGACACACGCCGAGCGGCCACAGCCCCACTCGGACTTACAGCAAACCTCGGGACCAGCTAAGCGGAGCTACGACCGAGCAGATTACATTCAAAGTGGAGCTCGGGCGGTGAGAGGTTGGTCGAGCAGCCACCCCGCTCGACCCAAGAACGATAACACCTGGACGACTGATGGTGGGCCGAACGGTTCACCCGCTTAGCCCAGTAGCGGACAAAAGGAGGATCTGCGATATCCTTTTGGGAGCTCGTGCCACCGACAGACGGTATGGTTGGCGGCATGGTCAAGCAGCGGATCGTACGATAGAAGCTTCCACTATCACATCAGAGATATGCTCGGGTCATTAAGGTATAGTGTCAGGGACACTTTCCTAACATGTCTTTTCAGGAAAAACTTTGAGAAGCGTGCATACCTCGAGGAGTGTGCACGCACTCCCCCGGAGCCTTATATAAAGGGTCCCAAGTTTCAACGGAGGTATGCTAATTTTTACTGTAGTCACACTGTTACTCTATTTTTGTTACTCTACTCCCTTGCTCCCACATCGTCAGTGCCTGACTTGAGCGTCGGAGGGTCATCGCTGGGGAACCCTTCCCTGGCTCGGCACTGACATTGCTGTGGTTGCAGGTCCCTCTAGCTTGAAGTCCACACACGGTCAACAGGAGCACCACGTCCCCTAGCATCCATCGCCTCGACTCTCGGACAGGATTAGGGACAATGTTAGTTGAGTCGCCTAACCATTGTCTTGTAACCATCTTGCTACGATTGCTCCACCTGAGGTACAGTAACCTCTAGTGATGAGCAATGCACACAAGGGTAGAGGAGTACTATTGCTAGATAGCTTGTCGAAATAATAATCAATTGATGCTCTGGTCCTCAAAGATTATCATCTAATATTTCCATTCAGTTATGGTTAGATCTCACAGGTGTTACTCAAGTAACATCACTTTCTCCGCATCATTCTGGGTTATATATCACTATGTACATCAAGGATATCTAACTATATCCGATCGGTCCATGAGTCAAGATCTCCCATGGAATAACGTTAGGCGAGTTGACTAATCATCGACCTGATCTCAGAAATCGCCTTCTGCATCTTCCTTCTCGTGGTGCCTGGTCACGTAAAGAATAAGCGGCTAACCTCATCCTTTTCACATCAGTACAAGTCATATATATGAATGTACTCTCCAATTTATACACCCTATAACAGTTGTACCTTGTAAGTGTTAAGCAACTAGCTCTACACTTTTCCACATCAGTGGTAGTCATCATCTGAATGTACCTTCTAGGTTATCTAACCAGGTACATACAATCCATGGTCAAAGTCCCCATGGAATAGGATATATAGATCCTCTATAGACTAGTTGAGCCGACAATGGTATATGGCTAATTCAGTCCTTTCTACATTTGTATAAGTCATGTACTCAAATGTGACTTCTTAGTTTTCTAACCAAGCACAAGTAACCTAAGGGTCAGAATCTCTATGAAATAGAGTAAGTCAGTCCTCTACCGATCAAACCAACAAAAATAAATCAGTTATCTACTAACTGATCCAATAAGAGTAAATTAATCCTCCACTGACGAAACCAACTAAGGTAAATCGATCCTCAACTGCCCAAGTTAACAAGGGTAAATCAGTCCTCTACTGACCGAACCAACTAGAGTAAATCAATCCTCTAATGACCAAGTCAACAAGAGTAAGTCAGTCCTCTACTGACCAAACTAATAAGAGTAAATCAATCCTATACTGACCAAGTCAACAGGAGTAAACCGATACTCTACTAACAACACAGGTATGTGACTCTAACTCTCTCCCAATTGGTAGTAGTAGAAGTTAAAACTACTAGTGGTATGGTATGAGGAATCCCCTGAAACTGTAATCTATGATCTCCAGTAAAGTTGACCGTGATCAGTGGTTGACCCAACACATGTAATATATGCTGCAAACAACCAGACAAGTATCAACAAAAGAGTACTAACACATGTTATAACTATTATAGATAACTATACATATACCAATAGAAATATATACTAATAGTGATACAAACTTACCTCCTATAACTTGGAGATGTCCTGCTGCTGCCTGGTCTTAAAACTCGAAAAGTTACATCAAAAAAATAAAACATGAAATCCAAAACATAGGAAATAAGTCTCGTAAATATGTGGTTCTGATACTAATAAATTATCACACCATAGAGGAGTCTCTGCCCGATAAATGGACAACATCTCCCATGTAACGGTAACAAATAAATCATATATACAATGTCACAAGGCTACTCACAAGCTATAATCAATAGTCCACACGACTGAAACATACACAACCACGTAGTTATATATACAACCCACTCGGCTGAAACAAAATCATAGCAAAAAATGAAAGGAAAGTCCATAAACAAAAAATGACAGACTGCTAGTCAGCTAGGCTTTACACAACCACAATAAGGCAAATACATGACACCACATAGCAAAACTCCAAAACAGAGTCGAATTATACAATGCCAAGTTTCCAAATTCATAAGCAAGTAAAGTAAGAACAAAACCCAAAACCATCCTTGGATGTGACATGGGATCGGCAGACAGAATACTCCAAGTGACTCCACAATCATTTACCTACTATATGAGGAAAAGACAATACACAAATACGGTGATGAGTACATGTCACTCAACGGGTAATTAACAAAATAGTATATGGTCTAAATAGAACATGGAGATCAAAGTATATAGTCTCAGTAGGGAAATAAGAACATGATCATACTGACATAATTAATGCACCTAAACATAACTGGCATAATGACCATACATAATTATAACTGACATAAGAAATACACACACCCAATTTGGAATCGACACATACGGTATAATGATCAGTAAACTCACTAGGAAATCAGCAACGGATCTACTTATAACACTTGAGCAATATAACCGACAACATATACATGTATAATAAATGACATATATGAAGCATGACAACTATATGTAACAATCATAACTCAAACAAGTGCAACATATCACAATCACATGTAGCTAGTATCTACTAAACATGTATGTAAATATATCTCCATAGATGCACTGCGCATCATATGCAAATGTGTATGCATGACACATGGTCACCCCCGCCACCTCTCAAGACACCACGATCCCTGTATGGCCGAGAGGTTTCGGTCCGTGATAACTGTACTACCCTCCAGATACCACTATAGAGCGGCTAAGGCGGACAGTTCGCTAAGTAGTTATCTAAGTACATAGCACCAGGATCCCTGACTACTCACATCTCTAGCCCCCTGACTACTATACCCTCCAGACCACTACTCACGAGTGGCCGAGACGGACAGAGTATAACATTGAGCGACCAAGTGAGCACTACAGGACAAGCGGTAACTACTCTAGCTACCACTACTCATGAGTGGTCGAGTGTGTGGAGCTAGAAATGACTGACAACCCGCTCAACCATAAGGGAGACATTTGATTATCAGTATGTAGTGTAATGATGGGCATGATGTAATAATCATGATAAAAACACAGTCATCACCAATCCAACAACACCATCAACATAAATACCTCCAGTACATGATCCATCAAGCACCTATATCTATAGGTATGGGTAGATCCAACAAGTATCCACTAAATATCAAATACAGTAAGTAGCAACACCAGACACGTACACATCATACACGTATGCACACTACAATATAGGTATAATCAACAAAAATCCTCCAATATCACACCAGACACATATGATCATCAACATAGGTGTTATTGACATGATTCCTCCAATAATACACATCGAACATGTGTGCACACACAACATAGGTATAATCAACATGAATCCTCTAATAGTAAACACCAGAAATGTGTGTACACACAACATGCAAATGGATAGTCAACTTGGTAACCTTCTACAACACATACCAATCATGTGAACACTCAGCATCAAATGCATAATCAGCATGTTAACTCAGTCAACAAGATATCCCCTACAATACATACTCTACATGTATATACATAACAGAGTATAGATATCTAAAAGCCAAGATTGTATATGAAATAACTAGATCATCTCTAAAGTCAAGAAGATAAGTCTCAAGCAGGATATCAAACAAAAAAATTTAAGGTAAAATAACTTAATCCATCAATTAAAACAACCATGCACTAAGTTCAAAGAATTAAAGAGGCCAAGGAAGAAATACCCGCCTTTATCTGTCAATCGTGATAAATAATCCGACGTCGAGACGTTCGTTTCAAATCAACATCCTGCAAATCACATGATATACAGTTTAACTAATCACATATACAACTAACTAAACCCAAAACCCAAAACCCAATCCTAATTTGATTAAGTAACCATATTTAATTCCACCTAATGATCCAAATCTAATTAGATAACTAGTCCATCCTTAATCCACCGATCAATTCCTTAATTCTCACAAATAAATCACTAATCAAATCTCATCATAAATCCTTTAATCTTTCCAAACATAATCTATAACTCATTAATCAATCCAATACAACTTAAATTAATTTCTATAATCCATCACTACTAATCCAAACCAATGTAGAAATGAAATCACCTTTAAATCTCCATACATATCTTACCTTAATCTGATTGCTCCCCTGTTACCTCATGGTCGAAGGTCTTGCTATTGGAAATGGTGGCCCAAGATGTGGATCACCCATGCATAATGATGACCAGAGCAAGGTGAAGGTGCTGCCCTCCAAATCAAATAACTCTAAATCAACACTGATCATAGATTAATCACTCAAACATCTACTAGGGTTAGATGATTATCTCTAAGATGACAACAAGGTAGCTGCTGCAGGAGGTAATGGCTAGGGCTAGGGCACAGTGACGTTGGATTTGTCCGGCGATGAAAAGAAGAAGGGAGGATGGCTAATCCCCCATGGTAGCCATGATGCAACTGCTATTAGTGGCTCGACTGCGGAACTGCCCAGTGAAGAAACTATAGCATCAATGATTGAGAGGTGACGAGCTAGTGAGATCGAGAAGGAGTCAAGTAGCGCAGATGTGTGAGATCGACAGAAGATGGAATCGAGGAAGAAGGGAGAGGTGCTCGCCGGCAAGCTACACTCCCTGCTCTCCCATGGTCGACAACTAGATCGCAAGAGGATGGTTAGCATCTACAATCAGGAGGTGGTGGTGGCATCAAGTGCAGGGTGACACAATGAGATTGGGAAAAAGGGGCGTTGACAAGGTGGGGGAAGAGGAGATTCGGCGATGCTGAAATGGATCGAGAGAAGAGGCGGTGTGGGGTGATTGACGTCGAGCCATAGTGGCAAGAGGAGGTGAAGAGATCGGCAGAGATTGGATCAGGAAGAATAGGTTGAGAGAAGGGCACCGATTAAATTTTAAGCTAGACTTTTTCTAAGCTCAATCACACTACTCCTTAAAACGTGTCATACGATCTTCATTTAAATCTTGAAAAAATTTTAAAAATTCTTAAAAAAACTAATAAGGTTAATTCTCCAATAACACTTATTATTAAATTTACCATATCTTACAGTTTTAATGTCCGACAAATATATTTAATGGAGCTTAATCAAGGGAAGACCTAGTCGCGACTAGGCAAGGGTAAGAAGTCTACCGAGTGACTAATCCTAATTGTGGTTAGGCAAGGGATATTCTAGTTGCGGCTAGGCAAGGAAAATCTCGACATATTGTGGAAGCTAGGTAGAAGGATTTAGTAGGTCTGGTGGACCCGATATAGAATCCTTGGTGGGTTGATCGAATGCCAAGTCCTGGTGAGTGAAGCTAGGTGGAGAAAACCCTAACAGGAGGTAACTCTAGGTTCTGGTGAGTGAAGCTAGATGAAGAAAATCCTAGGAGGAAGTAACCTTAGGTAATGAGAAGTCTTTGAGGAGTGAACTCCAAGCAAGATTGATTGGATGATTTCTGATCGACCGCACGCAGTCGACTAGACCAGCGGATCTTAGTAAATCTAAGTTTAATTTTATCATAGTGTTCTACATTACTATTATTATTGCTGGCTAATATAGTATTGCAGGAAAAGTCATAGTGGACGAGGTGATCAGACACTAAGCAGAGAAAATCCAAACGAGTCTGGAGGACTAATGTTTGGTAGGTAGGTTGAGGTAAATAACTAGAGAGGAATGATGGTGAGGTCGTGTTTTGGAAAAGAACAACCTTAGATCACTTATCCAACTGAAGAAACTGGGAAGGTTTCCAAGTTGAGATCAAGACAATTTTACTGCTAATTACTACACATGCATATTACTCCTGCATCATATATTACTATGCTAATTTTGTTTTACAGGAACCGATCTGATTGATTGACCGAACCCATGGATCAATCAACTGAACATGGATGATGTGGCAGAGATGAGATCACTCAAAAGTAAACATGGAAGCCAGGTTGATCGGTCGACCGAACAATTAATACACTTAATGGATAATTAATGGTGAATTTTGGCGAACATGGAAATTGTATAGATCAATTAATCGATTAAGGGGATCAATCGACTGAACAATAAATGCTATTAAAGAGGTCATGATCAGATCTGGACGAAGAAGGAAAGCTGATAGATTAGTCAACTAATAGGGAGATCGGTCGACCGAAAGGATCAGTCAACAGAACATCTTTTAAGTCGATCGAATGAAACTTATAAAAAGACATCGAGATCCAAGCCGAAGACTATACTTCTGTACAATCCTCTGCTCGTGCCTTTGTTATTCTATGCCTCAAGCTACACGTGCAAGCTGTTATGCCAAGAAGTACTAACGAGCTTCATCTTTTACTCTTTGTCGGTATACTTTTATTAGCTTGCATTATTCACAAGAAGATAGTAGTGTGTTACTATCTTCCATTTTTATTTGTATGAATTGCTTCTTTCCGAAGATTTTAGGAAGAAGAATTATAGTGAATTGCTTAATAGTGCGATCAAGGATCGCGGGTCTTAAAGTGGGAGTCGACATAGGTTCCGAACCAAGTAATCACCTGAGTCACCTGTCTTTCTTTTTCTATCTTATTTTTTGTTGTCTTACTTTGATATTTATTTTATGAATCGATACTAAAAGATAATTTTTTTAACAAACGATATTCACCCCCTTCTATCACTTCATTTTGATCCATCAGTATTAGAATCACCGTATATTTCATCTAATACTTGTAGTCCTACCTTCTCTTTGAATATATTTTATTTTCCATCCTTTAACTTTCACCACTTAATTTTAGAAGTCATATATATTTTCTTTCTATTGATATTATTCTTGAGGCATATATCCAATACTACTAACCTCTGTTGGGTAGTTAAGCTTTCTTTAGGGATGACCTTGCAATCTTTATAAATTTTTCTATCATTCTTCATAACCACAAGAAAGTCAATTTGGGTTTTATTATTCCCGCATTTGAACGTAACTAAATGTTGTTCTCTTTTAAAAAAAAAAACATATTAACTAATATAAGATCATATGCTATTCAAAATCTAATATAGTTTTTTCCTTACTCATTTTTCGTTCCAAACTCATAACCCCGAAGTACCTTTTCATATTCCTCATTTTTCACTCCGACATATTCATTTAGATCATCTCCTATTAAAATCATTTCATTTAGTGGAATATTTTGTAATATTTCATCCAAATCGTCCCAAAATCTTGATTTGACAGCTTCATCTAATCCTACTTACTGTGCATATACGCTAATTATATTCATAGTTTCTTTCATCACTATTATCTTATGAGCTATAATTCTATCCCCTTATTTAAATACTCTTATAACTTTATTCTTTAACGAACTATCTACAATAATATCCGCTCCATTTCTTGCTTTATTTTTTCCTATGTATCATAACTTAAAACCTGATTTCTCTATCAGTTTTACCCTCTTGCCTACCCATTTTGTCTCTTGTACATATAAAATACTAATTCTTCTCATAATCATCGTATCTACTACTTCCATTGATATACCAATGAGGGTTCCTATGTTTCATATTCCAAATCTTAGATTATTAGTTTTCTTATTATATTTGTTCTTATCCAATCTATGGTGTGAGAATTCTTGCATATTTAACATTATACTGAAGTTCTCATGGAGATGTAGCGATCTTTGTCGATACGTTATAGTCGAACCCTGCAAGGTGAACTCTTGCATATTTAGCACTACACCCGAGTTTTGGAGATGTAGTGGTCCTTACCGAGACGTTACAGTCAGACCGTGCAATGCGTTTCTTCCGGGGGAACAATCTGACATTAGCACAATAGTTTAATGAATCCATTCATTGAATATTTGCCATAGTTTTAACGTTGACTGGCAACCTAATACAACCCTCCTCCTTTATTCGGGCTTGGGACCGACCATGACTAGGTCACCACGAGCGGAATTCCCATGGGCCTATAAAAAAAAAATTTAAAAATTAGATATAAAAAATTAATTTAGTTAAGAATTAGATGGGGCAAGTCCATAATTTATTAGCCCATAAATATGATGATATATTGATGTTAAGTATCTTCATATCCAAAGTTCAATTAGAGGTATAGATGTCTTTCAGAGCGTTTGCTTTTGTTCTTTATTTGATTTGAATATAGAAATTGACGTATTCTTAGGTTCCAATTCGAATTAAATTCTCATCTTCGAAGTTCTTGAACTTTTTTATTTTAATTTTAAGTTTTGAGGAATTTTTTTTGTCCTCAACTTGTGGGCCAACCCGTGTGGGTCGTAGACCAACCGCGAGGCAGAGATCCAAGTGGGTCAGCCCACTTGGATTTTAAATGGATTAATAAAACTTTAATCCAATTTACTTAAATTAATTTAAGTAACGGACTCTCGTTCATAAAAAAAATTTAATTAATTTTTTATATCATGTCTTAAACTAATAAGAGCATATACTATACTTGATTTTAATCAAAAGGTCGAGAAATGTATGCTTTCTAATATCGCCGACCTAAGGTATATATAAATTTGCGGTATTGTCAATCCTAAAATATGAGATTAAAAAAATCCATAGACATTTTTTTATATAAAAAAAAATTAGAAAAATATACTAATAAATTTAAAATTATTTTCAGTATAAAAAAGGTATTAACATAATTATATTTTAGGCTTTACCAAAATTAATTATTAAATGATCCAGATTTTTAATTAAATAATAAAAAATAACTGGCAAAAATTATTAATAAATTTTAAAATTATTTTTAAGTAAAAAAAATATTAATTTTATTAAAAATTCTTAATTAAATACTAGACAATAATATATTTTGTTGCAAGCAATAATATTATTAATTTAAAAATATAGTTGCTCATTACTACAAACCATTTTTTATCAAAAAAAAGTAACAACAACAACTCCATGTTTGAGTACTATCCAGGTCTTCCTCTCTCTCCTTCAAAATCGTCTCCTTTTCTAGTTTCTTTCGTCTTCTGCCTCAAAATTCCTCTCTTCTTCCCACAAATCCTCTAGTGTTTCTGATTTCACCTGATCTCAGTTCGCTCTATCGATTTCGAAGTTCATTTGAAGCTAGGGATTTCAGGTAGGATTTTGTTCCCGGTAGCTTTGATGATTTCTGCAGGAAGCGGTGACGGAGAGAGGACATGAACAATTCGATGGTGGGCGGAGGCTTGCTCCCTGCCTCGGTCGCTGGGATCTTTGATCTCGACCCCGCCGTCAATCACCACCCCCACCTCCATCCCGGGCTCGGCTCCGGCAGCCAGATGACCTCCCTCTTTGCGCCTTCCTCGGCCGGCGCGGCCACCAGCGACGACGAGGACCATTTCCACGCCAGCGACGAGAACGGCCACGATCCTCGCTATCCGCCTGATTCCGGAACTGGCGGAGGCAAAAAGGTCTCGCCTTGGCACCGTATGAAGTGGACTGACGAGGTCGTGCGGCTGCTCATCTCGGTGGTGGCGTACGTCGGCGATCACGATGATGGCGCCGCGGACGCGTTCGAGGGGTCCGCTGCCGCCAGGAAGAAGCACGGCGCCTCCGTCCAGAAAAAGGGCAAGTGGAAGACGGTTTCGAAGTTGATGCTGGAGAAGGGCTGCTACGTCTCCCCTCAACAGTGCGAGGACAAGTTCAATGACCTCAACAAGAGATACAAGCGGCTGAACGAGATCCTCGGCAGGGGAACTTCCTGTCAGGTCGTCGAGAACCCACACCTTCTGGATTCGATGCCTCACATATCTCCCAAAGCCAAGGACGATGTGAGGAAGATCTTAAGCTCGAAGCACCTCTTCTACCAGGAGATGTGCGCATATCACAACGGCCAGAGGATACCCAATTGCCATGATGTTGATTTGCAAGCTAGCCAAGTAGCCAAGGTTCCTCCTACAAGGGATAGTAGAGCTCACCTTGACGTCGAGGATGAAGATGAGGAGGACAAGGATGAAGACAGTGATGAAAGAAGTGAGGAAATTGGCAACTGGGGGTTGGAGAGGTTCATGCTTGAAATCGATGCCGTGCTTCATGACACAACTAGATCACCATGGGAGTTGAGGGAGTGGTTCAAGAAACATGCTTTGATGCTCGAGGAGGAGAGGATAGAGATCGAGGCCGAAGCACTGGAACTGGAGAAGAAACATTTCAAGTGGCAGAGATTTCGTAGCAAGAAGGACAGGGAGCTCGAAAGGCTGAGGCTGGAGAATGAGAGATTGAAATTGGAGAATGAGCATATGATATTGCAGGTGAGGAGGAAGGAGTTGGAGCTTGGCACGGGGAACTTCGCCAAGCCATTGAGCTCTTCTCATCCTATTGTGAATCCAGTGAACTAGCAATGCCACAATAAAGAAGAAAGATACTCCTCTTCACTACTACTACTACCTTGCTAGAGTGTTTTTCCCCTTGTTGGGTCTTCTGGTTAGGAAGATACTGTTAAGGAAAGTTGTTTCCATCTTTGTTATAGTATTAGTGCAGCTTGTTCTCGTCTCATTTTAATGAATTTTGTTCTTCATTTCTTCATACGCATCGAGATCTCATACAAGAAAGAATCAGTTCCATGTCTAGTGAAATCTGTTAAGAGTGCCATTTTGAATTGCCTGAGTTTTTGGTTTTATTAGCCTGTAGATTGTTTGATTATCAGCTATTGTTTCTTTTAGTTGAAATTGACATAGTATAATGCCTCACAAAGATTTCAAATATGTGGTTGCTCCAATTCTTGTGTCTTTCTACTATGCTTGGAACCATAAGGGAGTTGGTTAGAGAAGATAGTATCAGAAATAGTTAAGCCAAGTTAAATGGAGAGTCAGGGTTAGTTTGGTGCGTCGGATTTAGTTCGGTTGAACTGACGGTGGTTCGACCAAAGTAGGTTGGTTTTAGATGAAAGGTGAACAGATTGACTGATATGAATAGGTGTAGGGTGAACTACTTAAAGTTAGGTTGCAAGGTTTGGTAGAGTGTTTTGAGTTAAGTGGGTGTTAAGGTTTGGTAGAGTGTTTTAAGGCGGGGAGTTCGATTATGGACAAGACTAGAGGAGCTCTAATTCTTCTAAGGAAATTCGGTCGAGTTATAGGTCGAGAGCGGTTTCTTTTAAATTGAATTCAAGTCTTATAAGTTTGTAGAAAAAATTACCTTATCAGACCTACTTCACTTCTAACACCGCCCCGATTATTCTTTAGCTTAGGCTAATTCAGGTGAAAAAGTTACTCCTGTGATCTCAAACTCTTAGCTCAAACTACATCAAAACCACAAGACTTGCTTGATAGTTTAGGTTTTCCTTCATAGGTCCTAGAACGAGCACACTCAATAGAGTGTTACTATATGCTAAAACTTTATCTATGAACATTAGTGTATCTCAACGATAAGTTTAACCGCTAAGGTCACATATTAAGCTCTGCTTAGTTTATGCATGATAATATTGAATAATCCTTGAGATAGTTTACACATGACAAATACGCAATAATTCTTGAGATCAATAAGTATCTGTACAAGTCCTACAAGGACCTACTAAGAAACACCAATTTCAGTTCCAATTGAACTTCATTTGAGAAATGAGCAAAATATTCTTTTAGATTACTTGAATGGGGCAAAAATCAAGCTGGTTACAATCCTAAAGCAAGCAGAAATGAGATCTTGGTGTTCTATGATTGTAAGGAAGCCTTCTTGACCATCTGGCTCCATTATATGCATTCAACCATCTCGCAAAGTATTGAGTCGTTTCAGTCTCTCGTCGAGAACAGCCATGACTGCTGGTTCTTGTTTTTTCCTTTCCTTTGTGATTGTGTTGGTAGTCATAGAACCAATCTTTTCAAAAGCTACCTGAAAAATGAACATAGTTAATAAGATATGATAATGTTCTCATATGGATAATCAAGTCGTAGACTAAAGATTAGCGCAAGCAATGCCTGGAATTGTTGTGCAGCTAGTAGATCTAATCTCTCTAACTTTGGTCATAGTACAGCGAGACACGAGTGGATCACAAGCATTAGAGTTGGAAGCCATTTTGGGTCATGACAATCATATTGTCATTAATGTGGTAAAAATAGAACCCTACTTTAAGTTTTCAACGCTAATCCGATCGCTAAAAACAAAAGCAAAATTATTCAGAAGGAAAACAAATGTCGAAAATGAGCCCACAATATATATATTTCTTGAAATTATCAATTCATTCCTCCTATAAATGCATATTCAAGTTATTCATAAATATACATTAAGTTCTCTACTTCATATCAAGGAATTTTGACAAAGATGGAAGGCTAGCAAGAAAAATTAATTACCATCAACAATTCATCAGGATTGTATTGATGATGTGTGGCTGTTTGTAGCATATCTATTACTTCCCCGATTTGACGAGCACGTAATAGTTCTTCCTCCTCCATCTGGAACCAGATCAAATGGGTTAACACAAGATTAAAAAAAGAGAGGATATTTCTTGATATTTTCTGTGCTCTACCACTAGGAAACAAAATTCAATTACTTTCTTTCTAAATCAGGGTTTGTAGAATTTGGAGTGAGTTTCACCCATGATTCACCAGCTTATAAGTACATGAAGTACCTTAAAAATGGCGAGAGCAACATGAAAAAGAACCTTCGCTCCCTCATTAAAAAGGACATCCCAGACCCTCAGAGTTGTCTGAAAAAAACCAAGATAATTCCTGAGTATTTGACAAAAAACTAAGACAATAATGCACTATGCGTATTGCAAACGTCCAGAACCAGCAAAGTAGTAGAGTGAACTCAATGCCTACTAGTTATAAGCATTTGATAACAGATTACTAACTGTAAAAAAGAAGATTTTTTATGAAGAAATTTGGTTAAAGATAAAAATGCAAAATTATATATTGAATTTCTCATACATTGATGAGAAAGTAGGAGAACATGATCCGATGATGATCAATCACGCCAGTCATTTTCTGAATATAATTTGTTCCACATCTACTTAGAAATTAGCTTCAATTATATAGTTACCTCAGAAGGTAAGCTTTTAGCAAAGAGGCATAGGAACCATTCTGTGGCTACAAGAGAGACATCAAATTTCATAGCTTCCAAATGAGCAGCAATCCTGAATTTATAGAAAAAACAAATTATCAAAGCCTGTAAATTCAAGTAACCTGGACTAGAGGTCGGATAAAAACCTCGGGCACTTTTTTGCAAGAAGATCTTTAAACACTCTCTGCTCAACATGACATCCAGAAAGGTTATCGGTATAACAGTCACTAACTAACACATTTTCCAATAGGACAGCAAGCATCCAAAAAGCATCTTCCTCAGTTTTCATTACTAGCAGAAGTAGGGCAGCTACATAATTTAGTCCCTGAGAAATCAGCTAAGTTTTCAGAAGCGACAGGGGAATTGTGAAACATTTTAAAGTTTTGGGACAAAAGTAAGCTCGATGTACCTGGCAATAACCAACATCGGAATCCCGAAATGAATACCCGACAAGGACTCGCCTAAGAGATGCCTGACCTTCAGGGCTGTCCAACCATGGATGAGAGGGGAAAGTTCGTGGAAGATCCTGCATATAGTCCATTATTTATCAACTTATTAGTGCAAATGAACACATCCACCAAAACATCCTTAATCTGGATGTTGTTCTTTCAAATGAAGGACTGGTTAAAATTTCAATATTATGCTTTGGCAGTGTGAAAATGATGAGTTCCAGCTGAAATACTAACTCAATGATCCTGCTTTGGCAGTGAGCTCATTGAGATGCCGTGTCAAAAGGCCTTTTGTTCCATGTATCAGTTAGAAAACTTTATTGACAGAAACAAGCAGGACACTGATCACATAGAAGGATAATGATTGGTAGATCGAAGGAGGAAGGAAGGGGTTTCAAAGAAACTGGTGCTAGAAATTTCATTGTATCATAAGTGGTGTCCATGATGGAAGAAACACAGATATGATAGATTAATAGAAGTGACAGCATATGCATATTGCAAATAAAATCTGAACACAATATAACTGGAAGTTTCTTATATTACTGTCGGCTAAACTTTTGTGTTTCTTTAACATCATTCTAAATGGCAAAGGGGATAGTCCAGGAACTGGCAAATAGATATAATATCCACACAAGACAATATGCAAGAATCTGAACTACTGTGCTCAAAGATAAGTTCACTCACTCACATGATCAATTTGCTTCGTAGCAGGTGTGACTTTTCCTTCTGTAGCCTTGGTGAGATCATCGTAGTAACTCTCGGGCACTGTGGATCTCTTCTTCTCAGCCCCAGAGACTGCAAGCCACACTTTTGGCCTCAGCGTTGGTGGAATCCCCTTCCTGACAAGATTCTTCAATGTGATTGTGTTGGTAAGCTTTGACAACTTCAGCGAGACGACACTCATCCGCCCATCATTTGTTTGCAGGTACCAGTCTGCACCTTTGCTTGCCTCAAGATCCATCCAAACCCGGCTCTGATCCCTTACCCTCTCCCTCACCTCATTGAGGACATTGACATCGTCGATGTTCCCCTCGACTGTGAACCCGTACATGTCTTCAAATTTGACAGAGAAAGTTGCTTTCTTCTTGGGGAGTGAGGTGGTGATGTCACTCGGCCTCGGATTAGAAATGGCCCAGGTTATCCAATAAGCTCTTCTTCGCGGGACAACCCCATTGGGTTCTTCTCTTTGCGCTAGGGTTCCGAACATTCTGTCTCCAGTGATTTCCAAAGAATGGCAGCGATTCCTTTAAAATACCATATGCCTCGAATCAGAGTATAACAAATGACAAAAAAACTTTTTTTATTCTGTTTGAAAGCCACGTTACCTGTGCCTAAGAAGGACTTGTTCATCTACGAGACGAATCTTCGCTTTTGGGGACAGAAAATGATGAAAAGTTGGGATTTTCTGCTGTAACGTTCATCGATAAAATGGTTTCATAACAATCGAGGATCACCGTTCTTCTCAAGCATCAAATCGCCTTTTAGGATACTGGTTTAGTTGAGCAAGTAGGTCAAACTGTTCCTAAACATCAAAAGAAGAAGACATCGACGGAGCGAAGAAGAACGGATGTGGGCTACCTGAAGCAGGTCGGCCATTTTCGAAAAGACAAGAAGAAAAACAAAGATCAAGAGTTGAGAAATCCTCCGATCTCAAGCTTCCGCAAACCTCCTCTTCTAAAGACCAGATTGAAACTCTCCTCCTTTTCGTCTTTACCTCTCTAAAGCGAGAGAAGAAGCCCCTCGAAGAGTCCCTGAGACGTTACCGTAGTATTGTCCTCTGCTAGGGCAGCAAAGAAGGAGCTTCCTCCTCGAGTGATGGATCTTCAAATGGAGGAGGGGAAGAAGAACATCGAAGGCTGATTCAAACGCGGTGACAATGAAGATGATGTTTGATCGTTCGTATGAAGTCGGGAAGAAAAGGCAATGATAACGTGGAGCGGCGATTCAAGCTTGGACTTTGGATTCCAAAGGCGAAAGTACGAAAATACCCTTTATTATTTTATTGTATAATGTAGTACGGAAAAAGGAATTGGTTCCAAATTCGAAAAACAAAGTGGTGGCCACGTAGAAAGTGGGTAATTTCGTAAAATTGAAAGGGAAGGGCAACGATAAATTACCGGCTTGACCAGATCGAAAAACAACAGACCTGAACGACACTAAGTCAACGCAATAAAATTTTTAAAAAATATATTTCACCATCCAAAATTTATTAACTTGCAGCCAAGATCCTCTGGATCGTAATTTTACGATCCAAGGATGAATCATATAAATTAATTGATTGATGGGAATGAATTCCATCTATTTAATAGGTGAGATCTATTCCCATCAACCAATAAATTGTGGTCCAGAAAATATGTGCTCATTAACTTGGGTTGTATCCATTTACAATTGCTTAGTTTTGGCACTTGAGGAGTGCGAACAAATCGAATTTGTTCGTGAGTTTTTTCAACTGATTTAATAATTATTTAATTTGTATTTAAAATTATGGAATTTGAATTGAATTTGTTAGTGAAATCTTTTTTGATCAAGGTTGATCAGGTTGATTTGAACTTGAGTTTCGATATTTGGACAATATGTGTGAATGGAAAATTAAGTAGGTCAAGGTTACTAAAAACTTGACTAGTGAAATCCTAACTAGAGCTTAGGTAAATGGAAGTCCTAGTGGAACTAAACAAACCTAGTTAGGAAATAGGTTAAGTCTAAGGTGGATTAGCTGGGAGCTAAACATTTGGCACAAGGAAAGTCCTAGTGGGACTAGACAAACCTAGTTGAAAACTAGGTTAAGTCCAAGGTAGATTAATTGGGAGCTAAACACTTGATATGAGAGAAGTCCTAATTGGAACTAGGCAACAGAAAATCCAAGTTGATCAAGGGTTAATCATACACTTAGTAAAGAAATTCTGGCAGATCAAGGTTGATTGTGGCAATGAAAAGTTCCAACAAGTCATGGAAAACTTCAAGTTAAGGAAAGGAACCCTAAAACTAGGTTTAGGGGATTAGGGATGGGCAAACGATTAGTCCAAAGCCTATCGATCAGGTGATCAATGTTAGGATACTTTGTGAGCTAGAGGAGGTGATTAACTTCAATCGCTTCATTGATGATGATTTACAGCGGAAAACTCGAAATAATACTAACACTCTTGATTTTACTTGACATCCATCTTCTTAAAGTGTCTAATTCAAGGGTCCACTTTCCTCACTCATAGTACACTATAAAAACCTCCTTCTAGGAGGTGAAGAAGCCTCGTACAAGAAATATAACAAGAAATGCAAGAAGAATAAGGTAATAAATACAACAATGAACAACATTTGCTCTTGATCTCTTGTTGTTGTGGATTGCCTCTTGATATTTGGAAAGTGCAACAATACTTGTCTCCAAGAAGCTTCAAGAACTAGCGATGAAGAAAGAAGAAGCAAATATGTTGATGTGAATCTTCAAACGCCTTTGTATCTCGTGGATTAGGGTTTTCAATCGATTAACTTTTCTCCCCAATTGATTGCCACGTCAGATCCAAACAAATATAGTTGTCCAAACAATGCAACAACTCTTTTCTTCTTTACTTAATCGATTAACTGGCTTTGTAAAGGTTCAATCGATCACCTGATCAATTACGAAGCCCACTGTGCATTCGTGATTTCCTCCTCTTAATCGATCAGCTGATTGATCAAGAACCCATTATTTGTCACAAACTTCTTTTCCCAATCGATTACCTAATCGATTGGAATTGACCTAATCAATTACCCAATAGATCCGAGCTCTTTCTGTTTGACTGAACCAATGCAATTAAATCAAACCAAGATGGTTTAGGTTTTCTTATCATTTGGGCTTTGGATTTGGGCTTTTGAAATTGGGCTCTTCCTTCAACTTAATTTCCCTCAAACATATAGAAATTGAACCAAATCATGATTGGATCAAACCGGTCTTCCTCCTCTCAATTGTTGGCTTCCTCAATTCCTGTAAAATAAAATATAATAAAATAATATCTAAAATACTCCTAAAATGTACAAGAATTAAAATGAAAACTAACAAATATCCAAATTCATGAAACACACTAAAAACATTTTTTTTTATACATAAGAGGATAAAAATACCGAGTTATAATAATAAAATCAAGTATCCAAATGTCAATTATCAGTGTTCTAGGTACTCAATAGGGATAACTTCCTTCGATACCTTTTGACGACCTTCTTAGGCTTCTTAGAAGCCTTAGTCACACTAGTCTCATCTAGGTCAACTCTAGGGATACCTTCCCTTGTGACATTCTTAATGATTTTCTTAGGCTTCTTAGAAGCCTTAGCTATGTTGATCTTCTCAAAGTTAACTCTAGGGATAACTTCCCTTATAACCTTGGCTTGATTTCTAAACTTAGGGTTAGTTTCATAGCTATATGAAACTCTATAGTATGAGGGCATATTCTCCTTAGCTTTTAGTTTGTATCCTAAACCTCTCTTGTCATTGAATAACTCTTGTTCTTCTAAACCTAGGTTTTGCTTCTTAGGCCCTTGGACACTAATTGCCATTTTCTTAAGCATCTTCTCTAATTTATCAACTTTGATCTCAAGACTTGATTTTCTATCCTTAAATTCTCAAATTTAGATTTTCTATTATTTCCTCGGGCACTTTTCCTTTTAGACACATATTTAGCTTGGTTCGATTTCTTACCTAAACCATTATCTACCTTCCTAACTTTAGGTACAGTAGTTCTAATATGAAATGACTTGTAATTATCCTTATGTGTTTTATGTTTTCTATTTTTATGATAAATAGTATTAAAATGATTGAAACTATTTCTAATATGCTTTTTATTATTATTTAAAGAAATACCATTAACTAATTGTACCTTAATTTTTTTCTTGGAAGCTCTCCCTTGATTTGAGCTTCCTCTTTTGATAGGTCTTCCCTTTGGATATTGATTCCGATAACGCCCCTTTTGGTTACACATGAAGCACACAATTTGCTCATTGCCTTTGCGTATGTCAGGTAAGGCCTCCTTTGGCTTCTCATTGGCCTTGCATCTCTTTATTTTCTCCTCATTCCATTTCTTCTTCTTAAGGAGCTTTCCTTTTGAATCTACTTAGAGTTTGAAATCCTTCCATCAGAGAAAACCATTGCTCTATATTCATTATAAAAAAAATTCAACCCTTGATTCCAAATGTCGAAGCTTCTAATTTTGAATGGTGGAGGTACTCGGATATCATATTTGAATCTATCTTGACACTCCATTTTTGAGCTTAAGCTCTTAAATGATAATTTCTTGACTTGTTAAAATTAGGGATTCAAGCTTTAAACTTCTTATTCCTCTAGATCATTGCTATCTTAGCGATTAGTCCAATGAAATTGATCTTGCTCTGATACCACTTATTAGGACACTTTGGGAGCTAAAGGGGGTGATTAGATCCAATCTCTTCGTTGATGATGATTTGTAGCAGAAAACTCAAGCAATGCTAATACTCTTGATTTTACTTGGCATTCACCTCCTTGAGATGACTAATCTAAAGGTCAACTCTCCTCACTCATAGTATGAAAATCTTCTTTTAGGAGGCAGACAAGCCTCGTACAAGCAAATATGAGAAATATAACAAGAAATGCAACAAGAACAAGGAAATAAATATAATAATAAATGATCTTTGTTCTTGATCTCTTGTTATTGTGGATTGACTCTTGATACTTGAAAAGTGCAACAACATTTGTCTCCAAGAAGTTTCAAGAACTGACGATGAAGAGAGGAGCAACAGATATGTTGATTTGAATTTTCGAACGCCTTTGTATGCTATAGATTACGGTTCCCAATTGATTGACCTTACCTCTAATAGATTGTCATGTTAGATCTAAACAAATCCAGCCTTCCAAACCTCACAATAGCTCTTTTTTCCTTCTCTTAATTGATTAGTCAATTGATTCACTGGCTTCAATCGATCACTTGATTGATTACAAATGTCCACTGTACATTCGCGACTTCCTCATCTTAATCGATCAGTTGATCAATCAAGAACCCACTGTTTGTCACGAACTTCTTCTCCCTAATCGATTGGGATTTGCCTGATCGATTTCCCAATCGACCTAAGCCCTTTCTATTTCGTGAATAAAAGTTTCCAATCGATCATGATTGGTGCAACTCTTAATCGATTACCTAATTGAAACAGAACCTTTTTGTTTCACGAACAAATGCTCCCAATCAATCAACTGATCAATTGGTATTGGCCCAATCGATTACCCAATCGATTGCCTAACCCTAACTTGCTTAACCCAAGTTTAAGGTTTCCTTTCCCAACATCTGCTCAACCATGACCTGTTGAGACTTCTTCACCAAGTGTTCGATCAACCTTTTGACCTACTTGGACTTTCCATCTCATGTCAACTTCCTGTTGGACTTCCGATCACCAAGTGTAGTCTTCTTTGACTCACTTGGATTTTTTTTCCTTGCCTAACTGTAGTTAGGACTTTTTTCTTGTAAACATGTAGTCCTCATTGACCCATTTGGAACTCCCTTTACGAACGTGTGATCCTCCTTAACTCACTTGGGCTTTCCTTTACCTAACCACAGTTAGGACTTCCTTTGCCAACAAGCGGTCCTCTTTGACCCATTTGGATTTTCCTTTGCCTAACTGCAGTTAGGACTTTTTTTTGCCAATGTGCGGTCCTCATTGACTCACTTAAACTTTCCATTATCTAATCGCAGTTAGGACTTACCTTGCCTAACCTCCAGTTAGGACTTTACATTTTCCTAACCTCCAGTTAGGACTTTACATTTGCCTAATCTCCAGTTAAGAATTTGCCTTTGCCTAACTTCTAGTTCGGACTTTACCTTTGCCTAATTCTCAAGTTAGGACTTTGTCGGTCAAATATTCAATCCTCCAAGTCATACTTGACTTTTCTCTCACATAATATCATCAAGTATCCGGTCAACCTTGATCTACTTGGCCTCTTTTAGATATTTTTCAAACACATTGTCCAAACATCAAAACTCAAGTTTGAATCCACTCAAACTTAGTCAAACTAGTCAATCTTGATCTAGAGGCGATTATACCAATAATCTCCCAAAAATTGCTTGGGAGATGTTCTTTGCGAAATAGAAGGGCTTTGGATCTATTAAATAATCAATCTAGCCTGAAGCCAATCGATTGGAAAATTGTTAGTACAGTTGACAGTAATAATTAAACTTTGGTTTTGATGAATAACAAATGGTTAAAGTTATATTCTTTGTTATCTGATACTTTTACCGAGTGTGTAAGTGTGTAAGAATTGACGGGTCTAGAGGATCTAATACCAATCCGAAACCCAAATAGGTATGAGAACCTGATAACTAGCACGAAGTCCATATAGGTCAAGTTGTGACTCGATATCTGACAGGAAGTCCATTTAGGTATGCGAGACCTGACAGTTGGCTGAAGTCCAGTTGGGTCCGTGAACCTGACAATTAGCAGGAAGACCTGGTGGGGTCAAGAGACAAGTCAAGTGACTGCAAGTGGTAAGTGAATGTAAGTCACTAGAGAAAAGTGATCTAGTGAGAATGAGTCGCAGAGGGACTATAGGCATTGGTCCAACTTATAGTCATTTTGGAAGTCTAAACTAAGACCATGACTAGCCATTTTGGAAGTCTAAACTAAGACCATGACTAGCCATTTTGGAAGTCTAAACTGAGACTATGACTAGATCCTAGTCTTGATAAGATAAGATCTAATTAATAATTATTTTATTTTATATTGTGCTAACTCTATTTTATACATTATACTTGGTTGTATTAACCTTATGATGCAGGAAATCAGAAGACTAGAAAAAGGGTTTCCAAGCGCCGAGATCTCCGAGAGCCCAGACCAAGTCTAGGTGCCTAGATTGGCTCTAACCCAGGCACCCGACCAGATAAGTTGGCGCATTTTAATTGGCCATCACACGTCATAGTCCAAGCCCCCGGAGATGGATGAATCTTTATAGATAGAACTTCGACGAGGGGTAGACATGTCAGTGGTTCGGGCACCTGGACTGGGTCCTAGCGCTCGAACATAGATAAGTTAGCAAAGTCCCGGGATCGGATAAACCTTGTTGGAAGTGCCCGGGGGTGGTTCTGTTGGTGCAACATCCCTCAGGTCAAGGTTGACCTGGGTGACCAAGCTGAGTCTTGGTTTGAGTTTAGATGTTTGACAATAAGAGATTCTGATCAGGGATTGATCAGTGTGATTGAAGGAGAGTCAAGTAGGTCAAGAGTGACCGGATACCTGACTAGGAAGTCCTAACTGGTATGTTAGGCAGCAGAAGTGAAAGTCCTGGTGAGTGAAGCCAGGCAGAAGGAAAGCCCTAGTGAGTGAAGCTAGGTAGGTGAAAGTCCTGGTGAGTGAAGCCAGGTGAAAGTCCTAGTGAGTGAAGCTAGGCAGATTGGAAAGCCCTAGTGAGTGAAGCTAGGCAGGTGAAAGTCCTGGTGAGTGAAGCCAGGTGAAAGTCCTAGTGAGTGAAGCTAGGCAGATTGGAAATCCTGGTGAGTGAAGCCAGGTGAAAGTCCTAGTGAGTGAAGCTAGGCAGAAGGAAATCCTGGTGAGTGAAGCCAGGTGAAAGTCCTGGTGAGTGAAGCCAGGCAAGGGAAAATCCAGATGGATCAAGGATGATCAGACATCTGGTGGAAGTCCAAGTAGGACAAGAGAGTGACCGGATACTTGGCACGATGAGTAAAGTCCAAGTGGGTCAAAGGGATTGACCAGACACTTGGTGGGAAGTCCTAGCAGGTCAAAGGAGTGACCAGATGCTAGGCATGATGTATCAACAGGTCAAGGTTGACCGGATGTTGGTTTGAGAGGCTTGGAACTTGGTTTTGGGCAAAAACCAAGTGTTGGATCGATCAGTGGATCGATCCATGAGCTGGATCGATCGGTGGATCGATCCAGACTTTCTCCACAGAGAGCCTCCGGATCGATCCGTGGATCGATCCGGATGTTCCAAATCGATCGGTGGATCGATTGGGATGCGGCTGCGCGATAAGCGCTGGATCGATCCGTGGATCGATCCGGTGCGTCCCCGCGGCGCCCTGGATCGATCCGTGGATTGATCCAAAGCCTCCCGATCGATTGGGAATATTCGAATCGATCGGGATCCGATTGGCGTCGATAAAGGCGCAGCGTTCATTTCCTTGGTATCTCTTCTCGATTCACTCCAATTTCGCTGACTCCTCCACAGCACTCACAAAGTTCAGATCGCCAGTTCTTGAAGGATCTTGGAAGTTTTCCAAGTCAAGAGGCGGATCAAAGCCAAGAAGAGAAGCTAGGGTTAGGGTTTATACTCATTGTAAGCTTGTAAGCTTGTATTTCTTGTATCCTTTCCCTCTCTTCTTGTATTGAGTCTTGTAGGGCTTCTCCGCCCTTGGTAGTTACCATAAAGGAGAGTTTTATTTAGTGGAGGGTGTGTATGTTGGTGTGGATCCTTGGATTAGTCACCTCTTGTGAGGTGGATACCAAGTAAACCAACCGTGTTAGCGTTGTGTGATTGCTTCTTTGTATTTCCGCTGCATAGTCTTGAAGAAACAAGCAACGCCAAGCAACGCCGAGCACCGAGCGAACGCGACGAGCTATTCACCCCCCTCCCCCCCTCTAGCTACTTTTGGTCCTAACAAGTGATATCAAAGCGAGGCCGCTCTTCACCGGAATCATCGCCGGAAGGGTCAAGCATAACAAGAAAAGCTAGAGGGTGAAGAAGTTGAAGCAAAAATTGTCAAAGTCAAAGATATCAAAAAGCTCAACTTCAAGATGCAATTCCAAGATGGACTTGGATTTTACACAAGGGTGGCTCCACCATACACTTCCACGAGTTTTGATTCTTGGAAATCAAGAATTGAAAATTTTCTTATGATGGAGATAGAGCAATGGTTTGCTCTAATGGAAGGCTTCGAGTGTCACGCCCCCAGGTAGTCCCTGTCCGAAGAAATTTCGACAGCATCTCCCCTGTACGACGGACAATATGAAGCTCAGTATACATATATCTCCATACCTCGGCCACACACGGCCGGAATAATACAATACAAAAGAACAAGCCACGCAGTTTATATCAACATTCCACATAATTCAACATATAATCAATCCACGCAGTTTAATAAGGAAAAACGATATAAAATCTCGAAAATATATGTACACATCCTACTCCACTACATCGAAGAAAACCAAATCCACGAAGTAATGAAAATATCTGCAGCGGAAAACAATAGTAGTAAACCCGAATGTTCAATGTCCACAATACAACCCACAATACAAGTATTTAAGATGCAAAAGCAGAATAAATCCGACAAAGAAAATCCTCGCGACAAAGGGGCTAGCGACTGGAATCTCTCCTGACGGCCTCAACCTGAAAAATAGTAACAACGGGGTGAAGCTGGTAAACCAATAGACATGTACAGCAATATATATCCACCAGTAAAAACCTAAGGTACAGTCTCCTAAACCATATGATCAATAGTACAGTTCTCTAACCATACAATCTATATAGTACAGTCTCCTAAGTATAACAGGTATGCAAGACTAAATAAACTGCAGTAACCAACAATAAGCATGCAATACAATATACTGCAAGAATATAAAAAGTGCATAACTGAAATAAACTGTACTCACCTGCGAGGCTCGGGCGAATGACTGTGAGCATACACAGATAAAAATAGTCAGAGCAAAAGCATATAACCTGTATGCATGTCAATCATATGCAATCACCAAAATGCATCAATCATAAATAATGCAATCTGTGCATATGATGCAAATGACATGTCCTGGTCACCCCTATTGTCAGCCATCTCTCACACAATGGTGAGACCGAGTGGGTAGGCTGTGACAACCGTGCACTCGCCGTCACTACCCCCGATGAGTGACCGAGTGGACGGGATGCTGTCGGAATACCTATCCTCCTGCCTCAAACATAGTGAGGGAGCGTAACTCATCTCAACGCAATGACGGGGAGGGACCCGGTGTGCTACCACGCTGCCTATCCCCATGAGCGTCCTAGCGGAGCACTACCGGCAATCTACCCTACACACCCCGAGTGCTGTGCCACTACCCATGCGTGAACACGTTGTGTGCGAGTCCATGTAGCCGGGCTCAACAATAATGGAGTCGTCAATCGCCCAGATGCAATCATGCAATATGGTGCATGCGGCTATAATATGTCATACCTGAACATAGCCTCCTCCATATATGTGGGTGCCCAAAAGGAACGCATATATATAACCATGATATAAACAAGCATAAATCCAAAGACATCACATATAACAATGATGTAAGTATCATGAATCCAAGAGCATGTATCACACATGTAAAGCAACTAATCCAGTAGAGTAGAGCACTATAGATAGGCATCTCTATGAACATATTTACACATGGCAAGAGATAAAATATCCAATCCTGAAGTAAGGCAACTAGCAGATGAAGCATGTGATAGGTATCAACTAGCTAAGACCAAGGGGGAGAATAATCTACTATCTACCACTAGTAAATATATATAAGCTACACATATCATAATACATTATCAAAAGATAAGTCAGAGGGTACCCGCCTCAAATAAAAGGTACAACCAAGCGATCCAAGGTCGAGACGCCCGTCTCGAATCAGAGTCCTGTGTCAACAAACAATATATATATATTTTATTTAGCTAAATCCAAATGAATAGCTAAATAGAATCCCTAAACCTAAATTAGGGCAAAGCTCTAATCACAACCTCAATCTACATAATTAAATCTAATGGTTAATTAGGATTAGTTACCTAATCTCTAATTACCAATTAGATTAAAAATCCAATGATTGACTAGGGTTAATTACCTTAACCCTAATCATTCCATTAGATCAATATAAACAAATAAATCTAAACCTAATCACTAACCATCTAGTAATCATGCAATCCAAATCATATCTAAATCTACACATAAACCTAATTCAATTCTACACACGATCAAGTAATACAACCATAATCCACATGTATCAAAATCCCTACACCTTACCTCGATCGAGCTTTTGGAATGGGGTTGCTGCCGAAACAGGAACACACCACAGAACAGAACAACCTACTGGAATCAACTCCTCTGTTCGGATCAAACTTGCTGCTGGCAACAAGGAAATTTGCTGAACCATAGAATCACCACAGAGCAAGCATATCTCTGCTAGATTCCAGTATACTATTCGGTTCAAGGTGAGATCACGGATCAGATCAAGGAATAAACATCACCAGTTAAACAATAACCTAATTCCGGAACCAAATCTTACCTCCAATCTGAGACTTCAATCGGCAACCACGAAGAAGTCCATGATCTGATTAAAGGAAAACCGATTACAAGATCCTCCTTGATCCCCCTCAAATTTCCAAATGAAGTCTTACCTCAAGTCTCCAGAAGATGTCGCACAACCCGATCGAATACGTGAAGCAACGTACCAAAGATTCCTCCGATCCTCAAATCAACAATCAACAAGGGAATCCAAGACCTGACCTAGGATCGCCAACAATCAGGGAGGCAATCAGCAAGAATCGGGAAAGAAGACTCGATCTAGGGCACAAACCATAGAACAGGAAGATTCCGTTAGGGCTAGCTTACCCACGCCGGCAAATCGAGTGGCACAAATCCAAACTAGGGCATCACTCCAAGCTTCGGTGGAATGAGACGCGAGATTTGGTCCTTCACCGTGCCCTAGCCGCAGCATCTTCGGCCATCTACCGCAAGATCCGCCGAACCGCAACTCCTCGGCCGATTACAGTCTGGAAAGGAGAAGCATCGATCGGATCTGACCTTAGGGTGTCGACGCCGGTTGAGGAAGGTCACCGGAGCTAGAGCCTCGCTCCTGTCGGCGCCGCTCGTCTGCGAGGGAGATCGGAGAGGGAAGGGAGATCGGGGAAAGAGGAGAAGTTGGGGAAGAAGGGATCGAAATCGGCGTTTGGGGAGAAAAGATATAAGAAAAAGGGAATTTATTTAATTAAACATTTCTTCTCTTAAATAGGTCTCCCAAATAGGCTTTATCCGAACCCGTCAAATCGTCCCCTCAAAACCCGTCGTACGAGCTCAGAAAAATTCCCAGAAAATTTCTAAAAATTCCGGAAAAATTCTATAAGGCTATTTCTCAAATAACCCTATTAATTAAATTTTCCGAGATCTCACATCGAGGCTCCAAGAAATTCAAAGGGCAAAGTTCTCAAGAGGAGCAAGTGGAGCCAAGAGCAAGTCCAAAGGTGCGAGGCAAATGATAAAGTGACCAAGCTTTTGGTAAATTTATTGCCAAGCACCATCCTTTGCAAAATTGGAGAATTTGAAGATGCAAAGGAATTATGGAGCAAATTGGCCAAGCTTCATGAAGAGATCCCCTCCACTGTACAAGAGCAAGAAGTATCCAGAGAGGGTGACTCTTTGGAGCAAGACCAAGAGGAGGGCTCCGAGGTTGAGAGATGCTCAACCTCCGAAGAAGAGGAAATCCAAGAAGCTTCATCCTCAAGGGAATGCAACGAAGGGAACAAGGAGGGAGCATACTCCTTGTTTCATATTCAAGATGATGAAGCCTCCACCTCTAGGATTGAGGGGGAGCAATCCTTGGTGACGCCGGATCAAGAAGAAGGAGAAGCTTCTACATCCGGGTCAAGAGATGAAGAGATTGAAGAATCTTCTACCTCCACGAGTCAAGAAAAATCAAATGGAGGAGAATCAAGATCGGATCAAGAGGAAGCTTCTACCTCCGGATCCAAAGGAAAAGATGCCACCCCTACAAGCAAAGGTATAAATATTTCAATTAAAAATAAAAATCATATTATATGCTTTGAGTGTAGGGAACATGGGCACTACAAGAGCAAGTGCCCTAAATTGGCCAAGAAGAAGGGCCAAGTGGCACAAAAGGGCAAGGCAAAGCCCAAGGAGATCATCCCCAACACAAAGAAGAGCAAGGAGCATATTATATGCTTCTCTTGCAATCAAAAGGGGCATTACCGAAGTCAATTCCCCAAGGGGAAGAAGGTGGTCAAGGCTCAAGTAGGCACTAGTCAAGGGGGAGCCTCCAAGGTAAAGAAGAAGGTATCTTTTATTGAGCCTACCCCCTTACATTATGGTGAAAAGCATGATAGTTCTAACTTTTATCATTTTAATGCAATTTACCATAAGAATAGAAAGTATGAGGGCTTTAAGGAAAAACATGTGGCCCTACATGCCAAAACTACCCAACCTAAGGTTAGGAAGGTAGATAGACACTTGGGCGGGAACACTAAGGAAAATAGACACATGCCCAAGATCAAAAATGCTCATGGACCAAAACCTAAGGATTTAATGATAGAAAATCAAGTCTTGAGGTCAAGACTTGACAAACTAGAAAAGACCCTAAAAAGGATGGAGAATATCCTTAAAGGGCAAAATGAGCAATACCTAGGGCTAGGAGCACAAAGGTCATCCAATGGCTATAGAGGTTTGGGATACAAACCCAAGGCTAAAAAGGATGTGCCTAGTTATCATAGGGTTCCATATAGCTATGGAACAAACCCTAAGTCTAGAGGTCAAGTCAAAGATACAAGGAAGATATCCTAGAAGTATCTTTGCAACCAAAGTGACTAAGACTTCTAAGAAGTCTAAGAAAGTCACTAACAAGGTCACAAGGGAGGCTATCCCTAGAGTTGACCTAGAAAATGTGACCAAGGCTTCTAAGAAGCCCAACAAGGTCACTAGGAAGGTATCTAGGGAAGTTATCCCTAGTGAGTACCTAGAGCATCCAAGGAGCACCAATAGGTGTTGGGTTCCTAGGAGCATCTTCTCTACCCCATAGATGGGTTAGAGAGTGTCAACTTCGATTAGAAGGGTAGTTAACCCAATTTTGAGGAAATTGACACTCAAGGAGCATTTTCAAGGTTTTAGTTAACCTTTGAAAATGAAATGGACCTATTGATTACTCCTTGAAAGAGTAAAATGTGTCTAATGGTGAAAAATTGATTTTATCTTAAAATGGCACAAATTGGGAAACCTTGAGAAATACCAAGTTGGGATTTTGGTATTCTCTTGGAAATTTAAGGCAATCCGGGCCTTGATTTATGTAATCACTCTTGAGGAAAAATGGAATATGCCAACATTTGAGGACATGTTTATTTTTAAGTGGCATAAACAAATCAAGAGAAATAAGAAATGTCAATTTAGGTTTTGGCATTTCTTTGAAGTAGTTAGGGCAATATAGGTTTAATGTTTTAAATTAAAACAAGTGGTATCGTTTTAAGTTAAAACAAGTGGTATATTTTGAGTTTAGCTAAGTGATTAAGGATATTTAGATAGGTAATCTAGGTATATTTTATTTATGCTAAATCTTGCCATGATTGTTTGCCCATCATATGCCATGACATCATGTCTAGTTTTGCATTCATGTTTTATTATGAAAAATCCAAAAATACCATGTCATGACATTCATACATCATGTAGTTATAGAATATTTTTCTTTTGAAAATTATTTTACTTTGATGTATGCCATAACATAATCATGCATTAAATTTAATTCCTTGTAATTAAGGACAAATGGCATTTAACGACACTTATTGACAAGTGACATCCTAGGTGGATGTCTAATATTTCTAAAATGCCTAGATAGATATGCATGATCCCTAGATTAGGGCAAAAACCAAAATCTACATCTCACAAAGACTATAAGGTGACTTGTATGTGATTAGTGCACATTAGATACAAGTGAGATGTTAGGATGATGAACAAAGCTCAAGATGTTGATTTAGTGCATTCTTTTGAGTTTTTAGGTTCATCAAAACACATAGTTATGTGTTTTCCCATCATTGGGAAAGCTAATGTACAAGTCATGTGCATTATGCCCAAGGAACATGATGGGATATTGGTTTTGAAAATTTTTTTAAAATGTTTTTGGAAAACCTTGGTGAAGGCTATCTTTTGATAGTAATCACCATTGAATAGTTAGACACAAACTTGAAGAAAAACACTAAAGTTTTTGCAAGTTTTCAAGTTTGTGTCAATCTTTGAAAATATGATGTATTTTCATAGAAAGCTATTTTTCCATGATTAAGTATGCCCTAAATAATGTCTACACGAAATTTCATGATTTTTGGATTTTGTAGAATTTTCTAGGGGTTTCTGAAGTTGACTGAAATGGAATTTCAGCAACTATCAGAGCTCCGATCGATCCATGGATCGATTGGAGTGCCCGAATCGATCCGTGGATCGATTCAGAAGGCAAGTCTCCCGCGAGCAGAAGCTCGCTGGATCGATCAGCCGATCGATCCAGGTAGTCTGAATCGATCAGTGGATCGATTCAGAAAGGTTCAATCGATTGGAACCCAACTCCAATCGATCCAAGTTGCTGATTTTGGCTGGGAAGGCTTGATTTCAGCATCTTTGAACCTCTTTGAGTCTAGGTAACCATTCCAAACCCCTAAAATACATTTGTATACATACAAAGGGTGTTTTCATGTGAAAACAAGGATGGATTGGATAAGGAAGGCTTCATTGAAGTTTAGGTTGAGGTTTGTTTCAAATTTTGAGTATTTGAACCTCAAAACTTCTAAATTTGGGTTTCCTAAAGGTTTAGGGATTCCAAGTCATTGTTGGTGCAATGACAGAAGTCACCACCATGTCTTTAGGGGGAAGAACTCTTTAAAGACATGAAAAATTACTTTTCATGAACCTTGGAAGGTGGTTAACCTTCTTTAAAGAAAATGCTCATGTATGAGCTTTTGAACTTGAAATGGGGAGTGGATATCCTCATTATTTCAAGTGGAAACTCAAATGGATAATGCTCAAGGGTGGGCATTTGCCTACATTGGGGGAGAATGTAGGGTTAAGGTTAATGAAGGGTATGGGACCTTCATTATCGTGTTGACCACAACGAGTGAAGTTGTGAACAACAATGAGCAACTCTTCAGGGGGAGAGTTTTAAACATTGGGGCATTTGTTGATGTGTATCCAAAATTGGGGCATGGGTTGATGTGTGCCCAAAGATGGGTTGATGTGTGCCAATAGGGGGAGAATGAAAGGACCTATGAATGGGTGTAAGTTAGGCTTTCATTACCTAGAGGGAGTGTGCCCTCGTAGGGGGAGAATGAAGAGCTTAATTTATATGTTCATTACCTAGTGGCATGAAGATTGAGGCTATAGGATTAGCCTAACTTACATGTGGTATTGTAAGTGTTACAGTGGTATTGTCAAACATCAAAAAGGGGGAGATTGTTGGTGCAACATCCCTCAGGTCAAGGTTGACCTGGGTGACCAAGCTGAGTCTTGGTTTGAGTTTAGATGTTTGACAATAAGAGATTCTGATCAGGGATTGATCAGTGTGATTGAAGGAGAGTCAAGTAGGTCAAGAGTGACCGGATACCTGACTAGGAAGTCCTAACTGGTATGTTAGGCAGCAGAAGTGAAAGTCCTGGTGAGTGAAGCCAGGCAGAAGGAAAGCCCTAGTGAGTGAAGCTAGGCAGGTGAAAGTCCTGGTGAGTGAAGCCAGGTGAAAGTCCTAGTGAGTGAAGCTAGGCAGATTGGAAAGCCCTAGTGAGTGAAGCTAGGCAGGTGAAAGTCCTGGTGAGTGAAGCCAGGTGAAAGTCCTAGTGAGTGAAGCTAGGCAGATTGGAAATCCTGGTGAGTGAAGCCAGGTGAAAGTCCTAGTGAGTGAAGCTAGGCAGAAGGAAATCCTGGTGAGTGAAGCCAGGTGAAAGTCCTGGTGAGTGAAGCCAGGCAAGGGAAAATCCAGATGGATCAAGGATGATCAGACATCTGGTGGAAGTCCAAGTAGGACAAGAGAGTGACCGGATACTTGGCACGACGAGTAAAGTCCAAGTGGGTCAAAGGGATTGACCAGACACTTGGTGGGAAGTCCTAGCAGGTCAAAGGAGTGACCAGATGCTAGGCATGATGTATCAACAGGTCAAGGTTGACCGGATGTTGGTTTGAGAGGCTTGGAACTTGGTTTTGGGCAAAAACCAAGTGTTGGATCGATCAGTGGATCGATCCATGAGCTGGATCGATCAGTGGATCGATCCAGGCTTCTCCTAAGCGAACAGAGAGCCTCTGGATCGATCCGTGGATCGATCCAGATGTTCCAAATCGATCAGTGGATCGATTGGGACGAGGCTGCTTTGCGCGATAAGCGCTGGATCGATCCGTGGATCGATCCAGGCGTTTTTCCAGAGCACAGAGGCGCTCTGGATCGATCCGTGGATCGATCCAAAGCCTCCCCGATCGATTGGGAATATTTGAATCGATCGGGATCCGACCGTTGGCGGCGATAAAGGCCGCAGGCGTTCATTTCCTTCGGTGTCTCTTCTCCGATTCACTCCAGATTTCTCGCTAGCTCCTCCACAGCACTCACAAAGCTCAGATCGCCAGTTCTTGAAGGATCTTGGAAGTTTTCCAAGTCAAGAGGCGGATCAAAGCCAAGAAGAGAAGCTAGGGTTAGGGTTTATACTCATTGTAAGCTTGTAAGCTTGTATTTCTTGTATCCTTTCCCTCTCTTCTTGTATTGAGTCTTGTAGGGCTTCTCCGCCCTTGGTAGTTACCATAAAGGAGAGTTTTATTTAGTGGAGGGTGTGTGTGTTGGTGTGGATCCTTGGATTAGTCACCTCTTGTGAGGTGGATACCAAGTAAACCAACCGTGTTAGCGTTGTGTGATTGTTTCTTTGTATTTCCGCTGCATAGTCTTGAAGAAACAAGCAACGCCAAGCAACGCCAAGCAACGCCAAGCAACGCTGAGCACCGAGCGAACGCGACGAGCTATTCACCCCCCCCCCCCCTCTAGCTACTTTTGGTCCTAACAGTTCGAGCGCTTGGAAAAGGCCTATAAAAAGGACTTTGACCAGAATCTTTAAAAGATCATTCGCTCCAACTTTTGTACTCATGCGATGCTCCTAGAAAACTCCTACGATATTGAAAAGCTGCTCCGACAACTAACATGCTCAAGCAATTATTTTTCCTTTTGTGGGTATTATTAGTTAATTGTTCTTATACTTAAATTTTGTAAACTTATTAGAGATTAAAGTGATTGTATAACAAAAGAACTCAACGAGTGCGAGTTTTGGAGTAGGAGTTGTCAAAGACTCCGAATAAAGTAAAACAAACTTATGTTAGCGTTTGATTCTTTCTTTTTTTCCACTTTGCATTCTCGTGGTTTTTTAAAATGTAAAAAGGTGACTCACGCTACTCACGCCTCCCCCCCTTTAATGCTTTACGATTCAATAGAAACTTCTTCTTCGCGAACAAAAGCACTCTTGATTGATCAGCTGATCGATTAAGAAGTTGCTCTGAATCCATTAGTCAATTGATTAGAAACTACTGAATCAATTGGTATGACTCATTAATTGATTCGAGATTTGAAAAAGAGTCATTCTGTAGGTGTTTGAACGGTCAACTAACATGACAATCAATTGGCAAAAAGATGAATTGATCGGCGATGTCCAACAAACCCTAGAAAAGGATTTTAGTGAAGGTTTGAAGGCACAGCTTGAAATCACTATGCATGCTAGTTCTTGAGAGTTTGGAAAAGAAGTGTTACTGTACTTTCCAAGCATCAACAGACTATTCCAAGTAAGAAAAGAACAAGCAAATCAAGGTTTATTGTTGTAATCATTTTTGATTTCTTGTATAACCTAGGTTACATTTCTTATATTTGAGCTTGTATGAGGCTTCTTTGCCTTTGGGAAGGAGGTTTTATAGTGCATCTGTGAGTGAGGAGAGTGGTGTTAAGACACCTTGGGAACTGAGGGGAGGGGGCGATTAGTTCCAATCGCTTCGTTGATGATGATTTACAGCAAAAAACTTGAAGTAATGCTAATACTCTTGATTTTACTTTGTATCCACCTCCTTAAGATGATTAATCCAATGATCTACTCTCCTTATTCATAGTACACTATGAAAATCTCCTTCTAAGAAGCAGAGAAACCTTGTACAAGAAAATACAAAAATAAATATGAGAAATATAACAATAAATGCAATAAAAACAAAGAAATGAATACATAATGAATAACCTTTGCTCTTGATCTCTTGTTGCTGTGGATTGCCTCTTGATACTTAGAAAGTACAATAACACTTGTCTTTAAGAAGCTTTAAGAATTGGTAGAGGGGTGGAGAAGAAGATAACCTTGATTTAAATCTTCAAACGACTATATACCCCATGGATCAGGGTTTCTAATCGATTGGTTTTACCCCCAATCGATTGTCATGTTAGATCCAAGCAAATCCAACCGTCCAAACCTCGCAATGCCTATTTTCTTCTTCTCTCAATTGATTACCTAATCGATTAACTTACCTCATTCGATCACCTAATCGATTATGAAATCCGCTGTGCATTCACAAATTCCTCCCAAGCAATTACCCAATTGATTCACATGCTTTAATTTATCACCTGATCGATTACACAACTAACTGTTTGTCATGAAGAAACCCCTTTAATCAATTGTTCAATCAATTGAGGATGCTCTAGATTGATTGCCCAGTCGATTCAGAGACCTACTGTTTTGCGAACATTGATTGGTTAATCGATTGGAGAGTGTTGAATTGATTAGCCAATCGATTCAACACCTCTCTGTTTCCCACAGAAAGACTCTCAATTGATCACCTGATAGATTAATTTTGGCCCAATTAATTACCCAATCGATTTTCCAACCCTAACTTATTTAACTTAAGTCTAGGGTTCTCTTGCCCAACTTTTGGTCAACTGTGACTTGTTGAGACTTCTCCACCAAGTGTCCGGTCAACTTTTAACCTACTTGGACTTTGACAACTTTCTATTGGACTTCTGATTACTAAGTGTGGTTCTCTTTGATCCACTTAGATTTTTCTCTTCCCTAAATGATGTCAGGACTTTTCTCTTGCTAACGTATATTCCTCATTGACTCACTTGGACTTTGCTTTGTCTGACCATAGTTAGGACTTCCCTTTACCAATATGCGGTCCTCCTTAGACTTTCATTTGCCTAACCCTCGAGTTAGGACTTGCTTTGTCAACGTGCAGTCCTCCTTAACCCACTTAGACTTTTCTTTGTCTAACCAAAGCTAGGACTATATCTTACCTAATCTCTAAGTTAAGACTTTATTTTTGCCTAACCTCCAGTTAAGACTTTATCCTTACCTAACTCTCGAGTTAGAATTTTGCTAGTCAAGTATCTGATTCACCTTGACCTATTCAACTTCTTTTAGTTATTTTCCAAACATATTATCCAAACATTGAAACTCAAACTTGAATCCACTCAAACTTATTCAAATTGCTCAACCTTGAGTCAAGGATGATTGTACCAACAATATCCTCCTTTTTAATGTTTGATAATATATTTAAGTTAGGTTAATTTATATTAGCCCAATTTCCATGTCAAATACATGAATGTGAGTTTCAAACTTAAACCCCATACTTTCTCTCCATTTGACACACATAAAAAATTCTTCACCTTAAGAGTCAATTTTATGAAAGGAACTCAATGAAGGTCATATACCTTTTATTATATCCTATGCTCAACCTTGAGCATAACTCCATCACAATGAAGATTTTTAATCTTCTATTGTTTCTAATGCTCATCCTCGAGTATTTATAACAATGAAGGTTCCCCACATTCTATTGTTTCTTTATCCTTATATATATATCATGCTTTTATGGAGAAACTTCCCCTCAAAATATGCTCTAAATTTCTATCATTACACCAACAATAATCTGGAGTTCCTAAACATTTAAGAAAATCCAAAATTAAAGTTTTATAGTATTGAATGTAAATCTCCTCCTAAACTCCAAATTAGTTCCCTTTAAGCATTCATTTCTTATTTTCATCCAAAAAATTACCCTTAAATACTTATAAATGCATTTCTTAGGGTTAGGGATGCTTAACTTAACTAAACGTGGCTTAATGGACTGAAATCATACCATTTTAACTAAAATCAAGCATTTTCCTCTTGCCGTGGGTTGCCTCTCGTACAAGAAAATATATAAGAAAATATAAGACATACAATAAGAAAAGCAACAATAACAAAGAAATGAATATAACAATGAATAACCTTTGCTCTTGATCTTTTATTGTTGTGGGTTGCCTCTTGATACATGGAAAGTGCAACAGCATGTCTCTAAGAAGCTTCAAGAGCTGGTGGAGACGGGTGGAGAAGAAGATAACCTTGATTTGAATCTTCAAACGACTTTGTATCCCACGGATTAGGGTTCTCAATCGATGGGTCTTATCCCTAATCAATTACCACACTAGGTCCAAGCAAATCTAGCTGTCCAAACCTTGCAACGGTTCTTTTCTTCTTCTTTCAATCGATTACCTAATCAATTAACTAGCTTCAAATGATCCCTGATCGATTACAAATCCCACTGTGCATTCACGAATTTTTGCCAATCGATTACCCAATCAATTCATAAGCTTTAATCGATCGATTATGTAACTAATTGTTCATCGTAAAGAAACCCTATCAATCTATTGCTCAATCGATTGAGGATGCTTTGGATTGATTACCCAATCGATCTAAAGACCTATTCTTGTGAACTTCTTCTCCCAATCGATTAGAGAGCGCTGAATCGATTGGTCAATCAATTCAATGCCTCTCTGTTTCACGTAGAAAGACTCCCAATTGATCACCTAATCAATTGACTTTGTCCCAATCAATTACCCAATTGATTTCCCAACCCTAACTTGCTTAACTCAAGTCTAGGGCTCTCTTGCCTAACTTTTGGTCAACCGTGACCTGTTAGGACTCCCCCACCAAATGTCTAATCAACATTTGACCACATGGATTTTGCCAACTTTCTGTTAGACTTCTGATCACCAAGTGTAGTTCTTCTTGACCTACTTGGAGTTTCCTCCAGCCTAACCACAGTCAAGACTTTCCTCTTGCCAATGTGTAATCGTCCTTGACCCACTCAGGCTTTCCTTTACCTAATCCTAGAGTTAGGACTTTCCTTGCCAATGTGCAGTCCTCCTTGACCCACTTTGACTTTCCTTTACCTAATCCTAGAGTTAGGACTTTGCCTTGCCTAACCTCTGAGGTAAGACCTTGCCTTTGTCTAACCTCGAGTTAGGACTTTACCCTTGCCTAATCCTCGAGTTAGGACTTTGCCAGTCAAGTATCCAGACCACCTTGACCTACTTGACCTCTTTCAAATATTTTCTAAACATATTATCTAAACATCAAAACTCAAGCTCAAATCCACTCGAACTTAGTCAAACTAGTCAAATATTACCCAGAGACAATTGCACCAATAATCTTCCAACGAGTGGACCTTTAGATTAGTCACCTCAAGGAGGTGGAAACTAAGTAAAATTCAACGAGTTAGCATTGCTTCAAGTTTCTACCACAACAAATCATCAATGAAGCAAAAGAAGTTATTGACCTCCTCTAGCTCTCAAGTGTCCTAACAAGTTATATCAGAGCAATATTGCTCTTCTTTGGACTAATCACCGAAAGACTAAAGAGATAGAGGAAGAAGAAGTTAAATCTTGAAGTCCTAATTTAAACAAGTCAAAGACTTATCATTCAAGGAGCTCAAGTTCAAAATTGGATTTTCAAGATGGTTTCGGGTATAACATCCGAACACCTCCACCATTCGAAATTGGAAGTTTATGTTGATACAGTCTGACCTGGCTGTTGTTTTGATGTTGACACTGATTTAAGTTTATATCAGATATTAATTAAACTCAGACTGATTGATGATCAAGGTTGATCATGAGGAGAGGAAAAGTCCAAGTACGGATATTTGGCACGCAAAGTCGGAGAGGGCTCGGCAGCTCATTCTCCGGACTAGGTCAGAGAAGGCTCGGTAGCTCGTTCTCTGGACCGGACGAAGTCGGAGAGGGCTCGGCAGCTCGTTCTCCGGACTAGGTCAGAGAGGGCTCGGTAGCTCGTTCTCTGGACTGGACGAAGTCGGAGAGGGCTCGGCAGCTCGTTCTCTGGACTAGGTCAGAGAGGGCTTGGTAGCTCATTCTCTGGACCAGGAAGACGTTAGGGTTTAGGGCTGGGAGGCTCTAAAACTAACACAAGACATTAGATCGGTCTGTTGACCGATCCAGTGAAACTCTGGTTGTCTGGATCGGTCGGCAGACCGATCCAGTGATACATGAGTCACCTGATCGGTCTCGTGACCGATCAGTGACCACACAGAAAGTCTCTGTGGGTTATCTGATCGGTCTGGGGACCGATCAGTAACCACACAGAAACATTCTGTGGGTTATCTGATCGGTCTACAGACCGATCAGATAGAAGCAATGAGATCGCTGTGACTCAAAGCGATAGAGGGGGATCGGTCTGTGGACCGATCCACCCATAGGCTGATCGGTCCACAGACTGATCAGACTCTTCTCGGACCGATCAGGATGAGTCCTGATCGGTCCAGAAAGCTATGGATCAGTCTGTTGACCGATCCACAACTTGTCGTTTGTTTCTGATGCTTCTCTGATTTTTCTGATTCACTTCTGATTCACCTGATCAAATCATCTACTGTGAGATTTTTAAGTTACAGGTTGCAGGTATCGTGCCATTGGTTAATTTCAAATGAAGCTCCATCAGAAGAATAAGAACAAGTGCCCTTTATGCTGTATTTCACTGCAAGTGATGCAATTCGGGCTTCAACGTTCACTGGCCGCGATCAGTTGGACTCTTGCTCATTGGTTCGAGCTCAGAGACACCAGTGAAGACCATGGATGGTATTGGTGTGAGTTCAGAGAACCAAATGAGAAGCAAGAGTGATTGGCGACGCCTGAGTTGGTTGCAGCGATTCGACACAGGTGACAGCGATTCGGGACAGTGAGAAAGCAGAATAAGAAGAAGGAAGAAGAGAGGTTCACTAAGGTTCTGGAAAAACTCTCTGTCGATCAAGAGGCTGTGTGTGTTGTTGAGCTCTTGGCTGATTCCTTCTGTCTTTGCATTTTTGTTTCGTGGCTGTAAGTTCATCTGTTCAATCCTTTAGCCACTAAACTCTGTAAGTAATTGTGCTTCACTTTCAAATCTATTTTGTGATCTTTGTGGAGAGGTTACTCCACCGAGAAGGAGAAACATTTAGCCAGAATTTGTCCGGGGTGTGATCTACCGAACGATCAAGGGATCGTCCACCTTACGGACACGCCGAGGAGTAGGGGTAAGTTACCCCCGAACCTCGTACATACTTGTGCAAGCTGTGGGTTGTGCTTCTTTCCTTGCATCATTTTTATTTTTGTTTATTTCCGCTGTGCTAACAAGCTTTTGTGAGGAATTGATTGAGTTTTTAGTGGAGGCTATTCACACCCCCCCCTCTCTAGCCATCCGAAGATCCTAACAAGTGGTATCATAGCAAGGCACTCTTCATCCGGATTAACACCCTAAAGAGCAAGAAGATGGCTATGAAGGAAGGTTTTAGTACCAATCGCCCACCCTACTTCGATGGAGCGGACTTCCAATATTGGAAGAGCCGTATGGAGTATTATCTTAAGATCGACATCTCCATGTGGTTCTCGGTCAAGGAAGGTTTCACACCACCGAAGGATGAAGAAGGTAAGGAACTATAGTCGTCGAGGTGGTCCGCCGAGCAAACTCGCAAAGGACAAGCTGATGCCAAGTCGGTGGTCACACTACAATGTGGAATAGCCAAAGATCAGCTTGTCAAGGTAGGTCCATTCGTGAGTGCAAAGGATTTGTGGAACAAGCTCATCGAGCTCCAAGAAGGAACTCGAGACTCTCGGATCGCCAAGAGAGACTTGTTCCTAAACCAACTACAAAATCTCACTATGAAGGAGAACGAAACGGTAAGTGAACTACACGGAAGGTTCAAGAAGATCATCAATGGTCTTCATTCCGTGGATGAACGCGTAGAAAATCACGATCTCGTAAGGTACGCTCTCAAAGCTTTTCCAAGGAATGCCTTGTGGTCATCTATGGTAGATGCCTACAAGGTTTCCAAGGACCTTTCAATTGTTAAGTTAGATAATTCTTTTGTGAAATGGAACTTCATGAATTTGCTAACAAGGGTCAAAAAGAGAAAGGTATTACTTTAGTTGCAGGAGAAAAGAGCAAGGATGGAAGAAGGAAGAAAGAAAAGAAGAAGGAGAAGGAAATTCCTACATCCTCATCCTCCTCCCTGTCCGATGATGAAGGAGGATCATCATCAAGCGAGATGGCCAACTTCGTGAGAAGAATCATGAGAAGGAGCTGGAGATACAAAGGTAAAACTGTAGATCAAAATATTGATAAGTCTAACGTTACTTGCTATGAGTGTAGCAAGAAAGGACACTATCGGAGCGAGTGTCCAAAGCTAAAGAAGAAGGAGGAAAGGGCCAAGAAAAAGAAAGCCCTCAAAGCCACATGGGATGAATCCTCCTCGAGCTCATCGGAGGAAGAGAAGAAGGAGAAGAGCACAAGGCAACTAGCACTCATGGCAAGGGAGGAATCTGATTCCGGGAGTGATGGGGACGCAAGCACTTCAGCCGCGGCTTCATCATCTTCGGATGATGAAGAGGTAACCTCTTCTCACTTAGAAAAATGCTATAAAACTATTGCTCATTTATCTACACTGCTTAAGAAATCAAAAACTGAAATCAAATTATTAAAAGAAGAAGTAGAACTCTTGAAGACTCTTAGGGAAGATGAGGTTGATGACCTTCATCAAGAGCTTCTTGAGGATGAAAATAATGCCCTAAAGAGTGAAGTTGAGAAACTCAAGAAAATGCTTGAGAAATTCTCAACTAGCTCTAAGACCTTAGATATGATTCTAAATGCCCAAAGGGCGGTCTACAACAAGGCTGGATTAGGATACCAACCTAAGGAGTCTAGTTTCGTTTCCTTAGTGTCTAGAACCCAATTTCATAGATCACATGCTTCTAGGGTTCATGAGACTAGGAAGGGTGTGACCAAGGCATGGGTTCCTAGGTCTTTCATTGTAGATGCATTAGGTCCCAAGATTTGGGTACCTAAAACATCTATCTTTCGTGTCTTGTAGGCATTTGTCAAGGGGGATCATCTATCAACTTGGTTTGTTGATAGTGGATGCTCCAAGCACATGACCGGGGACAAGTCACTCTTTACCACCCTTCAAAACAAAAATAGAGGTAATGTGTCTTTTGGTAATAATGTTAGCCTTAAGGTTATAGGAGTTGGAGATATTCAAATATCCGAATGTCTCCAAATCAAAAATGTCCTTCTAGTTAAGGGGATGACTTTTAATCTCCTAAGTGTCAGCCAATTGTGTGATACGGGTTACACAATTGAGTTTCATTCAAGTCAATGTCTGGTCAAACACATTGACACACTTGACACGGTACTAGTAGGCACAAGGGTAGATAACATTTACCAAGTATCCTTTAAAAGTGCTACTAATGTCTCTGCTAAGTGTTTCATGTCAAAAGAAGAAGAATCATGGTTGTGGCATAGAAGATTGGCCCACGTAAACATGAAGAATATTCGAAAGCTGGCCAACAAAGGATAGTGCGAGACTTACCAAGCATCAAGTATCAAAAGACAAAACTATGTGATGCATGTCAAAAGGGTAAGCAAACAAAAGCGGCTCATAAAGGTAAAAGCGCTGTAAGTACATCTACTGCTTTAGATTTATTGCATATGGATTTATTTGATTGCAGTAATGTTATTTCATTGAATGGAAGTAGATACTGTTTAGTGATCATTGATGATTTTACTAGATATACATGGACTTTCTTTTTGAAAAATAAGGATCAAACCATAGATGTTTTTGTTTCCTTTTGTAGAAGAACTGAAAATGAAAAATCAACAACAATTAAAACAATTAGAAGTGATCATGGTGGAGAATTTCAATACCATAGATTTTTAGAATTTTGTCAAGAAAAAGGATATAGGCATGAGTTCTCTACTCCAAGGACCCCACAACAAAATGGGGTTGTGGAGAGAAAGAACCGAGTCTTGCAAGAGGCTGCACGAAGCATGCTCAATGAGTACTCATTACCGAGCTACTTATGGGCTGAAGCGGTAAATACCGCTTGCTATGTGCAAAACCGAGTCTTGATACATAGGTTTTTAGGAAAGACCCCCCATAAACTTTGGTTTGGGAAACCCCCTACAATTAAACATCTTAGGGTGTTTGGTTGTAAGGTGTTTATCTTGAACACCAAGGATCATCTTGGAAAGTTCACGGCTAAGGCTGACGAAGGGATACTAGTCGGGTACTCTCTAACCAGCAAAGTCTATCGAGTCTACAACAATAGGACTAAATTGATTGAAGAGTCCTCGGATGTAGCATTTGAAGAAATCCCTAAATCGAATGATCAATCAAAGGATGTAGGAGAAATTCAATTTGAACTTAGAAATCTAAGTTTAAATGATCAAAACATAGAAAGAGTCGAAGTTGATTCCGATGACGATGAGCAAAGGCAAGAGAGGACTCAGTCTGATCTTTTACCTGATACTGAGCCCTTGCCTGTGTCTAGTGAGACCATTCATGAGGCATCGCCAACACCAAGGCAATCTAGGATAGCCTCTAGTCATCCCCAAGACCAGGTTGTGGGAGACATTCAACAAGGGGTTAGGACTAGGTCACTCTTTAGAAATGAGTCTAATGAGGTTGCCTTGATCTCAGAAAGCGAACCAAAATTAGTTGATGAGGCATTGCACGATCCTGATTGGATCATAGCTATGCAAGATGAGTTAGGTCAATTTGAAAGGAGTCAAGTGTGGGACTTAGTTCCTAGACCTAAGAAGACCACCATTATTGGAACCAAATGGGTCTTCAAAAATAAGTTAAACCAAAAGGGAGAAGTAGTAAGAAACAAGGCAAGACTTGTAGCCAAGGGCTACAGTTAAGTCGAAGGCCTCGATTATGATGAGACTTATTCTCTCGTGGCTCGATTAGAATCCATCCGCTTAATGCTAGCTTTTGCTGCACATAGAGGCTTCAAGCTCTATCAAATGGACGTCAAATCAGCCTTCTTAAATGGTTTTATTAAAGAAGAGGTCTATGTTGAACAACCACCGGGGTTTGTGAATATCGAAGCTCCAAACCACGTGTACAAGCTCAAGAAAGCTCTTTATGGGCTTAAACAAGCACCTCGAGCTTGGTACGAAAGGTTGTCAACTTACCTATTAGAAAAGGGTTTTGTGAGAGGTTAAATAGACCCAACACTATTTCTACGTAGAGATGGTGAAAATATATTTGTAGCCCAGGTGTATGTCGATGACATAATTTGTGGCTCAAATAACAAGGGCTATTTGAATGAATTTATCACTCACATGGAAAGTGAGTTTGAGATGAGTCTGGTGGGAGAATTGACATTCTTCCTTGGACTTGAAATCAAACAAACTCGAGATGTCATTTATGTCCATCAAACAAAATATACTCAAGAGATGCTCAAGAAATTCAAAATGAGTGACTCTAAGGAAGTATCCACTCCAATGGCGACAAACACTCGCCTTGACAATGATGAGAGTGGAAAACAAGTTGATCTAACGCAATATAGAAGCATGATTGGTAGTCTTCTATATCTCACAGCTAGTAGGCCGGACATACTTTTTGCTGTGGGCATGTGTGCTAGATATCAAGTCTGTGCCAAGGAATCTCATTTAATTGCAGTTAAGAGAATTCTGAGATACCTTAAGGGCACAATTCGAGTAGGTCTATGGTACCCTCGCACGGAGTCTTTTGACTTGATAGGTTATACCGACTCCGATTACGCTGGGTGCAAATTGGATCGGAAAAGCACTAGTGGGGGTTGCCAATTTTTAGGTTCATCATTAGTTAGTTGGTCAAGTCGGAAGCAACATTGTGTTACTCTCTCCACGACCGAGGCTGAATACATTGTCATGGGAGAGAGTCTATCACAATTGTTGTGGATGATCCACACTCTAGAAGATTATGGACTTTCGTATAAGGGAGTGCAAGTGTTGTGTGACAACATCAGCACAATAAACCTAACAAAAAACCCAGTCCATCATTCAAGGACCAAACATATTGAAGTGCGTCACCACTTCATTAGAGATCACGTAGCTAGGGGAGACATTGCACTCACCTATGTTGAGTCAAAGTCAAACCTAGCCGATATTTTCACCAAACCTCTTCCGGAAAATAAATTTAGTCATTTGAGGAGAGAATTGGGAATGTGTTTGGCTCAATAGGCCATTAGGACTTCATCATGATCAATAAGGACAATTAAAACAACAAGAGAAATAGGGAAATTAATTTGGGCAACTTGGGAACATCTCACACAAACTATAAGGTTTAACAAATGATTTTTGTTTGCTAGAAATGGGGTGAGATGCTAGGATCAGCCGAATTATTCAAAATGTATCATGCATCCCTTGAATAATTAGGTTGAAGAGACATAAATTGAGTATGGGGAAGACCATTACATAATTCATGTGTATTTGGTTCCTAGATCTTACTCATATATTCCAACCAAGGAAACTTGGTTGGACCTTTACCTAGAAATTATGAAACTTTGGTTGATGGACTGTTTGATACACTTGAACGATGCTTTTCATGATTTTGATTGATACTAGGACAAGTCCTTGAAAGAATGATAGCAAGTTGGTTATATTTTGACAAACTTGAAACTGAACATAACAAAGGTCAAAAATTTCAGTTTTCAGGCCTTAAGTTGTTTGTTTTCTAAATGTTTGCAACTTTAGGGCTATAAACAAGTTCAGACCATAATTTTTAGGTAATCGTTATGCTTGTAGATCCTCCAGGTTCTAGGTTCTGAACTTGGAAGTTTTCCTAGAGAAACTTCCACGAACTATCGAACATCTCTATGAATTTCAGTTACTGAAATTACTAATTTCAGTTACTGAAATTACTAATTTCAGTTACTGAAATTACTGGAGAGACCTAAGTATCAGACACTGATCAGTTTACGGACCGATCAGGTCAGCTTGGCACGCTACTGATCACTTTCTGATCGGTCTACAGACCGATCAGGGAGTTCACTGATCAGTCCAGAGACCGATCAGATCAATCCAATACGCAAGGCCACTGATCATTCTCTGATCGGTCTACCGACCGATCAGGAAGTTCTCTGATCGGTCCAGGGACCGATCAGCGAGTACTGATCGTCTCCTGATCGGTCTACAGACCGATCAGGATGTTCCTGGATCGGTCCAGGGACCGATCAGGAGGCTCCTGATACCTCCTGATCGGATAGTCGTCCGATCATTTCATCAACTGTACACCCATCAGAAAACCTTTAAAACTTCCTGATCCCTTCTTTTCCTCTTTCAAGCGGAACCCTAGCCGACTCTTCCCTACACAATCCCTTCCTTTCTCTTCTCTTTGCACTCCGGAACCCTAGCCGAAGCTCTAGCCAACAGCTCAATGACACCAAGGTAACTCCTTACTTCTCTAGAACTTGGCATTTCGATTTCATTTCTCACCATAACTATGGTTTTTGTTTCGGGTGGCTCCTGTGCTCATTTACTTCCCATTGTATCCCATTGTTAACTCTTAGAAAGAAACCAGTGGGTGAGGGGACCTCTAAGTCACCTGAGAAGTCGAAGTCAAAGGCTCCTTCCCGACCTCAACCATCTATTTCCGGGAGATTCCCGAACCACAATTTTGAGGAAGCCTTTAGACAAAGGACCTTTAAATTACTCCCTTGTAGGTCTGTAGATCGTAGATTCATGGACAAATTTTGTCCAACTGTGTCTGAAATCATTGCCTACTACAAACTTGACTCACTTGTCTACTTAGAACGGGATATCAACTATGACTTGGTCTCTGAGTTTTATAACAACCTTCATCAGACTAATGATGCAGGTTATAAAACAAGAGTTGCTAAGCGGACTCTTGATTTCGGGTTCTCATCCTTCTTTGACTATCTCGGTTGTCGGAGGTGTTCCGGTAATGTCTTTTCGATATTTCCTGATCTACCAGATCCTTTACCTCCACCCTTTGATATCTCATCTGATGATATTTATAAGTACTTCTTCAGACATCCTAGACCAGGTGGCCTTGATGAGCTAGATGTTGACTTTCCTACTTTTGCAGCCTTGAGATTATCTCCTCAAGACTACATTCTTTAAAATTGTCACAAACTGTCTTCTGTCTATCACATCTAAACCATTGTTTGAGATCTGACCATATCATTGTCTGATGCTCTATGGATTGCGTCGGCGTCTCGACTTTGACATCGTATCTAGCATCTACTCTTCGATCATCTCCTATAGTGAGCCAAGCGGCTACACTGTTTATATGCCTTATGGGCATATAATTATAGATTGGCTCGAGACCCTTCAGATTGATGTCTCTAAGGGTAGAATAGTCAAGATGGTCAGACAGGATTGCAGACTTGGGAAGCGGGCATTTTCCAAGTCTGGAATCATAGGACAAAATGGGGATGTTTGGTGGAAGGATGGGAGAGCTCTAGGAGAGTTACCACGGGGACCTCCACGACAGGTTGCAGCTACTCCTGTTGCTGCTCCTCCTGCTGCTGACGATGGAGAGGTCGATCCTGATCTGTGCTGGCAGATCGCCGAGCTGGAGAGTCGCTTTGATCGGCACGATGAGCTGTTGGTTGCTGAGCTTCACGAGCTGCGCGTCCGGATTGACCAGCGCTACGATGATTTACGCAGTCAGCAGCTGACGACACATCAGGTGATTATGGATTGGATGGCCAGATACCCACCTCCGCAGGATTTCCCGGGCTATCCATCCTCGAGCAGCGGCTTGCCACCTCAGGGATCCTTTCCTTCAACTGATGTTGTTGATGCTCCTCATGATGAGGAGGTTGATTGATACACATTGATACTATGATGACTGTCTATGTTTTGGATGTTGGTTGTTGGATATGTATGTCTGTCCTGGATATTTACTGATTTCATCTAGTTATGCTGTTCATTGTCTTGTTCTTCTTTATGTTTCACTTTTTATTGGTTTTTAATATGCTGCTCATATGTCATGTCTTGTATGCCTCTTATTTCTTTATCACTGTCTTATAATACATTTAGAGGGTGTTCTAGGTGAATTAAGAAAAAGACAGTATGGGTTAAGGGGGAGTCCTTACCGTTCTCTTACCTAATTCACACATTTTCGGTGTTTGACAAAGGGGGAGAGAATAACTAAGTTTAGAGATAAATGAAAGTTTGACTTTAGGGGGAGGACCTTGATTCCCCTATCCTTACATGGTGTTATATCTGTCTTAGGGGGAGGATCTTGATTCCCCTAAAATTAGGGAAATATGGAAATATGAACATTTCTGATCTAAACTTAAATCGTGTTGTCAAACAACAAAAAGGGGGAGATTGTTGATACAGTCTGACCTGGCTGTTGTTTTGATGTTGATACTGATTTAAGTTTGTATCAGATATTAATTAAACTCAGACTGATTGATGATCAAGGTTGATCATGAGGAGAGGAAAAGTCGAAGTACAAATACTTGGCACGCAAAGTCGGAGAGGGCTCGGCAGCTCGTTCTCCGGACTAGGTCAGAGAGGGCTCGATAGCTTATTCTCTGGACCGAACGAAGTCGGAGAGGGCTCGGCAGCTCGTTCTCCGGACTAGGTCAGAGAGGGCTCGGTAGCTCGTTCTCTGGACCGGACGAAGTCGGAGAGGGCTCGGCAGCTCGTTCTCCGGACTAGGTCAGAGAGGGCTCGGTAGCTCGTTCTGAGGACCAGGGAGAGGGCTCGGCAGCTCGTTCTCCGGACTAGGTCGAGAGGGCTCGTAGCTCGCTCTGGGACCGGACGAAGTCGAGAGAGCTGCCTCGTTCTCCGGACTAGGTCAGAGAGGGCTTGGTAGCTCGTTCTCTGGACCAGGAAGACGTTAGGGTTTAGGGCTGGGAGGCTCTAAAACTAACACAAGACATTGGATCGGTCTGTTGACCGATCCAGTGAAACTCTGGTTGTCTGGATCGGTCGGCAGACCGATCCAGTGATACATGAGTCACCTGATCGGTCTCGTGACCGATCAGTGACCACACAGAAAGTCTCTGTGGGTTATCTGATCGGTCTGGGGACCGATCAGTAACCACACAGAAACATTCTGTGGGTTATCTGATCGGTCTACAGACCGATCAGATAGAAGCAATGAGATCGCTGGGACTCAAAGCGATAGAGGGGGATCGGTCTGTGGACCGATCCACCCATAGGCTGATCGGTCCACAGACCGATCAGACTCTTCCCGGACCGATCAGGATGAGTCCTGATCGGTCCAGAGAGCTATGGATCGGTCTGTTGACCGATCCACAACTTGTCTTGTTTCTGCTGCTTCTCTGATTTTTCTGATTCACTTCTGATTCACCTGATCAAATCATCTGCTGTGAGATTTTTAAGTTACAGGTTGCAGGTATCGTGCCATTGGTTAATTTCAAATGAAGCTCCATCAGAAGAATAAGAACAAGTGCCCTTTATGCTGTATTTCACTGCAAGTGATGCAATTCGGGCTTCAACGTTCACTGGCCGCGATCAGTTGGACTCTTGCTCATTGGTTCGAGCTCAGAGACACTAGTGAAGACCATGGATGGTATTGGTGTGAGTTCTGAGAACCAGATGAGAAGCAAGAGTGATTGGCGACGCCTGAGTTGGTTGCAGCGATTTGACACAGGTGACAGCGATTCGGGACAGTGAGAAAGCAGAATAAGAAGAAGGAAGAAGAGAGGTTCACTAAGGTTCTGGAAAAACTCTCTGTCGATCAAGAGGCTGTGTGTGTTGTTGAGCTCTTGGCTGATTCCTTTTGTCTTTGCATTTTTGTTTCGTGGCTGTAAGTTCATCTGTTCAATCCTTTAGCCACTGAACTCTGTAAGTAATTGTGCTTCACTTTCAAATCTATTTTGTGATCTTTGTGGAGAGGTTACTCCACCGAGAAGGAGAAACATTTAGCCGGAATTTGTCCGGGGTGTGATCTACCGAACGATCAAGGGATCGTCCACCTTACGGACACGCCGAGGAGTAGGGGCAAGTTATCCCCGAACCTCGTACATACTTGTGCAAGCTGTGGGTTGTGCTTCTTTCCTTGCATCATTTTTATTTTTGTTTATTTCCGCTGTGCTAACAAGCTTTTGTGAGGAATTGATTGAGTTTTTAGTGGAGGCTATTCACACCCCCCCTCTCTAGCCATCCGAAGATCCTAACAGTTTAGACCTTTAGACATCAAGAATTAAAAATTTATTCATAATGGAGATAGAGCAATGATTTTTTCTAATGGAATAATTTCAAGTTCTAACGAATAACAAAGGGAAGCTCCTCAATAAAATCAAATAGACTGAGGAGCAACTAAGAAAATCTGAGGCTAATGATAAAATAACTAAAATTTTGGTTAATTTATTGTCTAACAATATCTTGTGTAAAATAGGAGATTACAAGAGTGCAAACTAATTATGGAGCACATTGGTCGAGTTCCATGAAGATCCAATCTCAATGGAATGCAACGAAAAAGGCAAAAAGGAAATCTCTTTGTTTAAAATACAAGAGGAATCGGAGGTTGAGAGGTGCTCAACATCCAAGGAGGAAATTAAATAAGCATCCACCTCAAAGATTGAGGAGGAGAGATCATTAATATCGGAATAAGAAGAAGTCTCATCATCCAGAGTCAATGAGAAAGAAGAAGCCTCAAGTCAAGAAAGCATAAATTGTGAAGGTATATCAATTTCGTGCATTAAAAATAAAGATTAAATTATTTATTTTGAGTATAGAGAAAAGGGATACTATAAGAATAAGAGCAAGTGTCCTAAATTGGAGAATAAGAAGAGCAAGTAATTGGAGAATAAGAAGAGCAAGTGCCCTAAATTGAAGAAGAAGAAGAAGAAAACCCAAGTGACACTCAAGGTGAAGGAGAAGCCAAAGGGGACCTTACCCATGATACACAAAGGTAAGGAACACATTGTGTGCTTCACATGCAATCAAGAAGGGCATTACCATAATCAATATTCAAAGGAAAGTCTTAATAAGGGAGGAAGCTCAAATCAAAGAGGAGCTTCAAAAATAATAATAATAATAAAGGTACCATTAATAAATGATAATTCTTCATTTCATGATAACAAGCATGCTACAAATAAATGTTATCACTTTAGTGTTATTTATCATAAAAATATGAAGCATCATAATCCTAAGAAAAATTACAGAGTGTATCATGCTAGAACTACCTCATCTAAGGATAGGAAGGTAGAAAATAATCTATGCAAGAACTCAAATCATTTTAGAAATATGCCTAGAAAAAGGAATACCCAAGGCAATAAGGAAAAAAAAAATCTAAATTTGAGGATTGAAAAATAGAAAATCAAGTCTTAAGGTCAAGACTTGATAAATTAGAGAAGATCCTTAACAAAATGACAAATGATGTCCTTGATGGTGAAGTTTGCATTAATAATCAAACTTAGATTTTGATATATGACAAAGGTTAAAGTTAAACTTATTTTCTAACTCATTTACTAAGTGTGCAAGACTGAAAGACTTAATAGGACCTAACACTAGGCTAAAGTCTAGTTAGATCTGGAGAACTTGATAGCTGGCACGGGAAGACCAGATATGGTGATATATGGAAGGAAGTCCAATTGAGTCTATGGGACTTGACAACTGGCTAAAGTCTAGATGGAGCATCTAACTTTAGTAAGTTGGCAAATGGTAAGTGAGGTAAGCACTGGAGGAGAGTGATTTAGTAAGAATGCGTCTAGTGGAGCTACAGGCGTTGGTCCAACTTAGATATATTTTAAAAGTCCAAGTTGAGACCATGACTAGATCGGTAAGACAAGATCTAAGTCATAAATTTATTTATTTTATTTTATTCATATATTAACTCTATTTTATAGGGTATCATTGTTATTTATACTAACATCATTTTGTAGGAGCTAAAAGTAAAAGTTAATCTCAGATGAATACTACTTAAGGCACCTCGGAGTTACGGGGAGGCACCTCGGAGTTACGGGGAGTGCCTTGGAGCTATGGGGAGGCGCATCAGAGCTATGGAGAGGCACCTCAGAGTTGTGGGGTGGTGCCTCAGAGCTGAATGGAGGCGCCCTCGCACGGATAGAATTTGAGGATAAAATTGTTGGTCCCTTGGAGGCCAACAAGAGGAGAGGAGTGAATTGCCCTACAAAAATAATTTTAACTCTTTCTCGACTTATAGCTTAATTAAGAGCACTTGTAATAAAAAACTAAGAGACTAATTATAGACACAGAAACACAAGGAGACTTACTTGGTTTGCAATCCAGAGATTGTTAATCCAAGGAAAATTAAGCGCACTTTTATGTCGATCTCCTTCGGGCGGAGTAGCCTCTTACAACGTTAATAAGACACACAACTAAAAGTAGAACAGAAAGAAATGAATTACAAGTATTTGAATCAACTGCTGAAATTAGATCTATATTTATAGCACTATTCCGAGCGCATGGAAGGGTTCCGGGCGCTTGGAGTGGGATAGAATTCTATCCTCGACATGTCTGTCAACGACAATGTCACTTTTGATAATATTTGGGTTCCGAGCGCCCGAATTCAATAGGCTCCAGGCGCCCATACCACATAAGTCAACATAGTTGACTTTTTACGGTCCGGGTCCTCTGCTCCGGTTCTACTTATCTCGGTCTGGGTCTTTCGCTCCGGCTCCACTAGCTTAGCTGATTTCGGTCATCCGGAATAGGGCTCACCCGAACCCAACTTCCGACCTTCTCCTCGAGCAGCCTTCCTCCCCCACTTCTCGTCGCGTACATTCTTCTCGTCCACCGGTGTACTCTTCCGTGGCACCTCGTCCCTCAGACGCACCGAGCCCGTCGGCTCTCTCCCATGCCGTCCTTCTCACTAGTCGCGTCTTCTCCTCGACTTCATGTGCTTCTAAACTCCTGCACACTTAGACACAAGGGTTAAACCAAATAGGACATAACTTAACTTGTTTGATCACATCAAAACAACCTTGGGATTCCAACAATCTCTCCCTTTTTGATGTGAGCAACCCAAGTTAAGATAGGGTAAACAAATAATTTTACAAATAAGTGCAAAAAGATTTTTCAATGAAAAAATTTAGATTATATCTCCCCCTACACTTAACATCCTTCTCCCCTTTTGATCACATAAAAAAATAGGGTTCTTAAAAAGTCTAAGGTAAAGTTTATTTTTAAAAAAATTTATAATAAATTAGAAAGTTTTAAGTGTTGCAAAAAAAAAAAATCTAACTAAGAATTTTTTTTCCTAAGTTAAAGGTAAAATTTTTAAGTGGAGTTTTAAATTTTTTTTAACAAATGCTAAATCATTCAATTTAATTAACTATTTTATGCTTATCAGTTTGTTAATTAAATATTCAATTCAAAAGTTAGCTTCCAGGCTATGGCGAGGCACTAGATCTTCTTGTCTGTCCCTCCGACACTCAAGTTAGAACAAGGGAAGAGAGTAAGAAAATGGAGAATCGTAGAACTTATAAATATTTTTCTTGCCTGTTTCTCATACCTATAGACCCTTTTTATACCTTTCTAGATGGCCTTTCGTCTTTCCTTATTTAATGGTGTGGTTTAATGATAAATCGAAGGCATCTTTATCTTGTCTTCTACACATTTATTAACAGATGTAGTGTTCCCCTTTACTTTTTCTTCCCCTTATTAATTGTCTTTCCCTCCTGCGTAGTGTTATTCATTGCGCCGGTCGGACGGTCCGTTTATGAGTACAATGCCAATGTCGTACCCAGAGCCGATCGGATGCCCCGATCGACCCGTATTACAAGCCTGTTCGGCACGGGCTCCTGGCCCATTCGGCGGGTCGATTAATTAGAGTATCGGTTGCTGACTTCTGGCTGACTGAACAGTAATCCCTCCGATCAGCCGAGGCACCCACATTGATTGTACCTTGCTTACCCTTACGCGTTGGCCTCTTTGACTTTCCTTCAACATGGCAATTGACTTACGCTAGATAGACTCTTCTTATCGCTGCATCATCGATTATACTAAGATTCAAATACTAAATCTCAAGTTGATAATACTAATCACTAGACTATTCCGAAGAGACGAGTCATTCTTGTTGAAGTTTATTTAACAAGATAACTTAGTAACCGAACTCTCAATTCCAACCAGTTTGGTCTGCCACAGAGTGTCTGTCCTGTTACTATCAACATTTGAAGACATTGAATTTTGATTTTCCCTTGATTTGGATGAGGAGCCACTTCTGGGAAAAGACCGTCAGTTTTTTTATTATCATTAAAAAAGTTATCCATAGCTTTATGTATGAATAGAGTTAAACATGAGTCATTGCCATTCAAAAATATGGAACCGTTACATCAACGATCCCCTAGAGCCGGTTCTACATATATGAAAAAAGATAAATACAGATATACAACTGAAAACGTATAATAAGTCATTGCCACAATGAATCATTGAACGACAATGACTCATCTTGCCACAATGAGTCATTGTCGTTCAAGTTAGGGAAGGCGATTGTATTCATCCTAGCTAGCGTCTCTTTTAATTCGTTTTAACTAATAAAAATAAAATAAATCATGAATCACTACTAATTCTTGTAATAATGACTCACATATAAAAAGAAAGTACTAAAATTCAAATCCTAAATTGATAGTACTTCATGCGCTAATCACAACTATTATAAAGAGACTAGTAATTATTCTTCCAAGTTTATATGACAAGATAACTTAGTAACGGAAGTTATAATTCCAGCAAGTTTGGTCCTGCCACAGAGTTTGTGTCCTGTTACTGTCAACATTTGAAGACATTGAAATTGGTTTTCCCTTGACATGGCTGCTTCATAAATAATACACAGAAATGTTCAACAAGGATCTCGTAATGCAGAATTTGCCCGGCGTGACAACGAAACTACACTTTTCTTCCTCTTTTTCTTTTAGTTTCTTCGCTTTTGACCCAACACGGAGAGGACATAAGACCGTCAAAAGGAAATGGTGGGTTAGCTGATTTTGTTTGCAGTGCCTAGTGAGCAGTGAGTATGACAAGAAACAGATCAAGCAGTCACTGCTTGCTGCTATCCCAAATCACAAGTTTCTTCTTCTCCTCCTTCTCCTCATCAGTACACTCTTCATCTTGAGTCACACAATTTCCAACCAAGCCGAACCACTACACTGCATCTCACTTAACGTACGTACCTTCCCCTTTGTGCCTCTGTTTCTGGATCTCTTCAAATAAAGTAAAGTGATGATGCTTGACCAGGGCTTTGACTGTCGAACCACGTTAATTAAAGAGAACACACACATCTTGTCTCTTTAGGCATTTACTCCAATTCATGTATAATAAAGAATCGCTTTAACACATCGACAGAATCAGTGGAGCAGAACTGCAGTCTGTAGACCAGCCAAAGTGGACCTCCTCCTGTCGGAAGAGAAGAGAAGAGTAGAGATTGATAAAGCAGGAAGTAGTGGCAGTGTGGCTCCGTTTCAGCTCTGCAGGAAGAGAGGAGAATGGGTGGAGGATCGTCTACGTTGAGGCGAATTTCTTGCGCTTCCTTCTGCAACGTCAACGACGACCAGCTTCTCTTCAAAACTGTAAGCTGCTGCTTCTTCTTCCTTCCTTACTGTAATTCTTATCTCTGTTTGTGTTTCATAATGGACTTCAGATATCAAGTTCTACTACCAAAAACAAAGATGATAAAGTGAAAGTGGAGGTAGCAGAGCCAAAAGAAGTTGCAGCGAAGGTAATTCGATCGCACTTTGCTTTTTTTGGTTTCAGGCTTTTGGATTAAAGAAGTGTTTTTGAATATTGCAGAATTTTTGTGCGATATGTTTGGAGTTTCTCGCCGGAGCCGGAGGAGGTGACGGCGAGGGTAGCGGCCAGGCGATCTTTACCGGGCAGTGTGGTCATGCTTTCCACTTCCCCTGTATCGCTTCCAATGTCCGCCACGGCAGCGTCACCTGCCCCATCTGCCGTGCCCACTGGTCGCAGCTCCCTCGCGAGTCCTGCGCTGCCACCGCCGACCCCGTCCTTCGCATCCTCGACCACTCCATCGCCTCCTCGCGCGTGAATCGCCTCTCTTTTCTCCGTTCCACCCGATATGACGACGATGACCCCGTCGACCTCCGCGCCGCCGACCGCACTCGCCTCCACTTCGGGCTTGTCGTCTCGCCGTGCTTTTCTTCTCTTTCTCCTCCTCTAATGCCGCTGCCGGCATTGCAGCACCACTGCTGCCGTAGGGAGGCACGGCGTAGCGCGTCGCCGCTGCTCGCGGGGAGCAGGAGGACCGCCGCCTATCTCTCCGTGAAGCTTGCGCCTCAGCCGCCGATCGACCTCGTCCTGGTGGCGAGCCCCAACGGCCCGCACTTGAGGCTGCTCAGGCAGGCCATGGCGCTGGTGGTGTTCTGGACGCGGCCGGCGGATCGCCTGGCGATCGTCACCCACTCGACCGCCGCCACGCGCGCCCTACCGCTGCGCCGCATGACGGCGCAGGGGAAGGGGGCGGCGCTGGCGGCGATCGACCGCCTCTTCTACCTGGGCGAGGCCGAGCCCGCCGAGGGCCTGCTCAAGGCGGCGAAGATACTGGAGGAAAGGCGGCACCGCAACCCGCTGTCCTGCATTCTCCACCTCTCCGACCACCCAACGCGGAGCTACGTATGCAGGGACCTGTCGCAGGCGCCCATCCCGGTGTACAGATTCCACGTCGGGTTCGGCTTCGGGTTCCGATCCGGGTTCGTGATGCACGAGCTGGAGGAGCTGCTGGGTCGATTGGTCGGAGGCGCGGTGATGGATGCGCAGGTGAGGGTCGGCGAGGGGGTGGTGCGGTTGGGCGACATGAGAGGCGGAGAGGAGAGGAGGATCCCCCTGGATTGGGTGGCGGACTGCGGGTTCACCACCGTCGGGTACAGCTACGTGGAAGCATTGGGGGTTGATCAGGCGGTTAGAACAGGGGAGGTGGTTGTGGTGGCGGCGGCGGCGGCGGAGATAGGGGAGAAGACTAGAAGAAGAGAAGATAACGACGGTGAACGGGCCGTGATCGGAGGAGGAGGAGGAAGAGGAAGTGGCTGCGGCGAGGGTTGGGATTACTTCGACCCTCTCATGGCCCGGCGATGGGCCAAGCACTTGCATGGGCACAAGCTCTGAATCGATCGACATTGTTCTTCATTTTGATCTTTAATTGAGTCTAAATTGGCACTTTAACTTGTTATTGATCTGTGTATCTATCTGTCTTTGGCCACAAATGAATCCAACAGACTAGTCGAGCTTGAATGGATCGAACCAGTTAAGTGAGTTGAATGGACTAACCTAATCGAGTTGGGCAGACTCGCAATGGCAGAGCCTAGAAATTATAATCCATCGAAAATTTGAGGATGTTCCCTCCTGGGCTAACTCAAGAACCGTGGGAAGAAGGTCTCTCACATGTTCGTCCTTTTTCCCATTCCTATATGAAATCGCTTCTAGATGAGTCATCGGCGAATTGCTGAGAAATTCCATAAGATTTCTTTAAAACTCTAAGGTTGGATTTAACATGATCACTTCGATACTCAAGTAAAAAGGTGAATACGTTCATCTCCAGTGTCTCCATCAATTCGTCTCAGGATCAATACGGAAAAGATAAATCACGGATTATTAGTAGCTTTTAGAATAGTAACTAGCACATAAAAGACCACTTCGATAGTCAAGTTAACATAAGGAGTGGAGAAGGAGAAAAGCAGTAAAAGAGAAGAGTTCAGATGTATTTGTGCACGTACCTACGTCAACTAGGGCGGACTTCCTTTTATATCTTTCTCACGTTTGCGTCATGAGCGGCCACATAGACTCCCACTCCGCAACCCATGTCCCTTATGTATCCACGTTCACCCCATATCACGCCATGCGCCCATGTTTTCCCCTCACCTCTAGAAAGACTTAGGTGGCATTTCGTTTAGAGGTTTGGGAGTGAGGGAATGAATTTATTCCCAAACTTTGTGTTTGGTTGATGGAAATAGAATTAAGATTTTGGAATGAAATCCAAAAATTTGAGTATGGATGAAATCCACTCCCTCCCTTGAGTTTTGATAGAATGAGAATAAGAATTAAGTTTTGGACGAAAATACCCTTAGTATATTTGTTCAATTTTTCTTTCATTTCACTCTCTTTCTTTATTCTCTCTCATCATACTTTTTCTTTCTTCATTCTATCATCACATTTTCTCTCTCAACATACTTTCTCTCTCCTTATTTCTCTCATCATATATTCTCTACTATTTTCTCTCTGTATTCTCTCTCATTATACACTCTCTCTCATTATTTTCTCTCTCTTCATTTTCTCCTCATTTTTTCATCATACTTTCTCTCTCATCATTCTTTTTCTCTCCTCAATCTCTCTTACCATACTCTATCTCCATATTTTATCTCATCACACTTTCTCTCTCTTCATTCTCTTCTATCACACTCTCTCTAATCACACATTCTCTACCATTTTCTCTCTGTATTATCTCTCATCACACTCTTTCTCTCATTATTTTCTCTCTCTTCATTCTCTCCATATTTTTTCATCATACTTTCTCTCTCCTCAATCTCTCTTACCATACTCTCTTTCTATATTTTCTCTCATCATACTTTTTCTCTCTTCATTTTCTTCCATCACACACTCTCTCCTCATTTTCTCTTATCACACTTTCCCTCTCTTCATTTTTCCCATCACACTTTCTCTCTCATCACATTTTCTCTCCTCAATCTCTCATTTTCTCTCATCACATTTCTCTCTCTTCATTTTTTCCCATCACTCTTTAACTCTCAACACACTTTCTCTCTCATCATATTTTTTCTCTTCTCAACCTCTTCTATCACGCTCTCTCTCCTTATTTTCTCTCTTCACACTTTTCCTTTCTTCATTTTTTCCTATTATACTTTCTCTCTCATCGTATGTTTCTCTCACATTCAACTTTATCTTTTATCTAATTTTTTATCTTATTTTCCTCTAAGGGTAAAAATGAAAATTTAAGTTTATTCCGATTGAAAATATTCAACTAACCAAACATTATTTTTAGGAATGACACCCAAGCTTATACACATTCTCATTCCACAATACTTTGATACCCATTCTGGCCCATTCCGATTCCTAGGAGAGAATCAAACGCGACCTTAGTTTGGATTGAGCTAGAAAAGTAGGAGTGTTCGGGTGAAATCGAGCTGAAGGAGTCTAGTGAACCAAGTTAGAGGAGTCTAAAGAGGTCAAACGTGATTGGATAAGATCAAACTAAAGGAGTTGGGTGGACTGATTGAGAGGAGTCTAGAGAGATCAGGCATGGTGAGGTGAGATTGAGTTGGACTACTGGTTGGAGACATTACTAGATGAGACCAAGTTGATCCCTTTGACCTACACCTTATCTTGACCTTTGATTGAATGGCTTGACTTCCGATTTAGCTGTGCCACGTGGAGACTTCATCATCCACCACATCACTCCTATTACACATTCGAGCTGCAGCTTTTTTTCCACGTCGTCAGATCCTAAGCTAAAGCTTGAGTCTACTAACACATGGCTCCACGCTCTTGCAGACTCGTCAAGTTTGGCATGAGTAAATTGATTGATTGGCTGAGTCGACGAGAGTGACTTGGCTAAGTAGAATGATAGGGTTTAGAAAAAAAAATAGAGGAGCTTCATATTTTGAAAGGTTAGATCAATCAATTCAAATACTGAATTAATTTATCTGCAAATATGTTATGTTTGTTCAACAACTATTCGATATTAGATTAAACCGCTAGATTATGCTATCCAAGATGACTTTGACAATGTGATTGAGAGTTTTCATCTTCTTTTTTTTTAGTTATATAAAATATTTACAGTGTTTGTAAATTGTTATATGGTTATTTTTTAGTTTAAAAGCATAAATGAATTTAGATGAGCTTCCAAAGTACACTTATCTATTTAAATTTAAAAAGTAATGATTTTGATTATATAATATTTTTTTTAATTATATGAGCATTTAAATTTAAATTTAAATAGAAAATAATTATATAATTGTCTTATAGTAATTTCGAATAAAATTGCTATATGATAAATTTTTTTAATCAAAATTATTATTATTTCTATTTTATATTTCAATTCTTTCTTAAAAAATAATAATTTACTTTTAAATTTGTAGATTTTGTATTAAATTTGGCCTTTGTTACTTTTTTAAAATATTTTTTAATAATTTTAAATTTTTATTTTTAAAAGATATATTTTTGTTTTTTTTTATTTTTAAAAATTTATATCAGTTTGGCCAATATTATTTTTTAAAAAGAATTGTATATTTTAAAAGTTATAGCTTATGATATGATAATGCAGGAATTGATTCGAAAGTATTTATGACACAACACTTAAAATAAGATTTTTTTTTTTCCTTACAAAATGACACTTTTATCTTTAAAAAAACCATTTCTTAAATATTTTAGTAAGTTAGCTTAAACCTGGGTCATGTCTGTTTGATAAAAGCCATAAAGGAGTAGACCATATTGGACCAAAGTCAACTTGGCTAGTAGATCAAGCCGAGAGGGATGGCTAGACACAAGAAAGGGTCATGCATCGTGCATGAGATGCAGGTCATGTTTGGTTGATCGATTTGATCCGGTTCGAGTACGTTCAATGGCAAATTTAGAATACCCTCACTTTTTTTTTTTTTTAAAAAAGAGTAATTTATAATTTAATCGACTTTCATCTAAAATGATTAAATTGACGTGCCCTAAAAATATTTTATTTTTTTTTTAAAAAATCTATAAATTTCCCAAATCCTATTTCTAATCTAAATAACTCTCATTCTCGTACTTTCAACTTTCTCCCTCATCCTCATCCTCATTCTATTAACTCTAATTTTATTCATTTCTGTAATAATCTCTTTAATCCCCATAATTTTTCGTGGAGCGTTTGGTGCCAAACTAAGTGTGATGCCGCGGACATTCAGAAATATTCCATGAACTATGAATTTTAAATATGTACGTACTAATGCATCTTTTATTAATTTTTTTTTTTTTTTTGTAATTCCCATATTTTTTTTCCCCGACCTTTGTATAAAGGGTAATCCGGTGCATGAAGTTCTTGTCATACGAGATCTCGGGGAAGGATCCATTGTAAGTCTTACCGTGCTTTTTTACAAAAGACTATTTCTAAGATTCAAACCCGTAATCTTTTGATCACTGCACGTAGCTTTCCCCGTCCTTTGTATATTTAACAAATTTCACCTAATACATAGGTGGATATCTCCTATATCTAAAGTAGCTATTTATTATTATTATTATTATTATTATTATTACTATTTATAATCTAGATATCCGATCCGACTCCTAAATTTATCATCTGAGTATCAACTTAATTATATCCATGAGAACCTAAAGTTACTACTTAAATTGGTACAAGACCGAGCTAGAAGACTATGATCATTAACAAGAAGAGCACAACCAACCAGCCCACCTCCACTCGCACCCTTAACCTTCCATCTCATCCTATCAAGCAAATACACAATCTAGAACATCTACAAGTAACATGTAAAAGAGTTACCATGAGTGCGATGCAGTGGTAAAATTTAAATCTTAATAGAAATAAATATTTTAGAGATCGATATCTATAATAGAGGTACTCGACAGATAAATCAAAAGGATGGAGGTCATCTACTCCATAAATTATGACAAGGGCAAGAAGCCCTTGCGAGTGTTAGCTAAGTTGGTAGTTGTCGGACAGAACTTGCCACAAGTGAGGCATAGTTCGATTCCTAAAAATTGCAAATACTATTTCAAGTTATCTGGTTGTCTAGGAAAACTACTCAACTAAGATTGAATAAACTTTTATAATTTATTTCCTTCCAGAATGTACGAGGTCTCTTTGGAGGGACAGATGTGACGACTTTATCTTTTTGTTACCAATGACAAATGGAAGAAAACAAAAAAAGAGGGATGCGGTTTGGTTAATGGCAAGATTATATATGTCAAAGCAAATGAATAAAAAAGTACTAGAACTAATAATTATAGTAAAAGATAATTATAGTGTCCCTCATCGTCCATCTTTAAATTAAGTGATTAAAGAGTAGGATCAATTTTTTTTTTATAACATACTCCCATTAAAATTTGATCATTATTTTATTATAATAAATTTACCACTTTTTAACTAATTGAACATCAAAGCTTAATCTAACAATTGAGGGGGCGTTTGGTTTAGGAGAATAGGAGTGGGGAATGAGAATGAGAATCATTGATTGTCATTGTTAATGTTTGGATTATAGGAATAGGAATACAAATAAGGAAATGAATCCTTGAAATTAGGTAATGACTCATTCCCATGTACCTTCCCTTCAATGAGCCATTACCTTATTTTCATCAATCAAAATATTTCCTTATTCCAAAAATACCCTTGACCTAAAACTAAAATTTTCTTCTTTAATATCAAATATCAAAATATATTTATTTATTTTTTTTTTCATATCACTTCTCTCTCCTTGTTCTCTCTCATCATATTTTCTCTCTCATCATTTTATCACACACTTTCTCTCTCCTTAATCTCTCCTATCACACTCTCTTTCCTTTTTTCTCATTACACTTTCTCTCTCATCATACTTTCTCTCTCCTCAATCTCTTCCATTGCACTCTCTTCCTTCTTTTTTTTTCTCATCATACTTTCTCTCTCCTCAATCTCTCCTATCACACTCTCTTTTTTCTTTTTTTCTCATCACACTTTCACTCTCATCACACTTTCTCTCTCCTCAATCTCCCTTGTCACACTCCCTTCTTTTTTTTTCTCAACACACTTTCTCTCTCCTCAATCTCTCCCATTACACTCACTATTCTCTTTTTTTTTCTCATCATACTTTCTCTCTCTTCAATCTCTCTCATCACACACACTCTCTCCTCTTTTTTTCTCATTACATTTTCTCTCTCTTCATCCTCTCCCATCAAACTTTCTCTCATATCATATTTTCTCTCTCATCTTCTCTCATCATGCTCTCTCCTATCACACTCTCTTTTCTCATTTTCTCTCACCACACTTTCTCTCTCTTCATTCTTTCTCATCACACTTTCTCTCTTATCACACTTTCTCTCTCATCATTCTCTTTCATCATATTTTTCTCTCACATTCATCTTTCTCTCACATCTAATTTTTTCTCTTATTTTCCTTTAAAAGTAAAAAATGAAATTTTGATTTATTCCGATAGAAAATATGCAAGTAACCAAACATTACTTTTAAAAGTGATATCCATGCTCATACTTATTCCCATTCCACAATACAATAATTTTCATTCTGATTCCTATTTTTATGGAAGAACCAAACACCCCCTGAATTCAATATTGTTCCACATCCCTATTAATGCCCCTCTTTCTCAAGGTAATAATTAATTATTTTTAACCTGACCAGCTCAGACCAGCATGGACACCTGTCAATGGGCCCAGCTCGATGATCAATGAAAGAAACATTATGAGCCATGACATGACTTCTCCTGTGGCGTGCTATGTTTGGTTCTGTAACAAAGCAAAATGAGTTGATTTGATTTTTGTTAACTCTTTAACACTACTGTACTATTGTATCCTATGCATCTAACAATCATCTAAAGAATTTAATACGAGATAATTTATCATGGTGCGAAACGGTGTTGAACAAGTTAGAGCTTCCAAGATTGTCGGCGCATGTTAGATACCTAATTTATCTAATGTGGGGGGAGTTGGGACCGAGATGTATAACTCCGGGGCTAATTCGACGCAAGTTAGATACCTAGAAATTTAAAAGGTATTGAACAACTTAGAAGAAATTAAAGAACCAACAACTATCCAACTAAATAAATTTTGTTGAGCAAAGATTTGTGTGGATTTATGTGCTCATTAGTTTTTAAAAAAATGTAATTCTATCAGTTGTTCTACTGCATTAATTTCTAATATATATGTTTTATATTTTGTTTGATCAAATAATTATTCCTAGCAATTTTTACCAAAATTAATATAAGAATTAGGTGTGTGTAAAAAAAATTGATAAAATCAGTTAGCCTCATTGACTAATTCTGAGATGATCGATCCGGTCCCATGAAAATTTTCAACTGTCCATCATTTTATCTTAAATATTATATTTTATATAAAAAATCTTTTATGATAATTGTTAACTGGTGTCTCATATTTGGATGAAAATCAATGCGATAGATGATATGGAAGAAAAATATATTAAGATTTTTCGTAATAAAATTTTGTTACGATTTTATATAATAGAATTTTGTTAAGATTTTTCATAACAGAATTCTGTTACGATTTTTCATAACATAATTCTATTACGATTTTACCGGATCTGGGTTTATGTACTATTTATAGGGATCATTGTAAACCTATTGTACAACAACAATCACAAGAATCATTGGAGGTGATTTTTTGTGTAGAGAAAATTCTAATAAAGCTTCGACCTTTTTTGTGGAGTAGGCACGTCGCCGAACTACGGTAACTGTTCTTCTTCTCCTTGCTCGTGTTTGCTCTGAAAGGACCTATGAATGGGTGTAAGTTAGGCTTTCATTACCTAGAGGGAGTGTGCCCTCGTAGGGGGAGAATGAAGAGCTTAATTTATATGTTCATTACCTAGTGGCATGAAGATTGAGGCTATAGGATTAGCCTAACTTACATGTGGTATTGTAAGTGTTATTGTGGTATTGTCAAACATCAAAAAGGGGGAGATTGTTGGTGCAACATCCCTCAGGTCAAGGTTGACCTGGGTGACCAAGCTGAGTCTTGGTTTGAGTTTAGATGTTTGACAATAAGAAATTGATTGAAGAAGAGTCAAGTAGGTCAAGGTTGACCGGATACTTGTCGAAGTCCCGGTGAGTGAAGCCAGAAGGAAAACCCTAGTGAGTGAAGCTAGGTGAAAGTCCCAGTGAGTGAAGAAGGAAAACCCTAGTGAGTGAAGCTAGGTGAAAGTCCCGTGAGTGAAACCGGTGAAAACCCTAGTGAGTGAAGCTAGGTGAAAGTCCCGTGAGTGAAGCAGAAGGAAAACCCTAGTGAGTGAAGCTAGGTGAAAGTCCCGGTGAGTGAAGCCGAGCAAGGAAAATCCGGATGGATCAAGGATGATCGGATATCCGGTGTTGGGAAGTCCAAGTAGGTCAAAGGATTGATGGATACTTGGCACGAGGAAATCTGATGGGTCGAAGGATTGACCGGACATCCGATGGAAGTCCAAGTAGGTCAAGGGAGTGACCGGATACTTGGCATGAATAGAAAAGTCTAAGTGGGTCAAAGGATTGACCGACACTTGGTGGGAAGTCCTAGCAGTCAAAGGGTGACCGGATGCTGGGCATGATGTACCAACAGTCAAGGTTGACCGGATGTTGGTTTGAGAGGCTTGGAACTTGGTTTTGGGCAAAAACCAAGTGTTGGATCGATCGGTGGATCGATTCAGGAGGCTGAATCGATCGGTGGATCGATCCGGGCTTCTGCGAGCAGAGAGCCTCCGGATCGATCCGTGGATCGATCCAGATGTTCCAATCGATCGTGGATCGATTGGGACGCCGCTGCTCGATAGCGCTGGATCGATCCGTGGATCGATCCAGCGCTTTTCGCATAAGCGCCGGATCGATCCGTGGATCGATCCAAAGCCTCCCCGATCGATTGGGAACATTCGAATCGATCGGGATCCGACCGTTGGCGTCGATAAAGGCCGCAGGCGTTCATTTCCTTCGGCATCTCTTCTCCGATTCACTCTAGATTACTCGCCAGCTCCTCCACAGCACTCACAAAGCTCAGATCGCCAGTTCTTGAAGGATCTTGGAAGTTTTCCAAGTCAAGAGGCGGATCAAAGCCAAGAAGAGAAGCTAGGGTTAGGGTTTATACTCATTGTAAGCTTGTAAGCTTGTATTTCTTGTATCCTTTCCCTCTCTTCTTGTATTGAGTCTTGTAGGGCTTCTCCGCCCTTGGTAGTGACCATAAAGGAGAGTTTTATTTAGTGGAGGATGTGTGTGTTGGTGTGGATCCTTGGATTAGTCACCTCTTGTGAGGTGGATACCAAGTAAACCAACCGTGTTAGCGTTGTGTGATTGTTCTTTGTATTTCCGCTGCACATCTTTGAAGGAACAAGCAACGCCGAGCACCGAGCGAACGCGACGAGCTATTCACCCCCCCTCTAGCTACTTTTGGTCCTAACATGCTCTCCTTTGGTGCGTCTTTGTCTTGTTGCTCCGTGTGATCTTTATCTCTCTTCCTCTTCTTCCACGTTAGAGGTTGAAAAATGTTGCCCCCTTCTTTGCACAACAATTGGTATCAGAGTTACAGTTTTTGGTAGATTTCTTCAACATATCGAGGATGACTTCTGCGAAGTTTGATATAGTGAAGTTTGACGGAACTGGAAACTTTGGATTATGGCAGAGAAGAGTCAAGGACTTGTTGGTGCAACAAGACATGGTAAAGGTGTTAGGAAAAAGAAAACCGGAAAGCATAGAGATGTCATCTTGGGAAGAACTTCAGGCGAAGGTAGTGGCAACAATCAGACTTTGTCATACGGTGATGTGATGTACCATGTTATGGACGATGAGTCACTGGTAATAGTTTGACAAAATTTGGAAAATCGATACATGTTAAAGTCAATGACAAACAAGCTATATCTCAAGCAGAAATTATTTGACCTAAAGATGACAGAAGGAACTGATCTGAATTAGCACATCTGTTGGTGCGGGTAGCACTAACGGTCTAACCTAGGTTTTGATGAATGACAAATAGGTTAAGTTAGTTTTGTTGTTGTCTGACACTTTGATCAAGTGTGCAGGAGAAGTCCAGACAGGTCGACAGGCTGACCGGATGTATGTCACGAAGCCCAGCTAGGTCGACGTGCTGACCGGATGGCTGGCGAGAAGTCCAAGTGGGCCGACGGGCTGACCGGACGCTTGGCAAGAAGTCCAGCTAGGTCGACGGGCTGACTAGATAGCTGGCGAGAAGTCTAGACGGGTCGAAGGGCTGACCGGACGTCTGGCAGGTAAGTGAGGTAAGTCACTAGAGGAGAGTCACTGCGAGGATGCGTTCCCGGGAAGGGAACATTAGGCGTCGATCCGGCTTAGATCCATTTCGGATGTCTAAGTCGAGATCGTGACTAGATTCCGGTCTCGGAAAGACGGAATCTAAGTCATACTATTTGTGCTAATTCATACTATTATAAAATGTGCTAACAAACTATTTTGCAGGAAACATATTACCTCGGACTAACTTTGTTTTGCAGGAAAAGGGAATTTTCTGGAACAAGGTGGTCCGGGCGCCCGGAGGGGATCCGGGCGCCCGGAAGGCAAATTATATCCAGCCAAGTCGTCGCCACGTGGAGCATCTCAGTTTGAGCAGCTACGTCACATTCCAGGCGCCCGGAGCAACATATAAAAGAAGCCCCAGGCAGGAGCTTCAGAAATAGATCTGAGAACTCCTCTACTGCTGGTCTTTCTGCTCTACGTTCTTGCGACGCCAACAAGCTTCGACAAAGTGCTCCTTCGGGTTTTAGTTAATTTCCTTGTCGGTATTTTTTCACTAGCATTTCCTGTACTTATTTTGTAACTATATTCGAATTGATAGTGATTGCCCAACGAAAGTGGTCAAGGACCACGGGCCTTCGAGTAGGAGTCGTCACAGGCTCCGAACGAAGTAAAAATAACTGTGTTCATTTACTTTTCCGCTGCGTATTTTAACTCAACTTTTCGAATCGATATTCACCCCCCCCTCTATCGAACGATCACGGTCCTACAAGTGGTATCAGAGCAGGTACCGCTCTGATTTGGTGCAACCACCAATCAGACTGGGGGTGAAACCTTTGCTTTGTTTTTTATTCCTCTTAAAATTTTTTTTCTAATTCTAAACTGGTATATCATTTTTTTTTGCAATTAAATCTAAATTGGTGCAACACTAATCTAGATTTGTCTACTATTTTTTGCGTCCCGCACTACTAATCCAAGACCAAGTCTTGGGATTTTTTTTGTCTCTTTTCTTTCGTCTGTACGCAGGACTAAAATGTCTCAGATAGAAGGATTCAGCACAGTACTCCCTCCACTCTTCAACGGGGACAATTTTCCGTACTGGAAAAAGCGGATGGAGGTTTACCTCAAGACAGACTTCGACCAGTGGATGAGCATTACGAGACCCTACAAAATTCCAGTAGACAACTCCGGGAATTTACTGGATCCTGAAGACTGGACAGCAGACTTAAAGAAAAAGGCATCAACAGAAAATAAAGCGATCAACACTCTACAGTGAGGATTAACAAGAGAAGAACTAAACAGAGTCGGTCCACACAAAAACGCTAAAGAACTGTGGGATAAATTGATCGAGCTGCACGAGGGAACGAGCGACGCCAAGGTAACAAAACGAGACCTGCTTTTAAATAAAATTTTTAATATAAAAATGCAGGAAGAAGAAACGGCGAATCAGCTCCACGCGAGGATCAAGGACATCCTCAACGGGCTTCATGTGATAGGCCACCAGATGGAAAACAGAGACTTAATAAGGTACGCATTAAACGCCTTTCCACGTAATAGTTTGTGGGCATCAATAGTGGATGCCTACAAAATTTCAAAAAATCTTTCTAAGTTAAAATTAGATGAGCTTTTCTTTGAATTAGAATTACATGAACAAACTAATGCTGGAGCCGAGAAAGGTATAGCTTTATTTGCAGGTTCCACCAAAGAAAAGAAAAGCAAGCCTGAATTTGAAGAAGATTCTGACCAAGACTCCGAAGACGAAGAACACCTGGTGAACTTGGTAAGAAAAATGTTCACCAGGAGAAAGAGGAGCTTCAGAAAAAGAAATGTTAGAAAAATTCACAACAAGATCAAAAAATTTAGACTTAATCCTGAATAATCAAAAAGCATGTTATAATAAAACCGGACTAGGATATAAGTCGAATTCAAATAAAACCTTCAAATCATTAATAACCCCATACAAATCAACCAATCTAGCTTGGGTTCCGAAAGCATGTCTGACCACGCAAGTAGGACTTAATCAATATTATATACCTAAAGAAAAAATACATTATATAAAATCGAATAAATCAAACCAAAATCCAAAATCCAAACCTAAATCAAATTCAAAATCTAAACACTTTAAAAATCAACAAAATTATCACCAAGTTAACCATAACTATAAAAAGAATCGACACAAACCTAAAACCAAAATTTAAAATCAATGGCCAATAATTCAGGGGGAGGCTCCAGAATAGCTGACACCTCCAAAACTAACTTACCCGACAGGGTAACCCAAAACAAATTAACCCGGCAGGGTAATTAGGATTAGAGACCAAGTTTAACTTGAATCATGGTACCGGTGAAGTTTTTGGATGATAGTACGTTAGGGAAACTTGGGCATCGCATGTCTAGAAAGATATGGCTTCGATCTGGTGCATTTGGCCAAGTGGAACTGACCGAAGCTACCCTTAAACGAATCCTAACCAGTTAGACCAAGATTTAGTACTAAGCTCCGTGGATAGGACTATTCGGAAAATCTCGAAAGGTTGGTTACTTCTAATGACGTCCATGTGACTCACCAAGCTTAGAAGTTTATCCGAAGAATGTCTGTTTGTAGAGACCAAAACTAAACCTGAATCTAATACTAGTTAAACCAAACTCTGTAATCAAACCAATTTCATCTCACAAAATCATAGGATTCCCTGATTGATAATATAGATCGGGTGAGATGAATAAGGCTTAAATTTGCTTAATTAAAATTTAATTTCAAAATTTTATTTTTAAACTCAATTTTTTTTTTTCAAAATAATAATTTTAAACTTAAAAATAAATTTTAATTTTAAACTTAAAAATTAATTTCAAAATTTTTAATTTGAAACTTAAAAATTAATTTCAAAATTTTAATTTTAAACTTAAAAATTAATTTCAAAATTTTTAATTTGAAACTTAAAAATTAATTTCAAAATTTTACTTTTTAAACTCAAAAAAAAAAATTCAAAATATTAATTTTAAACTTAAAAATAAAATTTTAATTTTAAACTTAAAAATTAATTTTAATTTTAAACTTAAAAATTAATTTCAAAATTCTAATGTTAAACTCAAAAAAAATAATTTCAAAATTTTAAGACTTAACTTAAATAATGTCTGCTCAAAAATAAAAGACTAACTTTAAATCCTACTTACTGTAGGAAACCAAGTGAATTTTGGACAGTGGTTGCTCCAAACATATGACTGGAGATCACACCAAGTTCACTCTGTTGGTGCAACCTTAGGTCAAGGTTGACCTGGTTGACCAGACTCGAGTTGACTTGACTCGAGTTGTGTTTTGATGTTTGACGAGTTATGTTTGACAATGTTTGACGTGAACAGAAAAGTTGTATCTTGATGTTTTACAAGGATACAAGCTTGGGAGATTGTGGATGCAACCCGTGGTCAAGGTTGACCTGGTTGACCCGAGGTGAGGTCAAGGTTGACTTGGTTGACCCGAGGTGAGTTGACTTGACCTGACTCGGGAAAAGTCCAAGCAGGGAGCTTGGCATGGGAAAAGTCCAAGCAGGGAGTTTGGCATGGTGAAAAGTCCAAGCAGGGAGTTTTGGCATGGTGAAAAGTCCAAGCAAGGGAGCTTGGCACGAGAAAAGTCCAAGTTTGGAGACTTGGCACGGAGAAGTCCAAGTATGGAAGCTTAGCACATGGGAAGTCGGAGAGGGCTCGGTAGCTCGTTCTCCGGACTGTGGTCAGAGAGGGCTCGGGAGCTTGTTCTCTGGACCGAATGTGGAAAGTCCTGGTGAGTGAAGCCAGGCAGTTGGATAAGTCCTGGTGAGTGAAGCCAAGCAGTGGGAAAGTCCTGGTGAGTGAAGCCAGGCAGTTGGAAAGTCCTGGTGAGTGAAGCCGGGCAGATTGGAAATCCTGGTGAGTGAAGCCAGGTGAAAATCCTAGTGAGTGAAGCTAGGTGAAAGTCCTGGTGAGTGAAGCCAGGCAAGGGAAAATCCAGATGGATCAAGGGTGATCAGACATCTGGTGTTGAGAAGGTCAAGTAGGTCAAGGGAGTGACCGGATACTTGACACGAAGAGAAAAGTCCAAGTGGGTCAAAGGGATTGACCGGACACTTGGTGGGGAGTCTTAGCAGGTCAAGGGAGTGACCGGATGCTAAGCATGATGTACCAAGAGGTCAAGGTTGACCGGATATTGGTTTGGACTTGGTTTGGGCAAAAACCAAGACCTGGATCGGTCTGGTGACCGATCCACTGATACTGTGGTTTCCTGATCGGTCTGGAGGCCGATCAGAAAGCGATCAGTGTGCCTCTGTGAGCTTACTGATCGGTCTGGGGACCGATCAGTAGGAAGCCTGATCGGTCCCCGGGACTGATCAGGGTACGCACAGAGAGTTGCCCAGACCGATCAGGGTGATGCCTGATCGGTCTGGCCCTAGCCGTTGAGAGACAACGGCTAGATTCTTCTGCTGTCTTTGGCCTCTGTTCTTCTCGCAGGTGGATGCAGGCTATAAAAGGGCTGAGGACTTCTACAGTGCTCTCTCTCTCTTATTCTTCTTCTTCTCCGAAGCTTCTGCTTCTTCTTGTTCCTGCCTCTCCTTCTTGCTGCTGCAAGTTCTTCTGTGAGCTTTGCTGAGCTCTCGTCTAAGCTTCGCGTGAGCTTCCTTTCGGCTGGGTTCCTGCTGTTGTAGGCGTCGCTTGAAGCTGCTGCTTCATCCAGTCGAAGAGAAGGCAAGTAAGCGAAGGTTTTACAGTTGTATTGTATTTTGCTTCTTGCTGTACCTGTACTCCTCCTTGCTGTTGTAAGTTTTTGTGGCGAGGTTTCTCCACCCATAAGGAGTTTATATTAGCCGATTTTTCGGGGACTCATCCACCGACGGATTGATAGGCTTCGTCCACCTTACGGACACGCCGAGGAGTAGGAGTATCATCTCCGAACCTCGTTACATCTTCGTGTTGAGGTTTGCTTCTCCTTTTTCGTTTCTATTTGTTATTTCCGTTGCGCTAACCTTGATTTGTAGAAAGAAACACGAATTTTGGAGCGGCTATTCACACCCCCCCTCTCTAGCCGAGTACGACGATCCTAACAAGTGGTATCAGAGCAAGGTTGCTCTTCGCCGGATTAACACCCGAGGGAGCACAAGCTAGAGAATGGATCTATTCGGAGAAGATGTCACGATTCCACCCTTCTACGATCGCGACGACTTCGCGTTTTGGAAGGTAAGAATGAAGTACTTTCTTATGACTAACTTTGAAAATTGGAGTTGTGTTCAATTAGGTTTCAAACTTCCGATGGACAAGAAAGGAGAAACCCTAGAGAAGAAGGAGTGGACCAAGGAATAAGTCCACCAATCCCTAGTCAACGATGAAGTATTGAAAATTTTTGAATTTTCTTTACCTAATGATGTTTTGTGTAGGATAGGTGGATATAACGATGCCAAGGAGTTGTGGAACAACTTGGCTAAGTTCCATGAGGAGAGCTCCAATTCAAGCCATGAAGAGGAGTCATGTGAGCCGAGTAGCTCACATCATGGAGGCATGGATTTAGAAGTTGAGGGCTACTCAACATCTAAAGAAGAAGAGGAGGAGAGTTCCTCTTCAAGTTCGGAGCAAGGGGAAGAAGCTTCTACCTCCGGAAGGGATGAAGGAGAGAGCTTACATCCCACCTCAACCCTAGGTAACTCAAGCAATTTAAGTTCTAGTAAATTGCATATATTATGCTTTGAGTGTAGGGAATTTGGACATTACAAGAGTAAATGTCCAAAGAGGGTTAGGAAGACTCCACCGGCGCCAAAGATCAAGGAAGCCGGAGTCCCGATACGCAAGAGCAAGGAGCACGTGGTGTGCTTCCAATGCAAGCGAAGGGGACATTATCGGAGCCAATGTCCGAGGGGGAGGCAATCTCACAAGGACAAGAGACCGAGCACATCGATAGGGGGAGCTAAGGCAAACCCTAAGGTAATCTCTAAGGCACATTATTGCAATACTAGTAAGATGCATGCTAGTAGTTTGATTGCAATTGACAATAATGATAAGCATGATAATTATAGAAACCAATATATGTGCTTAGATGCTAAACATGTTAGCCTAGGTAACGACAACACTAGAAATGTCAATCCTAGGATTAACTCATCTAAGGTTAGGGAGAACCTAGGTAGAAATCCCAAATCAACTAGACACATGCCTAGGAATACCTCAAAGAAAAATGATAAATTAAAGCTTGAGGTATTAGAGAAAGAAAATCTAGTCTTAAGGTCAAGACTTGACTCTCTTGAAAAGGTTCTTAAGGATTTGACTCTAGGGTCTAGGGGTCAAAAACCCAAGTCCAAGGACAAGAAAGGTTTGGGTCACAAACCTAAGTCCCAAGTAGTCAAGCCCAATTATCATAATGTTCCATTCGATTATGGAACAAAACCTAGGGCTAGGAAGAACAACACCAAAGTCACAAGGGGAGTCACCCCTAGAGTTGATCTTGATGAGTCCCAAATGACCAAGGCTTCAAAGCCTAGGAGGGTCATTAGGAGGGTTGCTAGGGAAGTCATCCCTAGTGAATATTTAGTGAACCCAATGAGCTCCAATAGGTATTGGGTTCCTAGGAGCGTGATTTCATCACGCTAGATTAGTTAGGGTGTGCCAACCTTACTTGAATAGGTAGTTAACCTAATCATGGCAAAAGGTGGCACTTTAGGATTTTTCAAGGTATAATCAAGCCTTGAAAATGAAATTAAGAATTATTCCTAAGGTGATTAGAATGTGCCAATCAAATTTGAGAAGTTGTCTAGAGTCAATCTAATTGGCACATAGTGATCTAAAAATCTTTGGTATAAGATGCTAGGTCTATTACACTTAGGAATATAGAATTTATGGCAAAATGATCGAAATTATCAAAAATGGCAACTAAGGCTAGAATTAGGTATTTTCTATACCTTTACATGTTATTTGCCATATATTGTTTGCCATATGCCATGTCATGACATCATATTTAATCTATGATCATTTGAAATGTCATGATAATGCTTAGGTTATTTATATGTCATGCTTTATTTAAGTTTCATACTTTATGCCATGACATCATGACATTGACACATGTTATTATGTATGATATCATTTTATGCCATGTCATCATTTCTTGCATTTATAATCAATGAAATTGATTTAAGGTTAAAAACATAATTTGATATGGAGATCAAATTGATGTTTAGAAAATGCATGAGACCTTAGCCTAAGATAACCTAAACTCATATCTCACATCAAAATTGACTTGGATGTGTTTGATACACCTTAGATGTGTGTGAGATATTAGGATGATGAGTTAGGAACAAGGTGCATAGTTCTTGTACCTAGATGAGCCTAATTCAAAATTGGGGATCATAGGGAAAGCTTATGTACAAGTCATGTACATTTAGCCCAGAGATTGTGGTCCTAAATTAAATGGTTTAAAATCATTTCAAAATTGATTTGAAAAACCTTGATGAAGCTTTTCTAATGATAGAATTCATCATTGAGCAAAGTGATACAAAGATGACTTAACTTTGAGCTATTTCAAAGTCTTTTGAACTTTGTATCAAGATTGAAAAATGGAAGCTATTTTCATAGAAAACTATTTTTCCATGATAGTATATGTTATGAGGAATGTATCCTCAAAATTTTACAATTTTTGAAATTTTCTGTGATTTTCTAGAGGTTTCTGAATTTCGGGAGAAGAAAAATTCAGAAATCAGAAATCAGAGGTCGTGGACCGATCAGGAGGTTCCCTAATCGGTCCAGGTCTGTGTGGATCGGTCACTGGACAGATCCAGAGGGAGCCTGATCGGTCACCAGACCGATCAGGGCGTGCCAAATTGCTAAAATTTGACTGGTTGTCTGAAATTTCAACTCGGGAGTTGGTATTTTGAAGGTTTGAAACTCTCCAAGACATTGTTGGTGCAATGGTCAAGGGGGAGTTGACCTTTAGGGGGAATTTTACCTATTAGTCAAGGGGAGTTGACTTTTAGGGGGAGTTTTTACTCCTAAAGACTTGAGTGATATGGGATTATCACTAAGTTAATTGTTGACCTTAGTATCAAGGGGGAAATTAAGGGTTTCAATGAAAGGTATGAGACCTTCATTAGAATGAAACTCTTGACCTTGATTCACTCTTTTTGATGTGTGTCAAAAAGGGGGAGAGTGTAGATTTGGGGAGAATGTTCAAGGAAGAACATTAGAAAACCTAAGTTTGATTATGAGTTTTGTCAAACATCAAAAAGGGGGAGATTGTTGGTGCAACCTTAGGTCAAAGTTGACCTGGTTGACCAGACTCGAGTTGACTTGACTCGAGTTGTGTTTTGATGTTTGACGAGTTATGTTTGACAATGTTTGACGTGAACAGAAAAGTTGTATCTTGATGTTTTACAAGGATACAAGCTTGGGAGATTGTGGGTGCAACCCGTGGTCAAGGTTGACATGGTTGACCCGAGGTGAGGTCAAGGTTGACCTGGTTGACCCGAGGTGAGTTGACTTGACCTGACTCGGGAAAAGTCCAAGCAGGGAGCTTGGCATGGGAAAAGTCCAAGCAAGGAGTTTGGCATGGTGAAAAGTCCAAGCAGGGAGTTTTGGCATGGTGAAAAGTCCAAGCAGGGAGCTTGGCACGGGAAAAGCCCAAGTATGGAGACTTGGCACGGAGAAGTCCAAGTATGGAAGCTTGGCACATGGGAAGTCGGAGAGGGCTCGGTAGCTCGTTCTCCGGACTGTGGTCAAAGAGGGCTCGGGAGCTCGTTCTCTGGACCGGATGTGGAAAGTCCTGGTGAGTGAAGCCAGGCAGTCGGATATGTCCTGGTGAGTGAAGCCAGGCAGTGGGAAAGTCCTGGTGAGTGAAGCCAGGCAGTTGGAAAGTCCTGGTGAGTGAAGCCGGGCAGATTGGAAATCCTGGTGAGTGAAGCCAGGTGAAAATCCTAGTGAGTGAAGCTAGGTGAAAGTCCTGGTAAGTGAAGCCGGGCAAGGGAAAATCCAGATGGATCAAGGGTGATCAGACATCTGGTGTTGAGAAGGTCAAGTAGGTCAAGGGAGTGACCGGATACTTGACACGAAGAGAAAAGTCCAAGTGGGTCAAAGGGATTGACCGGACACTTGGTGGGGAGTCTTAGCAGGTCAAGGGAGTGACCGGATGCTAAGCATGATGTACCAAGAGGTCAAGGTTGACCGGATATTGGTTTGGACTTGGTTTGGGCAAAAACCAAGACCTGGATCGGTCTGGAGACCGATCAGAAAGCGATCAGTGTGCCTCTGTGAGCTTACTGATCGGTCTGGGGACCGATCAGAAGGAAGCCTGATCGGTCCCCGGGACCGATCAGGGTACGCACAGAGAGTTGGGCAACTCTCTGTGAAAGCATTCTGATCGGTCTGGGGACCGATCAGCATAGAGCCTGATCGGTCCCCACGACCGATCAGATCAGCCCCAGACCGTGATGCCTGATCGGTCTGGCCCTAGCCGTTGAGAGACAACGGCTAGATTCTTCTGCTGTCTTTAGCCTCTGTTCTTCTCGCAGGTGGATGCAGGCTATAAAAGGGCTGAGGGCTTCTACAGTGCTCTCTCTCTCTTATTCTTCTTCTTCTCCGAAGCTTCTACTTCTTCTTGTTCCTGCCTCTCCTTCTTGCTGCTGCAAGTTCTTCTGCGAGCTTTGCTGAGCTCTCGTCTAAGCTTCGCGTGAGCTTCCTTTCGGCCGGGTTCCTGTTGTTGTAGGCGTCGCTTGAAGCTGCTGCTTCATCCAGTCGAAGAGAAGGCAAGTAAGCGAAGGTTTTACAGTTGTATTGTATTTTGCTTCTTGCTGTACCTGTACTCCTTCTTGCTGTTGTAAGTTTTTGTGGCGAGGTTTCTCCACCCATAAGGAGTTTATATTAGCCGGTTTTCCGGGGACTCATCCACCGACGGATTGATAGGTTTCGTCCACCTTACGGACACGCCGAGGAGTAGGAGTATCATCTCCGAACCTCGTTACATCTTCGTGTTGAGGTTTGCTTCTCCTTTTTCGTTTCTATTTGTTATTTCCGCTGCGCTAACCTTGATTTGTAGAAAGAAACGCGAATTTTGGGGCGGCTATTCACACCCCCCCTCTCTAGCCGAGTACGACGATCCTAACACACTCAACTCACTTACAAAAGCTTAGGAATAGTTGCCTTTGGAAACAACGACAAACTCAAGGTAATTGGTATAGGTAATATTGAATTAAAATTAGACTTTATAATTATAAATATTTTACTTGTTGAAAATTTTAAATATAATCTTCTGAGTATAAGTCAATTGTGTGATACTAGGTATAAGGTTAAATTTCTATCCACAGAGTGTTTAATCAAACATCTAGATAATCCTACCATAAGCCTAAAAGGTTTTAGAAAAGACAACATCTATGCCATCAACTTAACCATTTCTTCCATAAAGTGTTATTTAACACAAAAAGAAGAAACTTGGTTATGGCATAGGCGGATGTCTCACACCAACTTCAGAAATATAAGTAAACTAAATGGACTTGTGAGAGGCTTACCAAAATTACCTAACTTAGATTCTACCATATGTAATGCTTGTCAACAAGGCAAACAAACTAAATCCACTCACAAACAAACAAATCAGCCACAAACTAACTCAATATTAGAACTTCTACATTTAGACCTTTTTGACTCCCATAGAGTCAAATCTATAAATGGAAACGTATATTGTTTAGTAATTATAGATGATTATTCTAGGTTTACTTGGGTAAAATTCTTAAAACATAAAGATGAAACTTTTGAAATTTTTATAAATTTTTACAAACAAATTGAAAACGAAAAAGATATTAAAATTAAAAGAATTAGAAGTGACAACGGGGGAGAATTTAAAAATCACAACTTTAACAGTTTTTGTCTTGAAAATGGTTACCATCATGAGTTCTCATGCCCTAAAACCCCCCAACAAAATGGGATTGTAGAAAGAAAAAATAGAACCTTACTTGAAGCTTCTAGAACAATGTTAAATGAGTATAACCTACCTAAATACTTTTGGGCAGATGTACAGAACAGAACAACAATAAATAAAACCCATAACAAAACATTCTTCGAAATGTTTTATAATAAACAGCCAAGTATAAAATATTTTAAAGTATTTGGGTACCCAGTTTTTATCTTAAATACAAGAGAACACTTAGGAAATATCTCCTCTAAAATTGAAAATGGAATTTTTGTAGGATATTCCCTAAATAGTAGAGGTTATAGAATTTACAATAAGGTTACCTTAAAAATTGAAGAAACTACTAATGTAAAATTTGAAGAAACTAAACAAGACTTAGAACTTACACAACCACCTGAATTTGTTCCAGAAACCAACCAAACTCTAAGTCATGAAGAAGAGGAACAACATCAAGAGAGTCAACCCCCTAGAACAATAAGGGTTAACCCAAATCACCCAACTGATCAAATAATTGGTGACCCAGACTTGAGAGTTCAAACCAGATCATCCTTTAGAAACCTAAGTTAAATTTCTTTAATTTCAAAAATTGAACCCAAAACTGTGGATGAATCCCTACTAGACCCAGACTGGATTATAGCTATGCAAGAAGAACTAGCCCAATTTGAGCGTAATGAAGTTTGGGACCTAGTACCACCACCTAAGAATAAGAAAATAATAGAAACAAAATGGGTATTCAGAAAAAAATTAAGCGAAACTGGAGAAATTACTAGAAATAAGGCTAGGCTAGTTGCCAAAGGGTTTAGTCAGGTTGAAGGACTTGACTATGATGAGACCTATGCCCCAGTAGCCAGACTAGAATCCATCAGAATGTTACTAAGTTATGCAGCCCATAAGGGATTCAAACTATACCAAATGGATGTTAAGTCTGCCTTTCTTAATGGACTAATTAAAGAAGAAGTGTATGTAGGTCAGCCTCCTGGGTTTGAAAGTCTAGAACACCCTGATTATGTTTTTAAGTTAAAGAAAGCATTATATGGACTTAAACAGGCACCCAGGGCATGGTATGAAAGGCTAACATCCTACTTAACATCTAAAGGATTCAACCAAGGTCAAATTGACCCAACCTTGTTTGTTAAATCATTAAATGCAGACATATTTATTGCACAAATATATGTAGATGATATAATATTTGGCTCAACAAATTCAGATTTTTTAGAAGAATTTATTAATTTAATGGAAAAAGAATTTGAAATGAGCTTAGTAGGAAAATTAACTTATTTCTTAGGATTACAAATCAAACAAACAAATAAAGGAAATTATATTTATCAACACAAATACACTAAAGAATTACTTAAAAAATTCGGAATGGAAAATACAAAAGAAATAAAAACACCTATGGCAGTAAACACAATCTTAGATAATGACTCAAATGGAAAACCAGTTGATTTAAAATATTATAGGAGTGCAATAGGTAGCCTACTATATTTAACTGCAAGCCGACCTGATATTTTATTTGCAGTTATTATATGTGCTAGATAACAAACTTGTGCTAAGGAATCCCATCTGACACAAGTCAAAAGAATTTTTAGATACCTTAAGGGAACAACAAATGTAGGAATTTGGTATCCTAGGACAAATAATTTTGAACTAATAGGGTATTCTGACTCAGATTATGCTGGATCGCAAAAGTACAAGTGATGGATGCCAATTATTAGGTTCATCACTTGTCAGCTGGTTTAGTAGAAAGCAACATTGTGTTGCTCTATCTACAACTGAGTCAGAATACATAGCTATAGGCGAATGCGTTGCACAATTATTATGGATGATGCATACTCTAAAAGACTTCAACTTAAATATCACAAATGTAAAAGTATTAATTGACAATATAAGTTCAATTAACTTAACCAAGAACCCTGTGCATCATTCAAGAACCAAACATATTGAAATTAGGCACCACTTTATCAGGGATCATGTTACTAAAGGTGATATTGAACTCAAATACATTGAGTCCAAATCAAATTTAGCTGACATTTTCACAAAACCACTCCCTGAAAGTGAGTTTAGCAACTTACGTCGAAAATTAGGGATGTGCTCAATAGACTAGGAATTTTAAATTTCAAAAGTGTTTTCAAAAATAATTCCTTCAAATTATAAGTTAAAATTGTGTGTTTTCAAAACTTTCCATTTTTAGATTTTCAAAAACAGTTTTGGCCTTAGACTAGTTTTGAATCCTTAGAAAGCATGTACCCATAGGACTAGTTTTTGAGCATCTCACCAACACCTTATACCTTGCTTGTGTTTGACAAACATAGAAAGGGGTGAGATGCATAGGCCAACTGTCTGGACTTAAGATGCTTATTTCGGTGCATCAGCATAAGTCTGGACGTTAAATACAACTCAGATATTAATCAGATTAAGTTCATCAGTCAAGTCAAAGACTGACTGCTTATAATCAACTTAATCTGACTAACCAAGTGAAAGCTACTATCTTCTGATAGTTAGTTAGTACCTAATTGATTAGACAGCTGTTTAAATTTAGGTATCAAGTTCAGGGGGAGAAATTAATTAAAATTTTGTGTGTTTGAAAAATGCCTTTGTACAGCTATTTTAAAACTGACTTATTTTTAAAACACCAGTTTACAAAAAGCTAAACTAAGTGTTTGAAAAACTTGGAAGTTGAATCTCACCTAATTTTTAAACCCGATTTAAAAAGTTGAATATTTAAACTTATTCAGTTTTGTAACATATGCTTGAAAATTAAACTTTCCAAATTTAGCTTTTATCAAATTAGCCTTAAAAATTTATTTTGGCAATTTAATCTTACTTGTTTAATTTTTGCTTTGTTTTGAAAAATTGAAGTTGAAAATTTTACCTTTTTGAGAAGTAAATATTACTTAAACTTGAAAAGAAAAATTGAAAATCCTGATTTAAAATTTTTTTTACACGCTTGAAAAGTTAAACTTGATTAACTTTAATTTTATACTTTTCAAAATTCAACTTGTCTCCCCCAAGTCAACTTGAATTTTTTCCTTGGATTTAAAAATTGTACTTTTATCTTTGAATTCTGAACCAAACTCAGATTTTTTTTCAAGATTAACTGTATTTATTTTTTTTAAAGTAACTCTACATTATGATTATTTACCCTTGCTTATTTTTTTTTTTTTGATGAATGCCAAAGGGGGAGGGTTAGGTGGTTAAGTTAGATAAACCAACTTGAAAACACTAAAACTAACTTTAAAACCTTGCGCTCTTTCTTTTTTGCGCTCTTTCACTAACTTAACTAGGTTGTCATTCCATCAAAAAGGGGGAGATTGTTGGTGCGGGTAGCACTAACGGTCTAACCTAGGTTTTGATGAATGACAAATAGGTTAAGTTAGTTTTGTTGTTGTCTGACACTTTGATCAAGTGTGCAGGAGAAGTCCAGACAGGTCGACGGGCTGACCGGATGTATGGCACGAAGCCCAGCTAAGTCGACGGGCTGACCGGATGGCTGGCGAGAAGTCCAAGCGGGTCGACGGGCTGACCGGACGCTTGGCAAGAAGTCTAGCTAGGTCGACGGGCTGACTAAATAGCTGGCGAGAAGTCTAGACGGGTCGAAGGGCTGACCGGACGTCTGGCAGGTAAGTGAGGTAAGTCACTGGAGGGGAGTGACTGCGAGGACGCGTTCTCAGGAAGAGAACATTAGGCGTCGATCCGGCTTAGATCCATTTCGGATGTCTAAGTCGAGATCGTGACTAGATTCCGGTCTCGGAAAGACGGAATCTAAGTCATACTATTTGTGCTAATTCATACTATTATAAAATGTGCTAATAAACTATTTTGCAGGAAACATATTGCCTCGGACTAACTTTGTTTTGCTGGAAAAGGGAGTTTTCTGGAACAAGGTGGTCCGAGCGCCCGGAGGGGATCCGGGCGCCCGGAGGTCCGGGCGCCCGGAAGGGATCCGGGCGCCCGGAAGGCAAATTATATCCAACCAAGTCGTCGCCACGTGGAGCATCTCGGTTTGAGCAGCTACGTCACATTCCAGGTGCCCGGAAGGATTCCAGGCGCCCGGAGCAACATATAAAAGAAGCCCCAGGCAGGAGCTTCAGAAATAGATCTGAGAACTCCTCTACTGCTGGTCCTGCTGCTCTACGTTCTTGCGACACCAACAAGCTCCGACAAAGTGCTCATTCGGGTTTTAGTTAATTTCCTTGTCGGTATTTTTTCACTAGCATTTCCGTACTTATTTTGTAACTATATTCGAATTGATAGTGATTGCCCAACGAAAGTGGTCAAGAACCACGGGCCTTCGAGTAGGAGTCGTCACAGGCTTCGAACGAAGTAAAAACAACTGTGTTCATTTACTTTTCCGCTGCGTATTTTAACTCAACTTTTCGAATCGATATTCACCCCCTCTCTATCGAACGATCACGGTCCTACAACATCAACATATTCAATCAGATTGTAAGTGATCTAAAGCGGGTTGATGTGAAGATCAAAGATGAAGACAAGGCGCTGATGTTATTGAATTCTCTACCTTCATCTCCTATGTACGAGAATTTGCTTACTACATTGATTTGGGATAAAGAAACTATTAAATTGGAGGAGATCATAAGTGCATTGCTAGATTTTCACCAAAGGAAGAAAACAACCAATGAAGTTTCTCAGGGAGAAGGACTTGTGGTAAATAGCAACCAAGAACATGGTAGGAGAAAATCTCGACATGAATCTAACAACAACAACAAGACTCATTCTAAGTCAAGAAGGGAAAAGGTGATCGTGTGCTACAAGTGTAGAGGCAAAGGTCATATCAAGAGAAATTATCCAGAGATAACGAAACATGTTGTAGAGAACAAAGATAGTTTGGTAAAGTCTGCAAATATAATTAAAGAGGAAAATTCAGAGAGCGGTGATGGAGATATGATATCAGTTATGTCGAGTTTAGAATAGCTGACAGGTGCATGGATCTTAGACTCTATATATTCATATCATATGACTTCAAATAAGGAGTGGCTTGACACATATAGGGCAGTGGATTCTGTTCAGTGTTAATGGAAAATGATGCATCATACAATCATCGGTATAGGGAACGCCAGAATCAAGATGTTTGATGGTGTGATCAGAACCTTATGTGATGTCGGATATATAACAGAGCTAAGGAAGAACTTGATCTCACTAAGCATACTAGATGACATTGGTTGCAATTATAAATCAGTGAGCGGGGTGATGAAGGTCAGCAAGGGAGCTCTGACTATAATGAAAGGATAAAAGGTAGCAGGACACATCTACAAGTTGATAGGGACTACAATTGTAGGTGGAGTCTCCTCAGTAGAGTATGAATCAGACAGTACTGTCTTGTGGCATATGCGGCTAGGACATATGGGTGAATATGAAATGCTAGAACTTCACAAGAGAGATTTGTTAAATGGTGTCAAGACGTGCAAGATGGAATTCTACAAATTCTGTGTTCTTAGAAAACAGAGCAAAGTGCAATTCAAGATGGCAACAAACAAGACTGAGGGAATTCTAGAGTACGTACATACAGATCTCTGGGGACCAGCCAGTGTAGCATCACGTGGAGGACACTTGTATTTTATGAATTTTACTGATGATTTCTCACAAAAGGTTTGGGTATACTTTATGCGTCACAAGTCGAAAATTTTTACAAAGTTTAAATTGTAAAAAATTGAAGTGGAAAACTAGACCAGAAAAAAGATCAAATACGTTAGGTCAGATAATGGGACTGAGTACACAGATTTAAAGTTTCAGGAATTTTGTGAGTAGCATGGGATAATGAGGCATTTCTCAGTTCACAGGATACCTCAGCAAAATGGGATGACGGAAAGATTGAACAGGACAATCATTGAGAAGGCAAGATGTCTCATGTTGAATGCAGGGCTTGCAAAGAATTTCTGAGCGGAAGCAGTTAACATGACATGTTATCTTATTAATATATCACCAAGGGAAGTAGTAGAAGGCAAAGTATCATAAGAAGTATGGACAGAGAATCAAGTAGATTACTCTCATCTTCAAGTTTTTGGATGTTCAACCTATATGTACATATTTAGTGAGGAAAGATTAAATTTGGATGTGAAGTCAAAGCAATACATTTTTCTGGGGTATCAGAAAAGAGTTAAAGGCTTCAAGCTTTGGGATCCTAAGGCAAACAAGGTGGTGATCAACAGAGATGTGGTGTTTAACGAGAAATCTATGCTATAGCGTACTAAGGAAGAAGGCAAGAAAACACCACAGAGCAACATGGAGAAAGATGTTATGCAGGTGGAGCTAGAGACTCATGACTCTGATGATTCTAACTCAGAGCACATGGAGTATCACACTATAGCTGGTGGTATAACGAGATGAGTCATAAAAACACCCACCAAATACGGATTCAAAGACTTGGTATCTTATGCACTTATCACTAGCAACGGAGACCCTACATCTTTTCAGGAGGCAATCCATAGCTTTGAAAAGGATAGGTGGACGGGTGTTATGGCAGAGGAGATGAAGTCATTGCATAAGAACCAAACGTGGGATCTAGTGAAACTTTCTAAAGGAGAGAAAGCTATAGTGTTCAAGTGGATATTTACGAAGAAAGAAACAATGTCAGAGGGAGAAAAAGTGAAGTTCAAGGCTTTGTTGGTAGAAAAGGGGTATTCACAAAGAAAAAGATTGACTATTAAAATTTTTTCTCTCTAGTGGTAAGACATATGTCAATTAGAGTGGTATTGGCTTTGGTGGCACATCCTGATTTACAGCTGAAGCAAATGGATGTGAAGACGACATTTCTTTATAGAAATTTAGAGGAGCAGATTTTTATGTCATGACCTGAGGGATTTAGTTAGCCCGGACAAGAGCAGTTGGTTTGCAAGTTGAAGAAATTGGTTCATGGATTGAAATAATCTCCTAGGTAATGGTATAAGCGTTTTGATTCATACATGATTCAAAACGGATATAGGAGATGTGAGTATGACTGCTGCATATATGTGAAGAGCCTTGAAGATAAATCACTGGTTTTCTTACTACTATACGTAGATGATATGTTCATTATTGCGAAAAAGATGAAAGTGGTTGACAAATTAAAGAGACTACTGAGCAAGAAATTTGACGTGAAAGATTTGGGAGAGACCAAGAAGATTCTTGGGATGGGAATTCATAGGGATAGAGCTGCAGGGAGATTATGGTTGTCTCAACGTAACTATGTGGAGAAGGTGTTGGATAGGTTTAACATGAAGAATGCAAAGTCCGTGAGCACACTCTTGGCGCATCACTTCCATTGTCTAAAGATAGATGACGAGATCCAAGAGATGTCAAAGGTTCCTTATGCCAGTGTAGTTGGTTGTTTGATATATGCTACGGTTTGCACGAGACCAGATTTGGCGCAAGTAGTTAGTATGGTAAGCAAGTTTCTCTCAAATCCTGGTCGACCACATTGGGATGACGTCAAGTGAATTTTCAGATACTTGAGAAATACAACTTATTATAACATTATATTTAGTAGACAACCGGAAGATCCTTCAGTTGCTGGGTACGTAGATGCGGATTATGCAGAAGAATTAGATAACAGGAGGTCTACTATAGGATACATGTTCACTGTGACAGGAGGACCTATTTGTTGAAAATGTATTATACAATCTATTGTTGTATTATCTACTACGAAGTCGGAGTACATGGCAGTAACTAAAGTAGCAAAGGAATCTTTATAGCTTATAGGGTTGGTCAGAGAACTGGATATTCAACAAGGTGGAGTCAAGTTGTTATTTGATAGTCAGAGTGCTATCTATTTAGCGAAAAATCAGGTATATCATACAAGAACCAAGCACATTGATGTGAAGTTTCACAAGATCAAAGATTGATTGCTTCCAGGGATATTCAACTTGTGAAGGTTCACACTACAGATAATGCTGCAGACATACTAACAAATCCAGTGACCACAGAGAAGTTCAATCATTACTTGAACTTAATTTATATCTCTAGATGTTAAAGGAAGCCTAGACCCAAAAATCCAAATGGAGTTTTATTCAGATACTCGTGTTCTTCGAATGAGTGAATATTCGCCAAGGTGGAGATTGTTGACGGGTGACTCATATTTGGATGAAGGCCAATGCGATGGATGTTATGGAAGAAAAATCTGTTAAGAATTTTCGTAATAAAATTCTGTTACGATTTTATATAACAGAATTCTATTATGATTTTTTATAACATAATTTTGTTGTGATTTTTCATAATAAAATTATGTTACGATTTTACCAAATCTAGGGTTTATGCACTATTTATAGGGATCATTGTAAACCTATTGTACAACGATAATCACAAGAATCATTGGATGTGATTCTCTTGTGTAGAGAGAATTCTAATAAAATTTTGATCTTTTTTGTGGAGTAGGCACGTCGCCGAACCACGGTAACTCTTCTCCTTTCTCTTCTTCTCCTTTCTTTTATTTGCTCTTCTTTTGTGCGTCTTTGTCTTGTTATTCCACATGATCTCTATCGCTCTTCCTCTTCTTTCATATTAGAGGTTGAGAGGTGTTGTTTCCTTCTTTGTATAATAATATTCTATCTATTTTTTAAATTTAGATTTCATAAATAATATTTCTTTAAATTTACTTTGGGCAAAGGTGCAACAATTAGATATTTCTAGTAGTTAATCAAATATGTAATAGTCGAATTACATGATGTAATATAGGAATTTTTTTTTTGCCAATAAGATAACTTTAAAAACACTGATTGCTTGGATAGACGTATGTGAGCGCTTCTTAATTTGCCTAGTAAAATTAAATGGATCATTTTCAAAATTAATCGGTGGACGTACATCTCAATTATGAAAGGAAAAAAATAGTATTCAAATTTATTTATTTTATATATGTTTTATTAATAAATAAACATAAATGTTTTTTTAATGATAAAAAAATGAAATTTTTATCTAACTTTAGCGTCTTAATAAAAGCAGATAAATATATATGAATAAGATGGGTGTTATTTTAATATTTTTTTAAAACATGTGATATTATTTTAACAAATGACATTAATAATGATGACAAAAATAAACTATCTTCTTTTATCCCTATCCTTTTAATTTTAATATTCTTTAATATACTGGCTTAGTTTTGTGTCATGCTCAAATCTTTCTTAAGCTAGTTAGATTTTGCTTAATTAAAATTCTAAGAAATGGTTTATTTCAGCTCGAATTCAAATTTATTTGGAATCAAATGCTAATATCATATATATTTTTCATATTCAAAAATCAAATGGATATTATTTTTCCAAATCATTTGGCCGATATATATTATCAAAATGCCCTCCTACTTAAATCCTGACTAGAGTTTGTCAGGTGTATTGTGTTAAGGTTAAAAAAAAATTTAAATATTTCTATAATAGTATAATATTATCTATTTTGAATATAAATTCTCATGATTTTATTTTTAGATTATATCTAAAAGGTCTCATAATATTTCCTATGTTTTTAATATGAGATTTTATTTGTAACTATTGCAATCTAACAATCTCTCTCAATTGAAGGATTTCCTCTTCAAGCCTACCCATTTGATGTCATTTGATCCTTTTAATCCTTGATCTAATAAGACTTTCTTGCTCCTTGATTCAAATGATCTATTAGAACTTTCTTACCCTTCAATCCATTCGACCTATTAGGATTTCCTTATCCTTCGGTCCACCAGATCTATTAGGATTTCCTTGTCCCTCAGTCCAACCAACTTACTGGATTTTTCTTACCTACCTACTTCTCTACCAGATATGAGAGTCATCCCTTCATTTATTAGAATTCAATATTCTACTCATATGACTTAATCCGGACTCTGATACCAATTGTCAGAATAAAAAAAAAAATTAAGATATCTTCACAATGATGTGATATTATCTACTTTGACATAAGCCCTCATAGTTTTATCTTTGGGCTCTACCCAAAAGGTCTAATACAAATAAAGATATATTTTCCTTATAAGTTCATAATCCTTTCCATGTGTGTTTCAATATGGGATTTTGTTTGTAACTATTGCAATTTAACACATTGTAACAACTGCATTATTATCACTGCTTAAATCCTGAGCTAGTCAAGCGTTTTAGTAATTATGGATTTATAGCGGTTAAACATGTTATAACAATTATGAAATTATAGCTATTATAATACATACTTAATATATTCAAAAATATTCACACTATAGTAGTTACTATTTCATAACTGCTAAATTGTAAAGAATTTAGATAAGTAATTTAGACAAAAGATAATAATGAAAATAATATTGAACAGTACTGAATGATAATTAGATAATGGTACATGCTTAATATAAGCATATGAGATGGGACATCTTTTTGATAAAAAAAATTAAAATGATCTGTCTTTTTTTAGATATCTAGATAACGTTGACTAATCCTAGGATGACCGGTTCAATCCCATGAAAAATTTTCACCAATTACCAAGATAAACCAGGAAATGCCTGCAGCGAATGATCCAACAGTCTAGTATTTTTAGGTCAATTTTATATTAAAAAAAATTTATTCGTTAATTTATTGAAGTGAGACTATATCTGAAAAATTAAGAAGATGTTTTGCCGATGTACTATTATATATATATATATTTTTAAATTGACATTATATATCTATTTATATCAACTAATTATGAGATCATGAATTTAATTTATAAAAATTTTATATCAATGATCAAAATAAATTTAAAATACGCCTAACGAATAATCTATCTATCAATTATTCTTAAATTAACTGTATTTTGTCTCCTAGAATGAGTTTGTTAGCGTATGAGGTGTTGTTATAATGGAATTTAGGATTCAAATCTTGACAAAGTCTTATGATTTATCTTCTCCGTGTTAATTCTGGGGTGGATTAATAGGGACGCTGGGATGTCTTTTACCACAATTGAATTAACTGCATATTACAAAAAAAAAAAAAAAATTGATGAATTCGTCGAGACCAGACCGGAACTACAACCTTACTAATGCTTGAAAAAAACAAAAAAAGAGTAGGACCGCTTCATCGTTACCGGAGCGAGAGACCCACCTTTCATTTGAGAGTGAATTTGTGTTCACTTTAAATTAAATATTAATATTTTTAAATACGACCGACTCGACCTAGCATGTCCTAGTCCCTGTCAGGCTACTACACCGGCCACGATTTAAATCTGCAAGATCTGGCCAAGCAAACTCAACACTGCACTCTGCTGAATTAGCCAGCCAGCAGCGTTTGCAAATTGCAATGGGGCGATTTTCCCCTCTCCTCGCCGCTTCCATGTCGGTGCTGGTTGTCGCCGCCGCCTCACTACTCCCGGCAGCGCGAGCCCACAATATCACCAAGATCCTGGCACAGCACCCGGAGTTCTCCTCCTTCAACCACTACCTGTCGGCCACCCACCTGGCCAGCGAGATCAACCGCCGCCTCACCATCACCTTGCTCGTCGTCGATAACACCGGCATGGCCGACCTTCTCGCCAAGCACCTCTCCCTCCCCACCCTCCGCAACGTCCTCTCCCTCCATATCCTCACCGACTACTACGGCGCCAAGAAGCTCCACCTGCTCACCGGCGGCTCCACCTCCTCCTCCTCCGTCTTCCAGTCGTCCGGCCACGCCGTCGGCACCTCCGGCTACATCAACATCACCGATCATTTGCGCGGCAAGGTCACCTTCGTCTCCGAGGACTCCGGCGGCGGCTCGCCCGCCACTTTCGTCAAGTCCGTCGAGGAGCTCCCCTATAACATCTCCGTCCTCCAGATCAGCACCATCCTCACCTCGCCGGAAGCAGAGGCACCGGTGGCGGCGCCGGGCCCCGTGAATCTCACCGACCTCATGGCCAACAAGGGATGCAAGGACTTCGTCGACCTCCTCCACGCTAACCCCGACGTGCTCAAGTCCTTCCAGTCCAACCTCGACACCGGCCTCACCGTCTTCTGCCCCGATGACGACGCCGTCTCCGCCTTCTCCCCCAAGTACAGTAATCTCACCGCCGCCGGCAAAACCAGCCTCCTCCTCTACCACGGCATGCCCGTCTACTACTCGCCGCAGCTCCTGAAGGCCAACGGCGACGGCCCCCTCTCCACCCTCGCCACCGACACGCACAACAAGAACTACAAGTACACAGTGCAGAGCGACGGCGACGCCATCACCATCAAGACCCACATCGTCACCGCCGCCATCTCCTCCACCCTCATCGACCAAGACCCCGCCGCCGTCTACGCCGTCGACAAGGTGCTGGAGCCGCGGGAGCTCTTCAAAATCCCGGAAAAGGAGACCGCCGACGCGCCGGCACTGGCGCCGGCCGCCTCGCCACAAAAGAAAACAAAGGCTGCAGCCAAGCACAAGGCTACCGGGCACGGCGCCTCGCCGCCTGCCCCATCTGGCCCAGAAGAGGCGCCCGCTGACGACGTGACTGCGGCGGACAATGCCGCACTCCGAGCAACCAGGGCAGCTTTCGCAGCCTGGACGTCGCTAGCCGCCGCAGCTGCCGCCGTGCTCCTCCTTGCATAAGTAAATCGATTTAATCAGTGTATTTGTCTTCTGTAATTCTTCTTATTCATCTCCTTGTCCCTCTCTCTCTCTCTCATAAATTCCTCTGTTCTTATTAATTGTGTTGTGTGATTTTGCATGGAATGAAATGCCAATAATTGCTCTGTAACTGTTTTCACTTCGGGAGTTTTTTTTCTTTTTCTTTTTCTTTTTCTTCGATCTGATTGCCAAGTTTTAATTATTATATTTGGCTGTTTTCGACTTTATAATTTTGCGAAAATGCAACTAAAACAAACAGTAAATTGTTGGATTGAGTGAAACAGAGACACTTGTCGTTTGGGTCATTGCACATGGTGTGTTTGGGGAAGAACAGGCAAAGCTCATTTACTGATTTCCACCGGCTTTCAAGGTTGTGAAATAGTGATATCATACAAGAGATAATAAACATGTTACTTTCATTTACTGATTAGTAACTGATACCGTCTAGAAGTTGAGTCGAATCGGATGAGGTGATGAGAATATTAATTGAGTCATGACGTTTCGGAGGGGGTGTGCTGAGATGACTTCTGTATTGATCAAGTCTTCAAAAATCCTCTGGTCAACGCTACCTACAGCCAGCGATCGGGTTGACCCGGTCCTCGATACCTCGGTGTTCGAGACAGATCCAACAAATATATGAGTAACAGACTAATAATATAATAATGAAATAAATGAGGGGTGAGTCCGAAAAACGTACCCTGGCCAGGGGGTGCCCTTGGATAAGATGCTGCTCGAGTTGTTGTGATCCGGAAGAGTAGACGACGCTCGATCAGGATGAAGGGCTGGATTTGACGACGCAAAGCCGAACACGGAATGGAACCAGAAGACAAGCTGCAGGTCGGGATAAAACACCGACACACAACCTGGGAGGTAATAACGGCACCCAGGCCGGGATAAGATATCGGCACGCAGGCTAGGATAAAATATCGGCACGCAGACAGAAATAAGATATCGACATGCAGGCCGAGATAAAATATCAGCACGCAGGCCGAAGAATGACAGCAACACGAAGGCGAGACACAAAACACGCAGTCTAGAAGACAAATGCGGCTCGCAGGCCGAGATACCATCACAGCAACACATATCGGGATTCAACCACATATCGAAGGCCGAAACGTAAGAGCAATGTGTGCTACGATTGTAGCTCGGGATATGACACACGGCTGGATCGGCACAGGGGTCGGTATACAATAGCGACACAGAATCGGAACCGAGGCGAAGACGGCGCATGGACCGCCGACGTAGGGACTGCCGACTTGTGGTGGTCACCGGCCAGGGAGACTGTGGCAAGTGAAGGCTTCCAGCGAAAGGGGGCAGCACCGAGCGGAGACTATGGGAGGAAGGCAGGGCCGAAGGTGATCTGTCCGGCGACAGATGTGCGAGGTGCATGCGGCGTGGATGGTCCAGCGAGCAGCGAAGAAGGAAACTCCTTCCCTCCTCTCTCTCTGGTGGTGGCGACGCCGACGAGGAGCGTGACCGAAGGAGGGGAAGGGAGGCGGCGGCATTCCCATGGTGGCGTCGCAAGGAGGAGAAGGAGATGAGGAAGAGGAGACGCGGTGGCTGGCTATCGTGAAGGTAGCCTTCTGTTCGTGGCGTCGGCGGCGTGTCCAGCGGGAGAAGAGAGGCAGAAGAAAGTTGTAGCTGGCGTCGAGAAGAAGAGGGAGAGGAAGAGGAAGAGAGGTGATGGCCGGCGACCGACGGTCGACGTTGGGCCCGGCGAGGAGATGGGAGGGAGAAAGGGTTCCTGTTGGCGGCGGAGAGAAAACGCACCAAGACCTCCCCCCGAAACCAAAATCACCGCTCCTTTTCTTTGCATGCTACAGTGTTCCCTTAAAGCCCTAACCCACCAGAAGACCAAAATGTCCTCCCATCTCTACTTAATCACACCTCTACCCTATATCCATATCACAAGCCTCCCCCTCAAGTCTAGTCGAAGGAAGCGCAAGTCCGACTGACTAGACCCATCCACATGAAACACAGAATCACTACTGAATGCAGAGTGGTATCGCAGGTCTGTCACATAACGTTGAACGAGTAGCTGTGGACGACGGGTACCTGGCAGAGTGACGAAAAGAATAAGCGCTGACCGAACGACAAAAGATATATCGAGCGAGCGTCGAAAGAGCGATCTGACGAATGTCGAGCGATATCGAACAGATGGTAGAAAGATGCTGAGTAAAATAATTAAGCGACAATAAATCAATATCGGGCGACCGAAAAAATGTCAGCCGAGTGATAATAAATCGCGATCGGGCAATAGAGAGAGTGATGGGCGAGCAGAGCCGTGGGCACAACCGAGGAAATATCGACCCAGCGACAGTAAAATCGCGACCGGGCAATAGAGAGACGAATCAACGGGCGCAGCCGTGAGCGCGACCGAGGAGGTGTCGATCGAGCAATAATAAATCGCGACCGGGCAATAGAGAGACAGATTAGCGAACAAAGCCGTAAGCGTGATCGGGAAAGTGTCGATCGAGCGATAGTAAATCGCGACCTGGCAATAAAGAGCATGACGGATGAACCAAGCCATGATCGTGACAGAGCGAGTGCCGACCGAGCGATAGTAAATCGCGACCTGGCAATAAAGAGCGTGACCGACGAGCAAAGCCATGATTGTGACGGAGCGAGTGCCGACCGAGCGACAGTAAATCGTGACCCGACAATAAAGAGCGTGACCGAGCGTCAATAAATCGCGACCAGGCAATCGAACAATGTCGACCAGGAAACAGAGAGAATGCCTATCGGGCAAAATAAGAACGAGCGAGTGATGTCGAGTGCACAACCTGAGCAAAGCATTTAAGCGATAAACCGATCAGCATAAAGCGAGTAGCCGAGTAGTACTAGTGAGTGGTCGAGCAAATGACCAAGCGACAGCGATGAGCGAAACATTAATGGCAAACGTTGGGCAGAGCGGCGAGCGGGGCGAGTATGATGAGTGCCAGGCAGAACGACAAGTGAAGGATGAGTGCCATCCGAGAATAGTGGTGGGTGAACTGCTAAGGATGAGTGCCGGGCAGAGCGGCGAGTGAGGAGTGAGTGCCGACCGAGCAATAGCAGTGAGCGAAAACGTGAGCTGAGAGTACCGGGCAGAGCGGCAAGTGAATCAAGTGTGATGCGTGCGGGGCAGAGCGGCGAGTGAGTCAGTGCCGACCGAGAGGTCGTTGGGCGTGAGAACATGCTCACTTATAACTCGCACTGGGGCGAGAGTCTGGGGCCCGACCTGCCGGTCGTTGGCCGTGAGAGCATGCTCACTTATAACTCGCACTGAGACGAGAGTCTAGAACCCGACCTGCCGGTCGTTGGGCGTGATAGCATGCTCACTTATAACTCGCATTGGAGCGAGAGTCTGGAAGCCTAAGAGCATGCTCACTTATAATTCGCACTGAGGCGAGAGTCTAGGACCCGACTTGTCGGTCGTTGGGCGTGAGAGCATGCTCACTTATAACTCGCACTGAGACAAGAGTCTGGGACCCGACCTGCCGGTCGTTGGGCGTGAGAGCATGCTCACTTATAACTCACACTGGGGCAAGAGTCTGGAAGCATTAGAGAATGCTCACTTATAACTCGCACTGAGACGAGAGTTTGGGACCCGACCTGCCGGTCATTGGGCGTGAGAGCATGCTCACTTATAACTCGCACTAAGGCGAGAGTCTGGGACCCGACCTGTCGGTCGTTGGGCGTGAGAATATGCTCACTTATAACTCGCACTAGGGCGAGAGCCTAGAATCCCGACCGGGAGGTGTTTTGGAGGCCTGACCAAGAAATGCTCTTGAGGCTTGACCAAGAATTGATCTGGAGGTCTACCCCAGACTTGATCGGGAGGTTTGACTAAGAATTGATCTGGAGGTCTGACCCAGACTTGATTTGGAGGTCTGACTAAGAATTGATCTGGAGGTCTGACCCAGACTTGATCTGGAGGTCTGACCTAGACTTGATCTGGAGGTCTGATCAGGAATTGGTCTGGAGGTCTGACCCAGACTTGATTTGTATGTGAGTGTGCAGGTATGCAGGATACACATGTGACTTAGGTTGATGGCTTCGGGTCCGGTGAAGGATGGAGCATCCGAGGGACCGTGGACAAGGCAGCGAGGACAAGGGCCGAGGGAAGCAACTTCGAGGCATACGCGAAGGATGCCATTAGGGAAGAGCCGCGGACTTGTATGCATCCGAGGGACGAGAGCCAAAGGAAGTAGGCTTGAAGGCAAGAGGTCAAGGTTGCAAAGTGTTGGTGCGGGAAGCATCCGACGATCGAACCTTAGTTTTGATAATGGCAAAGGGATTCAAAGTTAAGTTTAATTGTTATCTAATGTGTATGACTGAGTGTTTCAGGAAAGTCCTAGCTACGATTAGGTAAGGAAAAACCCTAGGGGGTGGTAACCCTATGCGGTAAGTCTTGGCGGGTCGACGCTTCGGGCAAAAATCCTAGGGGGTGGTAACCCTAGGTTAAAATTCTGGTGTCGCGAACCGGGTAGAAGTCTGGATGGGTCGAGGACCGGACATCCAGCATGAAGACCGGAAGCATCGGACGCTGAGCAAAAGTCCAGTCGATCTGGAGGATCGTACTGGCAACAGGTAAATCTCCTGAGAGGAGTAGGTAAGGATGCGTTCCCCTTAGAGGGAACAGTAGGCGTCGGGTCGACCTAGGGTTTCCGGTCGGAAACTTGAAGCCAGACCCGGTCAGTCCAATGACTGACAATTTTACTTATCGTATTATCTTTTTGTGTTCTAACTCTGTTTTGCAGGAAACTAATATTTTCGTTCAGGGTTAGAACTGACCGGGATCGGTCGATCGAACCTTGGATTCGGTCCACCGAACCTCCAAGCTACCAGATCAGATCTCCAAAAGTTGGACCGGGCTCGACCAGGGATCGGTCGACCGGACCTCGGGATCGGTCGACCGAACCTGGGATAGGTGTTGACTGGATCAAGCCGAGGTGTGCGGGTCAGAGGAGACTGATCGGTCGACCGGACCTTGGGATTGGTCGACCGAACACAGGGATAGAGTTTTGACCAGATCGAAGCGGAGCGACAGATCGACAGATCAGATGCGGTGGAGATCATCTGATCGGTCGACCGAACGTGAGGATTGGTCAACCGATCCACTTCGGGTCAAAGTTGATCTCGAGACTTGGGGATCTGGATCAAACCTTGCAGAGTTATAAAAGGAGGCCTCGAGGTGCAGCTTAGATCATCGAATTCGAACAAGAAAACTGCGCTCTTCCGTGTGCTACTGCTAACGCCTCAACAACGCTCTGCTACTCCAACGAATCAACTCCAAAGTTGTCTATTCTTCTTTTCGTTGGTATAGTTTCTTTATTGCACTAATTGTACTCTAGATTGTAATAATTCCGATATTTTAGTTGTTGCCCACCGAAAGCGGTCAAGGATCGCGGGCCTTCGAGTAGGAGTCACTATAGGCTCGGAACGAAGTAAAACACTTGCGTCTCTGTGTGTTTTCTTTTACTTTCCGCTGCGTTTCTATTCTGTGTTTTAAATCGATAAAATAGCCACGAGCGCTATTCACCCCCCCCCCTCCTCTAGCGCTTTCGATCCATCAATTGATATCAGAGCCCGGACTGCCAGAAGATTTAACCGCCGACTGTGCACAAGAGCTATGGTCTTATTGATCCATGTGGGTACAATATTGACCTCGAACAAAGAAAGTGGGGGCTCCTATGTTCGGATCAAGAGGACCAGACACCAGGCAGGAAGTCCTAGTTGCGACTAGGCAAGGAAGTCCTAGTAGGTCGGGTGGACCGAGGGGTAGGAAGACCTGGTAGGTCGAGGATCAGACGTGGGAAGCCTATGGTCCTTTGTTTGGGGGGGGGATTGTTGGTGATCCGGTCCGGAAGCTGAGTCGGACGGACCGTCGAGGGAGGTGGATGGGATGTTGACAAAGTCGCGACGTCCCGGAGGGAGGTGTGCTGAGATGGCTCCCGTGTTGACCAAGTCTCCAAAAGTCCTCTGGTCAACGCTACCCTGCAGCCAGTGACCGGGTTGACCCGGCCCCCGGTACCCCGATGCTCGAGGCAGATCCAACGAATATATGAGTACAAGACTAAGCCATAAAATAATAAAATGCGTATGGAATATAAACGGAGGACGTACCCTGGCCCAGGGGGCACCCTCGGATGGGACGCGGCTCGAGTTGTCGCGACCCGGAAGAGTAAATGACTCCGATGAGGTTGGAGAGCTGGATCTGACGACGAGAAGCTGAACGAAGCACGGACCCGGAGGACGAGCTGCAGGTCGGGATATAATGCTGGTACGCAGACCGGGACACGAGATCGGTACGCAGACCGGGCTACTAGGTCGGCACGCAGGCCAGGACCTGAGGTCGGCACGCAGGCCGGAAAACTAGGTCGGCACGCAGGCCAGGACCTGAGGTCGGCACGCAGGCCGGAAAACTAGGTCGGCACACAGGCCAGGACCTGAGGTCGGCACGCAGGCCGGAAAACTAGGTCGGCACGCAGGCCGGAAAACTAGGTCGGCACGCAGGCCGGGACACGAGGTCGGCACGCAGGCCGGGACACGACACATCAACAACAAGAGTAGCACATAGGTCGGAACACGGTGAACAAGCCAGGTCAGCACTAAGTCGGAGCACAACAATGGCACGAAGACCGAGACACCAAGCGGCACGAAAGCCGGGAACACCATAGTGACACGCAGATCGGAAGCATACAACGATGAGGGTTCTCCAAGGTGGCAACACTCAACCATCGTGTGGATGGGGCAGCGGCTACGGCACGAACAGGTCGATAGTGTCGGCACGGCGAAGGTGGATATAGACAGGCGTGTACAGTGCCGGTAGCGGCGCGAGTCTCGCGTCGTCGGCCGGGGAGAGGAAAGAAAGCTGCTGGCCACCTCTTTGGTCATGGCAGCGTGGAAGAGAGGGGGTGGGGGCAGCTGGCGGTTGCTGCTGGCAAGGAGACTGGTGGCGTCGAGAGGAGAAGAGGCTAGCGGCGGTGTAGAGAGGAGCAAGGCAGGGAGAAGGAGAAGAAAAGGAGGCGGAGCTGTGGCAGGCGTCAACGTTGAGAAGAGAAGAGGAAGAATCGTAGCTGGCTGCGCCATGATGAGGAAGAAGAAGAGGTCGGGCTATGGCCGGAGGTTGACGAGGAGGAGAACAGCCACTGGCTGTCCTCGGCGCCGGTGAGGAGGTGAGCGTGAGGGGGAGAAGCTGGGGTGTCGCAAAGAGGAAAGGAAGAGGGTTGGCAGCTGGCAACGGCTCCGGCGAGGAGAGTCTCCGGCGAGAAGCATGAGGAGGAAGCAGAGGAGATGGCTGGCATCGGCTCCGGCTACAGCGTCAGAGAGGGAGGAAGGAGACGTTCCTGTTGGCGGCGGCGGAGAGAAAACGAAGAAGACTAGAGGAAAGGAGGTAGAGGAGAAGAGGCGGAAGCCGGATGTCAGCGGCCGGCGCCGGCGAGGGGATGGTAAGGAGGAAGAAGCTGTTGGTGGCGGCGTCCATTCCACGAAGCAGCCCCCTCCCGCATGCATGCTACAGTGTCTCCTTAAAGCCCTAGCCTGCCAAAAGACCAAAATGCCCTCCTATCTTCCCCTTATTTCTTCTCTACCCCCCTCTATCATATCTGTATCAGTTGGGGTTGCAAGGTTGCAAACATGGTCCCATATTGAAAACACATGGGAAAGATCATGGGTTTATAAGAGAAAAGATATCTCCATTGGCATGAGGCCTTTTGGGTAGAGTCCAAGAGCAAAACCATGAGGGCTTAGGCCCAAAGTGGATAATATCATGTCATTGTGGAGATATCTAAATTCTTTTCGATCCTATACAAAGAAGCGTCAAGTGAGTCATAAGGGTGAGGGTACGACTGCACAAGAGATTGTACTCGGAGTAAAATCCTAGTTTAAGGTTTTACTGTAGTGCACTGTAGCAGTACTGTAACGTTACTGTAGCAGTCGACTGGGAGCGAACAGAATGCTTCTGTTCGTTCGATCAGTGTGGAGCAGTCGACTGCTAGTTTTAGCAGTCGACTGATATCGAGCCGTTGAGATATAATGGTCGAATTTCCACAGAGGGCAGTTGACTGTATGTTTTGGCAGTCGACTGATAGGCGGGGTTTTCAACCCGCGACCTATATAACCAAGGCTTGGAAGCTTGGTTATCCCTGACGAACATAGTGGTGGTAAACCCTAATTAGTAGTCTACTTGTTCTCAAGTGTTTGTGAGTGTTGTGGTGAGGTTTCTCCACCCACAAGGAATTACTTGAGATAGCCGGAGTTTGCCGGGGGAACCAGGATGCATCGCATAAGGAGTCCTGTGAGCCTCGTCTAGGATCTTCCTCCGTAGTTCCTCCTGATCCGGAACACATAGTTTGTCACCAAAATACAATACCCCACTATCAGATACTCTGAACTCTCCATTTTCTGATTCTGCTAACCCTTGCTTGATTTTCTGAATTTTAGGGTCCTGATCCTGAGCTGTCTGGATGTCACCAAGCAGGGTAGACGCTAATGTCATAGTAGAGAGTTGCCTAACTATAAGTTCGAGATCGAAATCTGAAATCTCCTTTTGTAGGGGCGGTGACATGGCTGCTAGGGATAATAAGGTAGCATTGGACTTCCTGCTAAGTGTGTTTGCCACCTTATTGGCTTTTCCTGGGTGGTAGAGGATGTCTATGTCGTAGTCTTTGACCAGCTTGAGCCATCTGTGATGTCGCATATTTAGATCCTTCTGAGTGAAGAAATACTTCAGACTCTGATGATCTGTATACACTCTACACTGAGCTCCATACAAGTAATGTCTCCAAATTTTGAGGGCGAAAACAATTGTTGCAAGCTCAAGGTTATGAGTAGGGTAATTCCTCTCATAGTCCTTGAGTTGTCTGGAGGCGTAGGCGATCACCTTGCCATTTTGCATCAGTACTGCTCCTAGTCCCAATTTAGAGGCATCACTGTAAATATCAAAGCTGTCTGTGTTTTCTGGCAGAGTCAGAATGGGAGCACTGATCAATCTTCTTTTTAGCTTGATGAAACTGTTCTCACAGTCCTCTGTCCACTGAAATTTTCTGTTTTTCCTAGTGAGAGCTGTCAGTGGGGAGGCTATCCTGGAGAAATCCTCTACAAATTTCCTGTAATAGTCTACTAGTCCCAGAAAGCTTCTGATCTCACTGGCGTTCTTAGGTCTTTTCCAGTTACTCACAGCTTCTATCTTACTGGGGTCTACCATGATACCATCCTTGGAGATGATGTGACCCAGAAAGGATACTTGATCGAGCCAGAATTCACATTTCGTGAACTTGGCGTACAACTGGTTCTGCTGAAGAGTCTGCAATACTATTCTCAGGTGCTCTGCATGTTCTTCCTGAGTTCTGGAATAAATAAGAATGTCGTCGATGAATACGATAACAAACTTATCTAAATATTGTTGGACCCCGTGGTAGTTTTGATGTGATCAACCAAGTTGGTTAGGTCCTGCTGTGTTTGATCCCTGTGTCTGAGTGTGCAGGAGCTTAGGAGTACAGGAAGTCGAGCGGAAGACGCAGCTAGCGAGAAGGACGACAAGGGAAGGGAGCCGACGGGCTTCGTGCGTCCGAAGGACGAGAGAGCTGCGGAAGAGTACTCCGGTGGGCGTGAAGAGTGTTAGGTTCGATGGACACGGCTAGAGAGGGGGGTGTGAATAGCCGCCCCAAATTCTCGCGTTTCTTTCTACAAACTAGGGTTAGCGCAACGGAAATAACTAAATAGAAACGCAAAAGAAGAAGCAAACCTCAACACGAAGATGTAACGAGGTTCGGAGATGATACTCCTACTCCTCGGCATGTCCGTAAGGTGGACGAACCCTATCAATCCGTCGATGGATGAGTCCCCGGATAACCAGCTAATAAATACTCCTTGTGGGTGGAGAAACCTCGCCACAAACTTTGCAACAGCAATACAGGAGTAGAAAGCAGCAAGAAGCAAAGTACAATACAAATGTATGAAACACCTTCGCACTTGCCTTCTTTCGTGGATGAAGCAACAACTTCAAGCGACGCCTACAACAGCAAGAACCCAGAAGGAAGCTCACGCGAAGCTTCAAGCGTAATCGAGCTCAAGAAACTCAAATCACAGAGAACTTGCGGCAAGAAGAAGAAGTCACTTCACGCAGAAGCCCTCGGCCTCTTATACCGCATCCACTGCGAAGAAGAGAAGAAGACTAGCGTTGTGAGCCAGCGGCTGGTGCACCGATCGAGCATCACCACGATCGGTGCAGACTGATCTGATCGGTCATGGGGACCGATCAGCTCTATGCTGATCGGTCCCTGCACCGATCAGCACACTTCACGAGAGTTGCCCAACTCTGCGTGCCTGATCGGTCCCGGACCGATCGGGCCGAACCGTGCTGGAATCAGAACTCTCGAGTGAAATCGACACCGATCGGTCTCCAGACCGATCAAGAAACCACAGTATCACTGGATCGGTCACCAGACCGATCCAGGTCTTGGTTTTTGCCCAAACCAAGTCCAAACCAATATCCGGTCAACCTTGACCTATTGGTACATCATGCTTAGCATCTGGTGACTCCCTTGACCTGCTAAGACTCCCCACCAAGTGTCCGGTCAATCCCTTTGACCCACTTGGACTTTTCTCTTCGTGTCAAGTATCCGGTCACTCCCTTGACCTACTTGACCTTCTCAACACCAGATGTCCGATCACCCTTGATCCATCTGGATTTTCCCTTGCCCGGCTTCACTCACCAGGACTTCCACACTGCCTAACATCCCAGTTAGGACTTTCTCACTGCCTGGCTTCACTCACCAGGACTTTCCAACTGCCTAACATCCCAGTTAGGACTTTCCCACTGCCTGGCTTCACTCACCAGGACTTTCCACACTGCCTAACATCCCAGTTAGGACTTTCTCACTGCCTGGCTTCACTCACCAGGACTTTCCAACTGCCTAACATCCCAGTTAGGACTTTCCCTCGTGCCAAGCTCCCTGCTTGGACTTCTCCGTGCCAAGTCTCCATACTTGGACTTTTTGCGTGCCAAGCTCCCTGCATGGACTTTTCCAGTGCCAAGTCTCCATACTTGGACTTTTCCAGTGCCAAGCTCCCTGCTTGTTCCAAGTCTCCCTACTTGGACTTTTCCCGTGCCAAGTCTCCATACTTGGACTTTTCCCGAATCAGGTCAACCAGGTCAACCTTGACCTACGGTTGCACCAATAATCTCCCAAACATCTATTCTTGTCCCATATCAAGAATACAACTCTTCCACGAGTGTCAAACATCAAAATACAACTCAACTAGGTCAACCTTGACCTAAGGTTGCACCAACAATCTTCCTAAGTCAAACATCAAAATACAACTCGAGTCAGGTCAACCAGGTCAACCTTGACCTAAGGTTGCACCAACAATCTCCCCCTTTTTGATGTTTGACAAAACCCATAATCAAGTTAGGTTAACCCGATAACCTAACTTAGGTTTTCCAACCATCTTCCAATGTCCAATGTTCTTTCCTTGAACATTCTCTGGACATTCTCCCCTTAAGTTAACCCGATAACCTAACTTGGGTTCTCCAATAGTTCTCCCCCTTTTTGACACACATCAAAAAGAATTTCAATGTTCTTTTCTTGAACATTCCTTGACATTCTTTCCCTAGCTTAGGTTAACCCGATAACCTAACTTGGGTTCTCCAATAATTCTCCAATGAAAACTCTCCCCCTTTTGACACACATCAAAAAGGAAAAAAAAGGGTATCAAGGTCAAGAGTTTCTTCCTAATGAAAGTCCCATACATTTCATTGAAACTCTTAATTTCCCCCTTGATACTAAACTCAATAATCAGCTTAGTGATAATCCCATATCACTAATCCTCAAAAGTCTTAAGGAGTAAAAACTCCCCCTAACAGTCAACTCCCCCTTGACAATTAGGTAAAACTCCCCCTAAAGGTTAACTCCCCCTTGACCATTGCACCAACAATGTCTTTGTGAGTTCCAAACCTTTAGAAATCCACAAAACCCAACTTCCAGCTGAAATTTCAGACCACAGTCGAATCAGAAACTGGCACGCTCTGATCGGTCCCCAGACCGATCAGAGACCCCATGGATCGGTCCCCAGACCGATCAGGCCTTCACCAGATCGCACCAAGCTCTCTGGTTCTTACTGGATCGGTCTGCAGACCGATCCATGCTTCACTGGATCGGTCCACAGACCGATCAGGACTTACCTGGATCGGTCCCCAGACCGATCCAGACTCTGATAGGCAGATTTCTGAAATTTCCTTCCCGAAATTCAGAAACTCCTAGAAAATTCCAGAAAATTCGAAAAATTGTGAAATTTTGAGGATACATTCCTCATAACATATACTATCATGGAAAAATAGTTTTCTGTGAAAATAAGTTCCATTTTCAAATCTTTATACAAAGTTCAAAAACTTTGAAATAGTTCAAGTTTACCTCAACTTTGTATCAATTTGCTCAATGATGAATGCTATCACTAGAAAAGCTTCATCAAGATTTTTCAAATCAATTTTGAAATGATTTTAAACCCTTTAATTTGGGACCACAATCTTTGGGCTATATGTACATGACTTGTACATAAGCTTTCCCTATGATCCCCAATTTTTGAATTAGGCTCATCTAGGTACAAGAACTATGCACCTTGATCCTAACTCATCATCCTAATATCTCACACACAGCTAAGGTGTATCAAACACATCCAAGTCAATTTTGATGTGAGATATGGGTTTAGGTTATCTTAGGCTAAGTTTTCATGCATTTTCTAAAACAACAACTTGATCTCCATATCAAATTGTGTTGTTTATCCTTAGATCAATTTCATTGATTATAAATGCAAGAAATGATGACATGACATAAAATGATATCATAAATGAAAACATGTGCCAATGCCATGATGTCATGGCATAAAGTATGAAACTTAAATAAAGCATGACATATAACTAACCTAAGCATTATCATGACATTTCAAATGACCATAAAATAAATATGATGTCATGACATGGCATATGACAAACAATATATGGTAAATAACACATAAAGGTATAGAAAATACCTAATTCTAGCTTTAGTTGCCATTTTTGATAATTTTGATCATTTTGCCATAAATTCTATATTCCTAAGTGTGATAGACCTCAAATCATATACCAAAGATGTTTAGATCACTACGTGCCAACTAGATTGATTCTAGAAAACTCCTCAAATTTGATTGACACATTCTAATCACCTTAGGAATAATTGTTAATTTCATTTTCAAGGCTTGATTACCCCTTGAAAATTCCTCAAATGCCACCTTTTGCTATGAATAGATTAACTATCTATCCAAATAAGGTTGGCACACTCTAATCCATCTAGCGTGATGGAATCACACTCCTAGGAACCCAATACCTATTGGAGCTCATTGGGTTCACTAAATATTCACTAGGGATGACTTCCCTAGCAACCCTCCTAATGACCCTCCTAGACTTTAAAGCCTTGGTCATTTGGGACTCATCAAGATCAATTCTAGGGGTGACTCCCCTTGTGACCTTGGTGATAGTCTTCCTAGCCCTAGATTTTGTTCCATAATCGAATGGAACATTGTGATAAGTGGGCTTGACCATTTGGGACTTAGGTTTGTGACCCAAACCTTTCTTGTCCTTGGACTTTGGTTATTGACCCTTAAACCCTAGAGATGACTTCTCCAAGTTCTTAAGAGTCTTTTCCAAAGTATCAAGTCTTGACCTCAAGACTTGATTTTCCTTCTCTAATACCTCAAGTTTTAACTTGTCATTTGTCTTTGAGGTATTCCTAGGCATATGTCTAGATGATTTGGGATTTCTACCTAGGTTATCCTTAACCTTAGATGAGTTGATCCTAGGGTTGGCTTTCCTAGTGTTATCCTTATCTAGACTCACATGTTTGGCACCTAAGCATGTGTATCGATTTCTATAATTATCATGCTTATCATTATTGTTAACAATTGCAATCAAACTACTAGCATGTGTTCTATTTGAATTGCAAAAATGAGCCTTAGAGATTACCTTAGGGTTTACATTAGCTCCCCCTATAGACGTGCTCGGTCTCTTGTCCTTGTGAGATTGTCTCCCCCTCGGACATTGACTCCTATAGTGTCCCCTTTGATTGCATTGAAAGCACACCACGTGCTCTTTGCCTTTGCGTATCTGGAATCCGACTTTCTTGACCTTTGGCGCCGGTGGAGTCTTTCTAATCCTCTTTGGACACTTACTCTTGTAGTGCCCAAATTCCCTACACTCAAAGCACATTATGTGTAATTTGCTAGAAACTAAATGGCTTGAGTTACCTAGAGGTGAGGATGGATGAACGCTCTCTCCTTCATCCCTTCCGGAGGTAGAAGCTTCTTCTTGCTCCGAACTTGAAGAAGAACTCTCCTCCTCTTCTTCTTTAGATGTTGAGTGTCCCTCAACTTCTAAATCCACATCTCCATGAAGTGAGCTACTTGGCTCACTTGACTCCTCTTCATGGCTTGAAGTGGAGTTCCCCTCATGGAACTTAGCCAAGTTGTTCCACAACTCCTTGGCATTGTTGTATCCACCTATCCTACACAAAACATCATTAGGTAAAGAAAATTCAAAAATCTTCAATACCTCATCGTTGACTAGGGATTTGTGGACTTGTTCCTTGGTCCACTCCTTCTTCTCTAGGGTTTCTCCTTTCTTGTCCGTCGGAGGCTTGAAACCTAATTGGACACAACTCCAATTCTCAAGATTAGTCATAAGAAAATATTTCATTCTTACCTTCCAAAACGCGAATTCGTCGCGATCGTAGAAGGGTGGAATGGTGATGTCGTCTCCGAGTTGATCCATCTCTAGCTTGTGCTCCCTCGGGTGTTAATCCGGCGAAGAGCGACCTCGCTCTGATACCACTTGTTAGGATCGATGGACACGGCTAGAGAGGGGGGTGTGAATAGCCGCCCCAAATTCTCGCGTTTCTTTCTACAAACTAGGGTTAGCGCAGCGGAAATAACTAAATAGAAACGCAAAAGAAGAAGCAAACCTCAACACGAAGATGTAACGAGGTTCGGAGATGATACTCCTACTCCTCGGCGTGTCCGTAAGGTGGACGAAGCCTATCAATCCGTCGGTGGATGAGTCCCCGGATAACCGGCTAATAAATACTCCTTGTGGGTGGAGAAACCTCGCCACAAACTTTGCAACAGCAATACAGGAGTAGAAAGCAGCAAGAAGCAAAGTACAATACAAATGTATGAAACACCTTCGCTTACTTGCCTTCTCTTCGACTGGATGAAGCAACAGCTTCAAGCGACGCCTACAACAGCAGGAACCCATCAAAGGAACAGCTGGAAAAGAGCTCAAGAAACTCAAATCAGAAACCTAACTCGCTGTCAAGCTAAAGAGACTTGGGTGCTTATGCAGCCTTATATAGACAACTAAGTCATCATCATTTTCATGAAATCTGATTGGGGTAACAATAACAAAGAAAAAAATAGAATCAACCTGCATATTCAGATTCATGAGGCAAAAAACTGACCTGAGTAAAGTTTAAAATAACAAGTAAGAAATCATTGAGTGGAATCTAATATTTCCTGATCGGTCCGGGGACCGATCAGGCTTCATGCTGATCGGTCCCCAGACCGATCAGTAAGCTCACAGAGGCACTGATCGGTCTCCAGACCGATCAAGAAACCACAGTATCACTGGATCGGTCACCAGACCGATCCAGGTCTTGGTTTTTGCCCAAACCAAGTCCAAACCAATATCCGGTCAACCTTGACCTATTGGTACATCATGCTTAGCATCCGGTGACTCCCTTGACCTGCTAAGACTCCCCACCAAGTGTCCGGTCAATCCCTTTGACCCACTTGGACTTTTCTCTTCGTGTCAAGTATCCGGTCACTCCCTTGACCTACTTGACCTTCTCAACACCAGATGTCCGATCACCCTTGATCCATCTGGATTTTCCCTTGCCCGGCTTCACTCACCAGGACTTCCACACTGCCTAACATCCCAGTTAGGACTTTCTCACTGCCTGGCTTCACTCACCAGGACTTTCCAACTGCCTAACATCCCAGTTAGGACTTTCCCACTGCCTGGCTTCACTCACCAGGACTTTCCACACTGCCTAACATCCCAGTTAGGACTTTCTCACTGCCTGGCTTCACTCACCAGGACTTTCCAACTGCCTAACATCCCAGTTAGGACTTTCCCTCGTGCCAAGCTCCCTGCTTGGACTTCTCCGTGCCAAGTCTCCATACTTGGACTTTTCGCGAGCCAAGCTCCCTGCTTGGACTTTTCCAGTGCCAAGTCTCCATACTTGGACTTTTCCAGTGCCAAGCTCCCTGCTTGGACTTTTCCAGTGCCAAGCTCCCTGCTTGGACTTTTCCGTTGCCAAGTCTCCATACTTGGACTTTTTCCCGAATCAGGTCAACCAGGTCAACCTTGACCTACGGTTGCACCAATAATCTCCCAACATCTATTCTTGTCCCATATCAAGAATACAACTCTTCCACGAGTGTCAAACATCAAAATACAACTCAACTAGGTCAACCTTGACCTAAGGTTGCACCAACAATCTTCCTAAGTCAAACATCAAAATACAACTCGAGTCAGGTCAACTCGAGTTAGGTCAACCAGGTCAACCTTGACCTAAGGTTGCACCAACAAAGAGCGTGCGCGGCGTTCGAGGGACGTTAAGCCAGGACGGAAGGCTGCTCGAGGAGAAGGCCGAGAATTGGGTTCGGGTGAGCCCTATTCCGGTTGGCCGCAATCACCCTAAAGAACGGAGCTTCGGAAGCCAAAGCGAAGAAGAAAAGGAGTCAAAAGAAGCTGGAAATTACTGTAGCAGAAAGTTACTGTAGCAGAAGTTACTGTAGCTTGAAGGCGCCCTTGAAGGCGCCTTCAAGCCTGTTCAAGGCGCCTTGAGCAGGCCAGTTTGATCGTTTGCGCTGTGGATAAAGTTTTATCCGCAAATCGAGTTGGAGGCCCCTTGAACCCTGTTGGAGGTGCCTTAGACTCTCGGGATAAGATTTCCAGGGCCTATATAAAGGCCCCTGGAGCTAGGAATTAAACAACAACTCAAGCATTCAATCTGTAGTGTTTCCTAGCAATAGTTCTGAGCTTTTGAAAGTGTAAAAGGCTTCTCTGCCTTCAGCAAAGGAGAGTTTCTTTTAGTGCGCTTCTACTGCCCTGGATTAACAACCTCCTTGGTTGTAACCAGGTTAATTCTTCTGTGTCTTTCTTTTACTGTTTTATTATTTTGTTAACTATTGCACTAACTGAGTTGAAAGTACGAGGAGGGTATAGTTACTTTTTGTTTTCAGCAATTCACCCCCCTCTTGCCGGCCTCCGCTGCACCAACAAATATTCTCTGAACACTCTGTTCAAGAGGTCCATGAAAGTAGCTGGAGCATTCGTCACGCCAAAGGGCATGACTACGAACTCATAATGTCCGTATTTGGTCTTGAAAAGTTGTCTTGGCTTTATCACCTTCTTTAACTCTTACCTGGTGATATCCCGATCTGAGGTCTATTTTAGAGAACGCTACTGCTCCCTTTAGCTGATCAAACAGGTCATCTATCCTGAGAAACGGATACCTGTTCTTAATCGTGACTTGGTTTAGTGCCCGGTAATCTATACACAGGCGCATGCTCCCGTCCTTCTTCTTCACGAATAATACAGGCGCTCCCTATGGTGAGTGACTAGGGCGTATGAAGCCCTTGCCAAGCAGCTCCTGTAGTTGCTCCTGAAGTTCCTTTAGTTCTGCTAGAGCCATGCGGTAGGGTGCTTTGGAGATGGGATTTGTACTGGGGATAAGTTCTATCTCAAATTCAATCTCCCTGTCTGGTGCTAGGCCTGGTAACTCCTCAGGGAAGATTGCTGGGTAGTCACATACAACTCGGACCTCTTCTAGCTTTTGGTCATTGTCCTGACTGGTATTGACTACATGTGCTAGGAATCCCGTACATCCTGACTCCAATAGTTTCTGTGCTTTGAAAGATGAGAGAAACTTCTTGGCCTTTCTCTTTGGTTCTCCGACATACCCAAATTACACTCCTGCTTCGGGTTGGAATACAACTCTCTATTTACGGCACTCTATGGAGGCACCGTACTTGATCAGAAAATCTATTCCCAAGATGACATCGTAGTCAGTCATATCTAGCACTATCAAATCACCAAAAAGCTCTCTATCTGCTATAATGACTGGCACTGCTCGGAGCCAATGCGTGGATGCCATGATTTCTCCTGAAGGTAGTGTTGTTAGAAACTGACCACTAAGTTCATCTGGAGGTATTGCTAACTTTTTGGCAAATACCCTGGATATATAAGAATGGGTTGCCCCAGTATCGAATAAGACAGTTGCACTTTGCTATAAAATACTAATATGACCTGTAACAATTGTCGAGGCATTCACTACGTCTTCTCTGGTGAGTGAGTAGATCCTTGCGTTCGTCGTGGCTGAGGGGGCTTCTAGTCTGTCCTGGCTGATATGTGGACCATCTAGAGCAGCCTGCATCTGGTGTAACTGTGCTGGGTTACCTCCGTACTGAATCGGCTGTGGTGCGGGAAAGCTGGTCTTGTTTGGGCATTGCTTGGCCATTTGCCCTTCTTGACCACATTCAAAGCATCCTCGCATGCCCTTGCGACAAACTCCGGGGTGGAATTTCCCACAAGTAGAGCACTTGGGATAGCTAGGATGTTTACTAGTTGGTCCTTCTTTTGGGTAACTCCCTGGTTTACGCTTGTTACTGGAGTTCCCTTTCCAGTTAGAGCTGTAACCCTGGTGTTTCTGAGTACCTGAGCCTCCTTGGCCTTTGGACTCGGAAAAGGTTTGCTTCTGCTGCTTGATGCTGTTCTGGTAATGCTCAGTGACCAGAGCACTACTTACCAGTTCTTCAGTAGTTTGCGGCCTATGAACGCCGCTGGCCACGTTCATTGCTATTTCTGGCCTTAGCATTTTGAGCATCATCCGGACTCGTTCCCTTTCGGTGCTGACTAGTTCTGGGCATAGATGAGCCAGTCTGTTGAATTTTTTCACGGCTTCCTCAACTGAAAGGTTGCCCTGACGAAATTCAGTGAACTCGTCGTAGTGGCGGTTTGTGACCCACATGTGAAAGAGCTCCTCAAAGAATTTTCTCTCGAAGTCGGCCCATGTCATCTGGTTCACTGGGCGCTTCACCTTAATTCTCTCCCACCACATGCGTGCGTCTCCTGCCAGGCAGAAGGAGGCGCATTTCACCTTTTCATGCTCTGGCCAATCCAGGAGCTCCATCGTACTCTCCAGTGTTTTGAACCAGGCTTGGGCATCCCATGGTTCACTAGTGCCTGAGAAGTTCTCTGGCTTGATTTTCTGCCACTGGATCAGATCTGCTTCTCTCCTTGCCCCTGCTGCTAGGGCTACTGGTGCTGTAGGTTGGACTGGTGGAACCTCTATCACTACTGGGGTTGCTAAGTTAGGTTCTGAAGTGACAGTGGGAGTGTTCTGCTGATTAGCCCTTAGGGTGGCTATCTCCTGTTGCTGTTCAGCTAGTTGCTTCTGTAACTGAGCCACTACCTCTTCAAGGTCTGGGGGAGGCACTGAGCTGTCTGCCTCATGCTAGGGCTCAGTAGTTGATGTCTTTCTAGTTGGGCGTCCTCGTACTATTTTCTAGAGAAATAGAGGGCATACATAACTAATGCAATCATATGTATATAACTACTATTATCATGTTAGATGTTATCATATATAAACAAGCTTTAGTTATCTATAAACATGAAAGCAAGAAACATAAATAAAGTGAGAGGTATTCTTTCCTGGAAGCTATAGGTTCAATGCTGATGTGTGTGTGGAGGAAGTATAGAACTTGTTCTGATACCACTCTGTAACACCCCGCCTCCTACAGACTAAGCTGTAAGGCCGGGGGGTTACATTATGCTAAACTATTCTGTGCGGAAAAAACTGAACTAAGTAAAACTCTCTGCTATTAGCTATAAAATCGGAAATTTATATTCAGAATGCACTTCTGAAGTTGTACATATGCTAAGGAAGGGAACCTAAACTTTCTATTTGATCAAAAAGCTGAAATCAGGCACTTCTAATTGAAATCAAACCTTCCAATCGATCGGCTGATCGATTGGATTGGTTTGATCGATCCTTTAATTGATTCAACGTGCTATTGTGCACGGAGGTAAATTCGGAATCGATCGCCTGATCGATCCAGTCTGTTCAATCGATCCGATAATCGATTCGACAGCTCTCTGTACACGGAAGTCGTGTTCAATCGATCGGCTGATCGATTGAGGGCTCCTCAATCGATCAGCTGATCGATTCAATAGCGTTCTGTACGCGGGGAATTACTTCCCGATCGATCGACTGATCGATCCATGGCCGATCGATCAGCTGATCGATTCATCAGCTTTTTGTACGCAGAAAATCACTCCCCAATCGATCGGCTGATCGATTGGGGACTCCCCAATCGATCGGCTGATCGATTGGAGCTCTGATTTCTGTTGTATTTCAGTAATTTCGTGTACAACATGAATGTATCAACCAACCAACATTGGAATACTACTAAGCATGTCATGATTCATAATCTATTGACTAACATCAAGGTAGCTAAGAGTCTAGATATAACATTTTAACATTCTAAAGGGTGCGAAAAAAAATAAAATGTAAAGAGTTCTAATCCTTTGAATTCGCTAGCCTCCAAGGGTCTTTATTCCAAGTTCCTTCTGACACACATCTTTATCGCATTGCCCTCCAGCCTCCGCTAATCCATCTTCCCTTTACCTTTATCTGCAGTATAAGGAAAATGAAACTATAAGCTTGGGAGCTTAGTAAGAAACCATCTATCTCACAAAAACATGCATTCGATGAAATCATGGTTTCAAAAGATGCTATTTGAAGTATATGCTGATGATCATGCTGTAAGTGCTAAAACATGGCATATTGGCAATCAAGTCGTGATAATCAAATACTGAACAAAAAGTTATTCATTGTATCAACAAGCTAACTAAATCGATACATAAGCTAAGCTATTTGTTATAACAATACAAAAACTAAACTGAAGCTAAGCTGTATTCACATATCTGATTTGTGAAGTTTGAAAACTATTTAAATAAATAGGTGAACATAATAATCATGCTGCTGATGGGCCCGACAACTGTACTTGTTATGCGCACATCCCTAACTAGGCCCGAGGTAGCAAGTCCCGAATCTAGTAGGGTTACTAGGTTATCTAAACCTAGGGACGACTATGGGAGCCCAACCCAAGGATGACTGAGAGTCCAGTACAGTGCCACTGATTAAAGTAAAATACTGGTTATAAACTGATTTATCTTATCTTACTTTTACTAGGTTATCTGAACCTAGAGTTATGTTATCTGAACCTAGAGGCGACTATGGGAGCTCACCCATTGGACCGTAGTCCCACATAAACTGAGGCAAGATTAAGCATGCTATTTAAATGCATCTATGGCATTTAACTATGCTATTAGAATGCCTACTGTGGTATTTAACTGTACTAGTAATTCTATCGAACACCTAATGTGCTCTAAATCTCCTTAACTGAATAATCATGCATAAGACTGAACTAAAAGCATAAAAATGCACGATTAACTACTTATAGTGTAGGTGAGGGGTTACTTACTTCCTGCGCTAAATTTCTTACAAATCTGATCGCTAGGTTTCCGGAGAAGAAGATCTCTTCGTCGATTTTCTTACGTCTACGCGTTCTTCTCGCGGAGAGGAGTGTCCTCGTGTCGGAGTTGTCGTCGGGAGGTACTCGTGCGACCCTAGGGATTGAACCCTAGGTCTCTTGAAGTTGGCGTGCCGAGAGGGTGCGGGAGAAGAGAGGGGCGGTGGTGAGGGTGAGGGAAAAGTGTCGTTCACAAAAATAAACTCCCACTTAATTTCCCTATTTATTTTAAGTGATTAATACACCCCAATTCGCCCATAAATAAAATTGTTCTCCTCTTCTTTCAGCACACCCCTGCTGGGGCCCCTTGGTTACTAGAATCATCTATAAGTCGTAGGGTCTAGTAGGTCTCAGGTTCAATTCCCGCTTAGGCTATTTTATGTTTTTATTTAATTTTGCTACTTCTCCTACTCCAAAAATTTTATAAAAATATTCTAAAATTTCAGAAAAATAATAGAATATTTCTAAAAATTAATTTGAGAATTTTCGGGCGTTACAATTCCCCATACCTTATAAAAAGTTTATCCTCGAACTTAGAATAACTCTGGGTACTTCTGTCTCATACTATCTTCTTTCTCCCAAGTTGCTTCTTCTGTTGTGTGATTTTGCCAAATGACTTTTACTAATGGTACTTCCTTGTTCCATAATTTCTTAACTGCTCGGTCTACTATCTGAATAGGTCGACTGTCATAGCTGAGGTCTTCGCGGACTTGTACCGACTGGGGTTCAATCTTTGGGTGGCATCTGGGATATGCTTCTTCAGCATAGAGACGTGAAATACGCTATGAATAGCTGACATCTCCTGGGGCAGCTCTAGCTCATATGCTACCTTGCCAACTCTTCTAGTAATAAGGTATGGTCCCACATATCTGGGACTTAACTTGCCCTTCTTCCCAAAATGCATTACTCCCTTCATGGGAGCCACTCGGAGGAATACTGTATCCCCAACTGAAAACTCTAAGGGTCGACGCCGTGTATCAGCATAACTTTTCTAGCGGCTCTGAGCTGTCTCTATCCTCTGGCGGATCTGCTGTATAGCTGCTGTGGTATCTGCCACTAGATCTGTCTGAAGTCCTAGTTCTTTCTGTTCACCACTTTCATACCAGCAGATTGGAGATCTACACCTCCGCCCATAGAGAGCCTCGTAGGGTGCCATACAGATAGTGGCCTGATAGCTATTGTTGTATGCAAATTCTGCTAAACACAGATATTTGCACAACTTCCCTTGAAGTCTAGGGCACATGCTCGGAGCATATCTTCGAGTACTTGATTTACTCGCTCCGTCTGACCATCTGTCTGAGGATGGAAGGCTGTGCTAAACTTTAACTTGGTGCCCAATGTTGACTGTACACACTTCCAGAAGTGTGACATGAATCTACTGTCTCTGTATGAAATGATGGTCCGTGGGACTCCATGCAGTCTGACGATCTCCTTGAGATACAACTGAGCTAGCTGCTCCATGGAGTAGGATATCCTGATAGCTAAGAAGTGGGCTGATTTAGTCAACCTGTCAACTATTACCCAGATGGCATCAAAACCATTCGTGGTTCTGGGTAATTCCACTATGAAATCCATGGAAATATCCTCCCATTTCCTTTCTGGGATCTGAATGGGCTGCAGAACTCCTCCTGGTCTCTGGTGTTCTGCCTTGACCCTCTGGCAGGTCAGACAGGTGCTGACATATCTAGCGATGTCCCTTTTTATTCCAGGCCACCAAAAATGTTTCTTTAAGTCTTGGTACATTTTGGTGGAACCAGGATGCATCGCATAAGGAGTCATGTGAGCCTCGTCTAGGATCTTCCTCCGTAGTTCCTCCTGATCCGGAACGCATAGTTTGTCACCAAAATACAATACCCCACTATCAGATACTCTGAACTCTTCATTTTTTGATTCTGCTAACCCTTGCTTGATTTTCTGAATTTCAGGGTCCTGATCCTGAGCTGTCTAGATGTCACCAAGCAGGGTAGACGCTAATGTCATAGTAGAGAGTTGCCCAACTATAAGTTCGAGATCGAAATATGAAATCTCCTTTTGTAGGGGCGGTGACATGGATGCTAAGGATAGTAAGGTAGCATTGGACTTCCTGCTAAGTGTGTCTGCCATCTTATTGGCTTTTCCTGGGTGGTAGAGGATGTCTATGTCGTAGTCTTTGACCAGCTTGAGCCATCTGTGCTGTCGCATATTTAGATCCTTCTGAGTGAAGAAATACTTCAGACTCTGATGATCTGTATACACTCTACACTGAGCTCCATACAAGTAATGTCTCCAAATTTTGAGGGTGAAAACAACTGCTGCAAGCTCAAGGTCATGAGTAGGGTAGTTCCTCTCATAGTCCTTGAGTTGTTTGGAGGCGTAGGCGATCACTTTACCATTTTGCATCAGTACTGCTCCTAGTCTCAATTTAGAGGCATCACTGTAAATATCAAAGCTGTCTGTATTTTCTGGCAGAGTCAGAATGGGAGCACTGATCAATCTTCTTTTTAGCTCGATGAAACTGTTCTCACAGTCCTCTGTCCACTGAAATTTTCTGTTCTTCCTAGTGAGAGCTGTCAGTGGGGAGGCTATCCTGGAGAAATCCTCTACAAATTTCCTGTAATAGTCTGCTAGTCCCAGAAAGCTTCTGATCTCACTGGCGTTCTTAGGTCTTTTCCAGTTACTCACAGCTTCTATCTTACTGGGGTCTACCATGATACCATCCTTGGAGATGATGTGAACCAGAAAGGATACTTGATCGAGCCAGAATTCACATTTCGTGAACTTGGCGTACAGCTGGTTCTGCTGAAGAGTCTGCAATATTATTCTCAGGTGCTCTGCATGTTCTTCCTGAGTTCTGGAATATATAAGAATGTCGTCGATGAATACGATAACAAACTTATCTAAATATTCTCTGAATACTCTGTTCATGAGGTCCATGAAAGTAGCTGGAGCATTCGTCACACCAAAGGGCATGACTACGAACTCATAATGTCCGTATTCGGTCTTGAAAGCTGTCTTGGGTATATCACCTTCTTTAACTCTTACCTGGCGATATCCCGTCTGAGGTCTATTTTAGAGAACGCTGCTGCTCCCTTTAGCTGATCAAACAGGTCATCTATCCTGAGAAACGGATACCTGTTCTTAATCGTGACTTCGTTTAGTGCCCGGTAATCTATACACAGGCGCATGCTCCCGTCCTTCTTCTTCACGAATAATACAGGCGCTCCCCATGGTGAGTGACTAGGGCGTATGAAGCCCTTGTCAAGCAGCTCCTGTAGTTGCTCCTGAAGTTCCTTTAGTTCTGCTGGAGCCATGCGGTAGGGTGCTTTGTAGATGGGATTTGTACTGGGGATAAGTTCTATCTCAAATTCAATCTCCCTATCTGGTGCTAGGCCTGGTAACTCCTCAGGGAAGACTGCTGGGTAGTCACATACAACTCGGACCTGTTCTAGCTTTTGGTCCTTGTCCTGACTGGTATTGACTACATGTGCTAGGAATCCCGTACATCCTGACTCCAATAGTTTCTGTACTTTCAAAGCTGAGAGAAACTTCCTGGCCTTTCTCTTTGGTTCTCCGACATACCTAAATTGCACTCCTGCTTCGGGTTGGAATACAACTCTCTATTTACGGCACTCTATGGAGGCACCGTACTTAATCAAAAAATCCATTCCCAACATGACATCGTAGTTAGTCATATCTAGCACTATCAAATCACCAAAAAGCTCTCTATCTGCTATAATGACTGGCATTGCTCGGACCCAATGCGTGGATGCCATGATTTCTCCTGAAGGTAGTGTTGTCAGAAACTGACCACTAAGTGCATCTGGAGGTATTGCTAACTTTTTGGCAAATACCCTGGATATATAAGAATGGGTTGCCCCAGTATCGAAGAAGATAGTTGCACTTTGCTGTAAAATACTAATCTGACCTGTAACAACTATCGAGGCATTTGCTACGTCTTCTCTGGTGAGTGAGTAGATCCTTACGTTAGTCGTGGCTGAGAGGGCTTCTAGTCTGCCCTGGCTGATGTGTGGACCATCTAGAGCAACCTGCATATGGTGTAACTGTGCTGGGTTACCTCCGTACTGAATCGACTGTGGTGTGAGAAAGCTGGTCTTGTTCGGGCATTGCTTGGCCATATGCCCTTCCTGACCACATTCAAAGTATCCTCGCGTGCCCTTGCGACAAACTCCGGGGTGGAATTTCCCACAAGTAGAGCACTTGGGATAGCTAGGCTGTTTACTAGCTGGTCTTCCTTTTGGGTAACTCCCTGGTTTACGCTTGTTACTGGAGTTCCCTTTCCAGTTAGAGCTATGGCCCTGGTGTTTCTGAGTACCTGAGCCTCCTTGGCCTTTGGACTCGGAAAAGATTTGCTTCTGCTGCTTGATGCTGTTCTGGTAATGTTCAGTGACCAGAGCACTACTTACCAGTTCTTCAGTAGTTTGCGGCAATGAACGCCGCTGGCCACGTTCATTGCTATTTCTGACCTTAGCATTTTGAGCATCATCCGGACTCGTTCCCTTTCGGTGCTGACTAGTTTTGGGCATAGATGAGCCAGTCTGTTGAATTGTTTCACGGCTTCCTCAACTGAAAGGTTGCCCTGACGAAATTTAGTGAACTCGTCGTAGTGGCGGTTTGTGACCCACATGTGAAAGAACTCCTCAAAGAATTTTCTCTCGAAGTCGGCCCATGTCATCTGGTTCACTGGGCGCTTCACCTTAATTCTCTCCCACCACATGCGTGCGTCTCCTGCCAGGCAGAAGGAGGTGCATTTCACCTTTTCATGCTCTGGCCAATCCAGGAGCTCCATCGTACTCTCCAGTGTTTTGAACCAGGCTTGGGCATCCCATGGTTCACTAGTGCCTGAGAAGTTCTCTGGCTCGATTTTCTGCCACTGGATCAGATCTGCTTCTCTCCTTGCCCCTGCTGCTAGGGCTACTGGTGCTGTAGGTTGGACTGGTGGAACCTCTATCACTACTGGGGTTGCTAAGTTAGGTTCTGAAGTGACAGTGGGAGTGTTCTGCTGATTAGCCCTTAGGGTGGCTATCTCCTGTTGCTGTTCAGCTAGTTGCTTCTGTAACTGAGCCACTACCTCTTCAAGGTCTGGGGGAGGCACTGAGCTGTCTGCCTCATGCTAGGGCTCAGTAGTTGGTGTCTTTCTAGTTGGGCGTCCTCGTACTATTTTCTATAGAAATAGAGGGCATACATAACTAATGCAATCATATGTATATAACTACTATTATCATGTTAGATGTTATCATATATAAACAAGCTTTAGTTATCTATAAACATGAAAGCAAGAAACATAAATAAAGTGAGAGGTATTCTTTCCTGGAAGCTATAGGTTCAATGCTGATGTGTGTGTGGAGGAAGTATAGAACTTGTTCTGATACCACTCTGTAACACCCCACCTCCTACAGACTAAGCTGTAAGGCCGGGGGGTTACATTATGCTAAACTATTCTGTGCGGAAAAAACTGAACTAAGTAAAACTCTCTGCTATTTGCTATAAAATCGAAAATTTATATTCAGAATGCACTTCTGAAGTTGTACATATGCTAAGGAAGGGAACCTAAACTTTCTATTTGATCAAAAAGCTGAAATCAGACACTTTTAATTGAAATCAGATCTTCTAATCGATCGGCTGATCGATTGGATTGGTTTGATCGATCCTCTGATCGATTCAACGTGCTATTGTGCACGGAGGTAAATTCGGAATCAATTGTCTGATCGATCCAGTCTGCTCAATCGATCCGATAATCGATTCGGCAGCTCTCTGTACACGAAAGTCGTGTTCAATCGATCGGCTGATCGATTGAGGGCTCCTCAATCGATCAGTTGATCGATTCAATAGCATTCTGTACGCGGGGAATTACTTCCCGATCGATGGACTGATCTATCCATAGCCAATCGATCAGCTGATCGATTCATCAGCTTTCTGTACACAGAAAATCACTCCCCAATTGATCGGCTGATCGATTGGGGACCCTCCAATCGATCGGCTGATCGATTGGAGCTCTGATTTTTGCTGCATTTCAATAATTTCGTGTACAACACGAATGTATCGACCAACCAACATTGGAATACTACTAAGCATGTCATGATTCATAATCTATTGACTAACATCAAGGTAGCTAAGAGTCTAGATATAACATTTTAACATTCTAAAGGGTGCGAAAAAAAATAAAATGTAAAGAGTTCTAATCCTTTGAACTCGCTAGCCTCCAAAGGTCTTTATTCCAAGTTCCTTCTCATACACATCTTTATCGCATTGCCCTCCAGCCTCCGCTAATCCATCTTCCCTTTACCTTTATCTGCAGTATAAGGAAAATGAAACTATAAGTTTGGGAGCTTAGTAAGAAACCATCTACCTCACAAAAACATGCATTCAATGAAATCATGGTTTCAAAAGATGTTATTTGAAGTATATGCTGATGATCATGTTGTAAGTGCTAAAACATGGCATATTGACAATCAAGTCGTGCTAATCACATACTGAACAAAAAGCTATTCATTGTATCAATAAGCTAACTAAATCGATACATAAGCTAAGCTATTTGTTATAATAATACAAAAACTAAACTGAAGCTAAGCTATATTCACATATCTGGTTTGTGAAGTTTGAAAATTATTTAAATAAATAGGTGAACATAATAATCATGCTGTTGATGGGCCCGACAACTGTACTTGTTATGCGCACATCCTTAACTAGGCCCGAGGTAGCAAGTCCCGAATCTAGTAGGGTTACTAGGTTATTTAAACCTAGGGACGACTATGGGAGCCCTACCCAAGGATGACTGAGAGTCCAGTACAGTGCCACTGATAAAAGTAAAATATTGTTTATAAACTGATTTATCTTATCTTGCTTTTACTAGGTTATTTGAACCTAGAGCTAGGTTATCTGAACCTAGAGGCGACTATGGGAGCCCACCCATTGGACCGTAGTCCCACATAAACTGAGGCAAGATTAAGCATGCTATTTAAATGCATCTATGACATTTAACTAGGCTATTAGAATGCCTACTGTGGCATTTAACTGTACTAGTAATTCTATCGAACACCTAGTGTGCTCTAAATCTCCTTAACTGAATAATCATGCATAAGATTGAACTAAAAGCATAAAAATGCACGATTAACTACTTATACTGTAGGTGAGGGGTTACTTACTTCCTGCGCTAAATTTCTTACAAATCCGATCGCTAGGTTTCCAGAGAAAAAAATCTCTTCGCCGATTTTCTTACGTCTACGCGTTCTTCTCGCGGAGAGGAGCGTCCTCGTGTCGGAGTTGTCACCGGGAGGTGCTCGTACGACCCTAGGGATTGAACCCTAGGTCTCTTGAAGTTGGCGTGCCGAGAGGGTGTAGGAGAAGAGAGGGGCAGCGATGAGGGTGAGGGAAAAGTGTCGTTCACAAAAATAAACTCTCACTTAATTTCCCTATTTATATTAAGTGATTAATACACCCCAATTCACCCATAAATAAAATTGTTCTCCTCTTCTTTCAGCACACCCCTGCTGGGGCTCCTTGGTTACTAGAGTCATCTATAAGTTGTAGGGTCTAGTAGGTCTCAGGTTCAATTCCCGCTTAGGTTGTTTTATGTTTTTATTTAATTTTGCTACTTCTGCTACTCCAAAAATTCTATAAAAATATTCTAAAATTTTAGAAAAATAATAGAATATTTCTAAAAATTAATTTGAGAATTTTCGGGCGTTACATGACATAAGGGGTTCTAGGATCACTTTTGTATGTTTTTGCATTTTGATGATTATATTTATCTTTTCATCAAAAAATAGAATAATTGTTATTTGATTTCATTTTATTTTATGATCTTGTCTGCACGATTGTATCTTGCATGCGTGTAGTGTGTGTGTGATGTAATAAATTAGTTTATTTATGGTTAAGTCTTCCGCTGTACATGTTTATGAAAAGTATTTTTAGCACACACCACATCGGGCATATCCTAACACATTGTTGTGCAAAAGGATGTTCACATATCTCTACAATGACATGATATTTTTCATTTTGGGCTTAGACCCTCATGTCTTTGCTCTTTGGTTCTACCTAAAAGGCATCATGCCAATAGAGATATCATATATCCTTTTAAGCTCATGATCTTTTTCAAATTTTAAGCTCATAATCTTTTTCAAATTTTTTCAATGTGGAACTTTGATTGAATCCCAACAATTCTCCTCTCAAACGAAGGACTACAATTACTCTCATGATCCGGGCCTCCCCGCGAGCACCCGATCATTCTTGACCTGCTTTGAGCCTCCCCGTGAGCATCCGGTCACCCTGATATGTTCCAAGCCTCCCCTCAAGCATCCACATTCGGTCACTCTTGACTTGCTCCAGGCCTATCCTCAACTTCATTCAAGGTCACCCCACATGACATCTGGTCTGGAGTATAGCTCTGATACCATTTATTATGCAAACGGAAGTCCACATATCTCCACAATGACATGATATTGTCCACTTTGGGCTTAGACCCTCATGACTTTGCTTTTGAGTTCTACCCAAAAGGTCTTATGCCAATGGAGATATCATACATCCTTTTAAACTCATGATCTTTTTTCAAATTTTTTCAATGTGGGACTTTGATTGAATCCCAACACACATGACTCCTAGTTTATTCTCGATTGATCCTCACGCCAGTCGGACTATGGTCAGGAGACACCATTGTTAGGAAATCGCAACCACCTGTCAAAGAATAATAACTATTGATCAAGGAATAATAGTCATTTAGAAAATGCTTGAACAATCGAGCATGCCTTTCTCTCAGGAAGTGTTGGATGAAAAGCTACCCAAGGATTTGAAAACCTTGTCTATTAGAGAGTACGGAGGTAACAATGATCTAGAGGATCATCTCTGAAAATTCTAGAATGTTGCTTTGCTGCACCGATATAGCGACGCAATAAAATACCGAATGTTTCTGACTACTCTTTCCTGCTCAACACAAAGATGGATCGACAGACTGTCAGTCGGATCTATCACTTATTTCAAAGAGTTCAAAAACGCTTTCATGCACCATTTAGCCAGTAGCAAAAGATACTAGAAGGCCAATCATAATATATTCACACTCAAACAAGGAGTCAAGAAGTTCTTGAGAGCATACATCAAATGTTTCAACTAAGTCTGACATCCCATCTAAGGTGCTCAAGAATCATATTCAAGGGTTCTCAGGAATTGGATCCGATGACATTCGGGAGTCAGCATTGAGGTAGGAAGGTGCTCGGGAATCAGAGTCAAAAGGTACTTGGAAACCTGGCTTAGGACCTAATGACACTCGACTTTAGAAATCTATGCTTAAGAAATTAACTTAAAGCCACGGTTTACCATATCACAGTTTCGAGTACGGAAGCAAAGGTTTGGGAGAATGTTAGATACAATAATAATAATTAATAATGATAAAGTTAATTACATGATGTATGTCCTTAGGGCGTAGCGTAGACGATGGGCACATGATATCTCTGGCGTAATGATCAGGGGTCGATTCTCAGGAATTCTCAGGAATTGACGACCTGGGGTTTACCCCGCCATGTGCCTATGGCCTGTGTACCTGCATGAACCTCCCTCCATATCCGTGGGACTGACACTAAGGGGACCACTAAGGTAGCGGATCTACCTTTTGTTAATTACCTGATGTATTACTGAGAGATGGGATCATCATACCGTTGTGGAATGAAACGAAGCATAACAATAATAAAGAATAATAGCAGCAGTTGCAACCGGAGAATTAAGTATCAGATGTCATTACGTGAGAAAATTATATATAAAATAAGTACAGTAAGCAAAAGACACGAGGGGCATGCGAACACTGATTCAATGATCTATTTCATTTCTATCCTCCCGTTTCAATTTTCATTTAAACATCGGAGAGCCTTACCGGGACAAAATCGGCTACCTTTCTGTTCCAATTTTCATTTAAACACCGGAGGACCTAACATCGGAGGGCCTTACCGGGACAAAACTGGCTACCTTCCTGTTCCAATTTTCATTTAAACATCGGAGGGCCTTACCGGGACAAAACCAGCTACCTTCCTGTTCCAATCTTCATTTAAACACCGGAGGACCTTACCGGGACAAAACCAGCTACCTTCCTGTTCCAATCTTCATTTAAACACCGGAGGACCTTACCGGGACAAAACCGGCGCCCTCTAATCGTGTGTTAACCTTGGGCTGGAAAGAGCACAAGGAGGATTTGACCGGCGAACATCTAAAGGTGTGCTCAGGGGCATCCAAAATCTGCCGTATCACTCACCATAATCTATGGAGTTCAATGAACTTGAGAGTTAAAATTAATTCAGTATTCATCTGGTATGAAATACTAATCGCCTACTTATCGATTTCCAGCAAGAACAAGAATTCACAAGTATAAAGCAAGAAGAAGAATTCACAAGTATAAAGCAAGAACAAGAATTTTTTCCAAGTTTATTAGTAGAAAGTAGAGAACTTCACAAATCTTGATAATGATTCAGTAATATTTACAAGCAATATCCTTGTTGAAATATTTACAAGCAAACAATAAGAGCACTTGCGTCCTCGACACTAGCGATAAGTAAAGACCTACAAGATCTTTATAAGTGCAACGCATTTTAGTTCGGGGGATCAGTAGAGCTTTATCCTAGTTGTAATATGAGCTTGGCACATGGGGCAACGCTGCAACTCTTTCCCACAGTCGTAGCAAGTCTGTAAAAGAAGGCAGTTACTTGTAGTTTGACTAATCCATCGATATCGAATAGCTACTAATGGTCTTTTTCTTACCTGATGCCCACATCCAAAAGCAAGATCCTTTTGTTTCCAAAGACAAACCGGACAAGTCTGCAAACAAGTAATTCCTCGTCGTCATAGTTTTGTCTTGATAGAGCGAAAATTAGCATTTTATACAAATCAACAAGTTCAAGCTGATATAAATCATGAGTAAATAGATGACTTCGTGGCCGAGCTGGTGGCATATTTGCTACATGCGCTTATGCAGATTAGAAATAGTTTCATGGGAAATATTAAAAGAGGGTCCCTTTTTCATTAATCATCAAAATAGCACCCCACTGCGTTTTCATTACTAGAATTACTCCATACCCTACCTGTCCAAATGTATGGAAACAGAACCGTTGCTTAGGTAAGCATTTGGGTCAACACCATGCTGTAGTTGCTATGAATCGTAGTTGCTACACGTTGTAGTTCATAACTGCTACAACATGTGCACGGGTGTGATCATGTTCACCTCAACATTGGTCAACAGCATATTGTAACAACAATTAACCTTGGTAAAATATGTGCACAGGTGACATCTTATACGGGTGATTAATAACATGTTATAGCAGTTCTAGCCTGTAGCTACTACAAAGTTGTAATAGTTATGATTCATAGCTACTATAACATGAATACTAGTCAAAATCTATTCAACTTAAACTAACCAAACTTAAGGGTAATAGGTTCAAAGCATAGGGGATGGGGTGGGGGTGGGGTGTTGTTTTGATGATTAATAAAAAAGAGGCACCCTTTTGATGATTTCAATAAAAAAGACACCCTTTTTTTATTTATACCCTTTCATTCACTTAATTTCCTTGCACAAGTGGAAAGAATAGCAATAGACGATGGAATAATCATTAAGTGTTTCATTTTATCTATGTGGGGAAATTGATGGGCAGGTAATGAAATTCTATGAATAGGCGAAATTTAGGTTGAACCACAGGTTAGTCTATAGAGGTAATTGTTATAACATACACAAATATACAAGTCTAAGAGGAAAAAAGATACTACAGTTCTTAGATGAGATGCAATAGTAAATGACATGATTCGATAAGATGCTATTTTGCTCTCTATTTGGGATCTTCATTGTAGCTAAGCATAAAGCATTTACTGAAAGCAAACAAATTCAGAGAATTAAAGCCATTTGTACCAGTTTCTCCTCTATAAGTCTTTCAGATGAAATAGCTTGTGCACTTCTAGTGATTCCAGGTCCTTGCTCGAAGCTGCTGGCAGTTCTGGGGAATGCAGGTCCTTGCTCGAAGCTGCTTGATCTTGAATAACGGTTCCTGGTTGGTGGAGGTAGAGAAACCCTGTCAGGTATCCCTCTTCGTCGACTGAAAAAACAGCATACAGATAGAATGAGCCACACTTTTCATATTTCTAATGGGTGATTATTAACAAGAATTAAGGAATTTGGATACATACCCCAAAAGTTGAAGGTCTATTGTTGCCTTATATTGTGAAGGGATCTCCATCAGTGCTGCAAGTGCAAATTCTGCCTCCTTTCGACTCGTAGGAATGTTTCTAGATATTATCTCCGTAAAATTCACAAACTGCATAGGGAATAACAAAATAAAGGCAATAAAGCATATATAAGTAGAAAGACAACAAAAATTTCTTTAGGTGTATCTTGCAACCTGGAAATTATCAAATGCCCGGGAAGGTATATTGTCATCAAATTCACGCATCATATCCCACGGACCATCACCAACTCCAACCAAAATTATTGACAATGGAAAATCACTAAAAGTAAAGAACAAATAGTCAGATAAGGGTTGTCAGAAAATAAGGACAAGATGAAGCATTGTGAAATCTCAGTTGGCAAATACCTAGCTTTAACTATTGCATTTATGGTATCTCTCTCTTGTGGACTTAATTGCCCATATTGTGTGTCAACACTTCTTGTTACCTATGTAAAAATAAAACAAAAATAAACAAAGTTTTACTGAAACAATTTGAAACTTGGTATCAGACTAAACCAAATATGTGAACTAACTCATCACAGCCACCTTGAAAGAAAATATTAGGACAAGCAGCATGAAATAAGGAAGTAGGCAAGAATATTGGATAGAGGCAACACTATGCAGAATCATTAACTGACCTGTCCATCAGCGATTATGAGTAGAACATGGTACTGCCCACCAGAGTTGTCTACAATGCCTATGGCAGTTTCAATAATTGGTGCAAAAGATGTTGGTCCTGAATGAAAATTGAGCACGCAAGTCAGCACAAACAGTACAGAACTGATATGAATTTCAAAGAGGAAGAGGCACAATACAGACCAGCTAGGCGGAGATTTGGCACTAGCTCCTTGTATCGTTCCAGTGCTTCTTCAAATCCTTCACATGGTCGGTTATCTGGATAAAAGCTGAATATTTCCTGATCATGGGTAGAAGCTGCACGATGAACAAGAACATATATAATCATCTAAAAATGTCTAGATAGTGTAGTATCTGATTTGCCTTCCAAGTTTTGACACAAAAGTATGCAGCGCTAAATGACCAATGGTAAGTCATAACACAATTTTAACAAATTTAGAATGAACTTTCAATTTTAACAAATTTACACATATATTATTAATTTTATAACAAGTGTAGCATATGATCAATTTAACAAATTATATTTTTTTAAATATGATCAATGTATATGACTTCTTTGATTGTTAGGATAAGGGAATCATTTTTAACTAAATAGTTAATAATAATAATAATTTAAGTTAAAAAAATTCATATAAAAATGTCATGTGATGTGTTATGAAAATAATAGTTAATGTGTTAAATTAATAACGTGTTATATTGATATAAAATTGAAGGTATATGCATAAATTTGTTAAAATTGAAATTTCATGTTGAATTCATTAACATATTCAAAGTTTGTGCTCTATTTAGCAATTATCCAAATAGAATTATTCAAAAAATTCTACTAACCATCACCAAATCCAAAGCATGGAATAAGATTATCTTCATCAAAAGAAGAGAGTGTCCTTCCAATAATAGATATTGCTTGCTGGTAGGGGTTTGGACCACTTCCAATGTCATGCAGACACCGGCGGTTGAAAGAAACTTTCCCTAACAACATTCGCCAGACAGTTAATATGAAATATTAATATAGTTAATAAGACACTTTTTCCTAAGAAAAAAGATGAGAATATGAAAAAAAAAGGAAATCTACAAGCTTGAAACACTAGGGAAGTATATACCGACTCCCATTGTTACTCCATCAGCACAAGCTTTCTTAAATTTTATGATATATAAAGAGGCAAAAAACTTGGTCTTTCTAAAATGAGTAGCACTGCTCATGAATATCGTAAAAAAAGGTTTTGATATGGTAATGCAAGAAGGCCCCTTAAATCTTTATGGATCAGCATAATCAAGTACCAGCTATATTCAAATAGGACATTTTGTAATTTGCAATCTTATGTAGACTACATTCTACAGTCAACATTCTCCAAATACCTCAGTGAAATTTAAATTGATGAATGTAACCTTCAAAATTATGTTGGAACTTTTCATCTACTGATATGCCATGCAGCACTAGGAAATTGATGAAAAAATATAAAAAAGAAAGGGGTTGTAAGTCTGGACCTGTCCACTCATTGCTCTTTGTAAAATCAATGCCCACAATCAGATTAGAAGATTCAAGACCTGCTTCTCCAACCGCATCGGTAACCTAGAAAAATATTTATTGTATGATTATTTGGAAAAAAAAACATTCACATTGGATAAAGTAACTAAAATAGTGGGCATGGCATGACCAACTAAAGTTACTATATGTCAGCAAACAACATAAATTTTCCATACTGCTCTTTAGATTATAATATATTGTTTATCAGGAAAGTAATATGTATATAAATAACAATTTCCCAAAAGTGAGATCCATTAGGGTTCAAATAACCAACTACTAGTAGTAAAAAACTAAAAAGGATAACAAGCAGTGTGATGTGTGACTCAAATTTGGTGGGCTTGTAGAGAGATATAGTCAAGATGTATTTGCTGTTTCTAGAGAGAGTTATGTAGGGTTTTTTTATAGTCATCACGAAGTGGCTATTCTTGTATGTCCTTGAGGAATTATACCTCATCAACATAGAGAAATCTTCCTCCTTGTATGTGTTTTCCCCCTGTTTTTGGGTTTTCCACATAAGTATTAATGTATGTCTAGTCTTCTCATTTTTGTGTGTTGATGGCCTAGTTGCAGGTGCTACAACAAATTTGCATCAAAGCAATAACATTGTTGAAGTAAAATCTTTTGGTCATCAACCTCAACATTACATTTGCCGTATGGTAGGTACATGTTAGCAATTATCACACATTTGGATTTTGAAGGCATTCTAGCTTTCAGAAAACTAGAAAAGTAATTTTCTGTAATCTAAAAAGAAGAAAATGAAAACAAATAATCTATCTGTAAGATTCTATACTGACCACTTTTGTAAGAAAAGAAAAGTAAACTAAGAAGAAACAACATGTGGCTTCACATTTTCTTTCATTTTTTTTAAATACATATAGAAGAAAGAGAAGCCTGTGGATTCACTCTATTTCATTGCATTGAGCTTTTTTATATAATTTTTATGTTTAAATGATAATTTAATTAATTTTCTGATAGGTATGTATTAAAAATTTTAAATTCCACGTTACAATTTCATAAGGAACAAGATTTAAATTATAGCTTAAACAATATAAAATATATAATTTACTTTAATTAATTTAAATATTTTTTAATTTATTCGTGCAGGGCATGGGTACTAACACTAGTTAGTGAAACTGCATGGATGAGTGAATGACATAATGATCAATAGTGGGAGATAACAATTATTTTTAGTAAATTGCAGCCCTCCAGTAAACAAGTAGCTTTATCAACTTCCAATGAGAATACATCTACCACCTTGTAGATGTAGCAGATTCATAAAGCCGAATAGAAAAAAGTTATCTAAAAACAACCATATCATCAAGGCAAGATACTGCTGATATACTCTGAAATTGAGAATTTGATGACAGGAAAACATTAGCAAATTCTGTTTTGACTAAAATATACCTGACTGAGTGTCTGATAATCGTCATTGATTCTTGAATACCTTTTTTGCACCCTGTTTGTTGATTCAGGCTGTGCATAGCTTGTAGTAGTGGAGTACCTCGGCGAATAACCTGAAGTGTACCCAGGATCATTTGGGTAGCGATAAGAACTGCGATGTTTAGATTCTCCCGTTCCCATTCTCACAGTTCCAACACACTGCAACTCTCCAACAGCTAGGTCTTCCTCAGTCTTCCTCTGTAAATGAAATTCTAAGCTGACTAAAAAGGCATAATTCATTAGATTTAAGTAACTAGAAATCAATTTCTTTTGCAATCAATTAGTTGTTATAATCGCAGAGAGTGAGAAAAACCCGTTATCTCTATAAGGAAGCAGGAAAAACCAGAATATTAGAAGCTTAATTTAGGAAAAAGTAATAGTGCAGTAAATAACCTTATAGCAGAAAGAACGACCTTTCAGTAATCTATTTAAGTACAATATTTAAGCGTAATTGATTATTTTTGCCAAAAAAAACTAGTGCATTTGATTTGATAGAAACCAATTGATAAGCTAATTTGTGTTGAGGACAAACTTCTCGCATGAGAGGCTCAAAATCTACTACTTCAGTAGGCCATTCAAAATTTCATGTATAGAGTCTCGATCCCAATTCACACATGCAAATGAAAAGGTAACGCATCCGGTTCATGTCAATAGCTAGCCAAAAAAATCTACTACTTCAGCAGGCCATTCAAAATTTCATGTATAGAGTCTCTCCAACAAACAACAAACAACAAACAAACAAATATTTACTTCCTGCCAAAAAATTAATTATGCAGACAACTAGAGCTCTCAAAACTTGAATACTACCCCAAATTCATATGAAAAATAGGCAATAAGTTGAGAGAAGAAGTCAATCCCAACTTGCTGCAATCGGGACTGAAAGGAACTGTGCTTGTTTCTTAGGTCAATGGGACAATCCAGACAAAGAGAAACATAGCATGACCTAAGACCATTACCAAACAAGGAACGAAAAATTCATCTGGGGGCAAAGTATCATCTTCAATAGGGACCTCCAGAAACTCAAAATTCACAACTCCTGAAGCAGTAAACAAAAGCCAAGAAGGCGCATTCAGGAACCAATAGCGCTCACAACCCCATTCCCAGCAAGAATCAAACTTTAAGAGAAGTCCATGCTCACTCAAGGCCTTTAAGACGGAAAATAGCATCAATTCATCAAATCAAGTCGAAGAAAACCCCAAATCCAGCTCAATCCAACGTTTGAAACTCACAAAAACAAAATCAACAACTAAAGCCAGCATCAAAACGCAGTTTTTCCCACTGCGCGAGTGCTGAAGAACGCTCACCAACACTAAACGAGCGCAATTCCTCCTCCGCCAAGGCTCGCGCGCGATCGGAACTCACCGAGACAGAGGCCACCGGAGGCGTAGAACCGTGGAGGATAAATAAAAGAGCTCCTCCAAAGTCCCAACGACACTCAAGACGTAACTATAAATTTCCGACCCAAAAAGTGTACCCGAACGTGGAAATGGTATAAACTATGGTAATTCTTTGGGTATATTCTATCGGGGTGAGTCGATCAAATCTTTGGAGGGTCAAGTCAATCCAAAGCGAGTTATCTTTTCGTTCCTTCTCTTTTTATCGGTTTCGGGCGACACGCGGAAGGATGATGTCGTTTCGGATGGATCACCGCGTTTAGGTTTGTGACGTCGCTGACTACGTAATCATGTGAGGAAAAGTTATTTACTCGTACATAGGCCTCTGCGAATTTATTTTTAGGTTAATAAAAAAAATAAATCATGATTAATTATTAGTTATTAATATAGGTAGCTAAAATATATATATAAAAAAAAGACATACTCAAATATATTGAGTTTCGATTTAAAATTTTATATAGTAATTAATATCTCTTGTTTCAACTATAGCATAGATTTAAATACCATTAAATTATGTGCATTTATTTAAAAAATATATATAGTTTTCTATTCAAAATACTTTTATATGCTCCTCAGTATTAATTATTAAAGCTATTTTAATTTAATTTCGATCAAAATTAGTTTTCCTTTAATACCTTTTCCCAAGGGAGGGCACAGCCCCCACGTTTGACTCACGGAGTTGTCACATAAAAATCCCATTTCCTTATCCACACCTCCGGTTACTCTACGTTCTCTATCCGGAGATATCTAGTAGGGCCAAGCTGAGACGTCAGGGAAATCGAGCCGGAGAGGTCGAGTGAGCTCGTGTTAGAGGAGTCATGTGCGAGATGACTCAAGACGCCGGAAGGTGACTGAGCTAGAGAAGTCACCTTAGTTTAATTTTTGACCGAGTAACTTGATTTGGACGTCTAGATACCATTATGAAATTATTGGCTTAGTAAATTAAAGAAAACAAATCATCTACTTGAGACGGGTGAAACGTATTCCCTAAAAAAAAAATTGATTTATTGAAGCTTGTCAAAGATTTATATCGATTGATTACGTTACTAAGATATATAGCATGTGGCAGCGTTCTGCAAGGTCCGGGTGTCATCGCTAATGAACGGTCGATGTATATAATATCTGGAGTGTTTTAATTCGACGAAAAAGAAAGAGACGCTTTGGCGCCTTTGAATGAATCATATGAAATTATTTGATTGAGATGGAATTAAGTGCTGTTACCGATGGTGAGCTTGTCTATCTTATCAGTCATTTAATACCGTCGAATATATAGTGAATTATTGTATTAATTAAATCAAATAAAAAATCACCATAAAATAGATCTGTATTTTTTTTAGATAGACTTTAAATAAATGCATAATTGTGATTAGATCTAGAAGTAGAAGCGCTATTTTAGAATGGTGAGTTTTCATTCTTATTTTTATATAAAGACAGGTATAACATAAGGTTTAATTAAATTTTTCGTTCATATGGTTGTTTTCCATTATTTAAGTTTATTCTGCCCCTGTTTTAAATTTAGTTATTGCTATCATGAATGGTATGGATCATAAATTCTTAATGTGCCAGGGTGGAGTGGTGAGACTTCTAACTGTGGATCCTAGGAATTTCAAGTCGAGACATATAATTTTTTTAATGATTGTTGATCAGGCTAAATTAATCATAAACTTGTAAACCTTTAGATACATAGGTATATCTTTCTTATAGGTAACAAAACTATTCTAATGTTTAGAATAGTTTTGTTACCTATAAGAAAGATATACACAAAAAATATATCTTTCTTATAGGTATATCTTTAGACACAAAAATATATCTTTCTTATAGGTATATCTTTCTTTAAATTTTTCACTTTAAAAATGTGTTTAAACATTATCTTTTAAATTATATATTTGAAATTGCTCTTTAAAAATTAATATGCAATTTTTTTTATTTTGTAAATATATGTTTTCAACCAAGAATGTTTTGAAAAATATTTTGATTTGAAAATGTGTTCCTTGAAAATGCTTTACAAATATTTTTAAAAATAACTTTTGAAAATATTTAAAAGTACTTTTTTCAAAAATTATAAAAATTTCTTAAAAATAATTTTAAAATTATGTTTGAAAAGAGGTTTTTCAAAATATATTTGAAATTATTTTATTTTTGAAAATACTTTCAAATATGTGATCTTTCAAAAGAAATTAAAGGATATATATATATATATATATATATATATATATATATATATATATATATATGACTAAGGCAAACTCTATCATTGTTAGTGCAAAGAAGTCTTTAGGATTTAAGGAGTCAAAACTTAGTTAGTATTCTTTTTGACGTCTCTCGAAAGGGAGAAGTGAGATTAAAAGTTAAAGTGTTAAAAAATTTCTTTAGTATTCTTAAAAAGCCTTATAAATGTTAAACTCAAGGGAAGAGCTTTTAAGAAGCAATTATTTATTTTAACTTAATTTTGAACTAACTTATCAAACATCAAAAAGAGAAAAATTATTAGTACAAGGAGCACTAGAATCTAACCTATATTTTAATGTTGTTAAAGGTTTAAGTTAAGTTCTATTGCGATTCAATGGATTGATCAAGTGTGCATGTTGTTATATATGAAAAGTCTTAGTAGATTAGCTGGACCAGATACTAGGCAATAGAAGTCTCGACATATCAAGGATATTAGGCAAGAAGTTTAGATGAGTTAGTAGACTAGACATTTAGCAAGATGAATTCGATAGGTCAGCGAGGACCATATATTGAATTAGAAGAAAGTCCTGGAGTCAAGGATCAGATGCTGAGCAAATAAAGTCCGAATAGATATGGAGGACTAGACGTTTGGCGGATAAGTTAAGGTAAGCTCCTATAGTGGAGTGGTTCTTCTTAAAATAAGAACAATGAGGTCGTGTCTTAGTTGGAACAAACCTTAGGAGTTGATCCGACTAAAAAAATCAATAGAGATTTCTAAGTCAAGATCAAGACAATCCTAATTGTCAGACTCATGCATTATTATATGTTTGTAACTATGTTTTGCAGGATAATTATTTGTATTATTATTGTACTAACTTTATTTTATAGAAAAGTATTTTCGTTGATCGAGGGGTTCGGTCGACCGAACAAGGAGACTCAATCGACCAAACAAGAAGGTTTGGTTGATCGATCCAGGTGGACAAGCACAACCATATTTGAATCACTATAAAGAAGGAAACCAGGGTTTAGTTGACTGATCAAGGGGATCAGTCGATCGAACCACATTTGGAAAGTGGATATGGATATGCTCAGATCATTGCAGTTAAGGAAACCCTTGGGATCCAATGGACTGAATGGGGTTTAGTTGATTAAAAACTCAAATTTTACAGGATCGATAAGATCATGTCTGAGTAAGCAAGGAAAGAAGTGAAACCAATCACCTAATAAAGGTTCAGTCGACTGATAGGATTCAGTCAACTGAACAATTTCTAGTTAACTGGAAAAGGTTTATAAAAGAAGCCTCAAAATCTAAGGCTAATCATCAATTCTCTTCTTGATTCATTCTTCTCCTGTTGCTTAGATTATGCAAATGATGCTACTACGACCCCAAGAGATTGATGTGTGTAGATTATATACACTTTTATGCATATTTTGACACACACTACTTATATTTCATTAGCATAATCTATGTTTATTGCACCCTATTTCATTATAATATCATATTTTCACTCATTTTGTTTGAAAATTTGTTCTTTATTTATTTTGATTGATAGGACATGTTTTGAGAGTAAAAATGGAGTAAAAAGGCTTAAAACTTGAAGTCAAAGGAAGGAGCATGCTCACATGAAACATAAATGAAGGAAAAGACTTTCAAAAGACCTTCAAATTGGAGTTTAGTCAAGGAATACGCTCTAGCCATGCTCCTTGACACGTATATGATCCTATGGAAGAAATTTGATGGAAAATGAAGCTTAAGTAGAGTCTAGAGCCTCCAAAAGGTTTAGGCTATGCCTATGAGACACGACCATGTGAAGATCAAGTTTTTCCCATGCTTTGGTCATGTGTATTCACACGGCTGTGTCACGGCCATATGGAATTTTCTACACTGCAAATTGGAAGTAAAATGACCATAATTATTTGTTCGGTTGGAGTTATAGGTTGTTCTTTACATCAAAATGTAGATAATTGCAAGTTCTACAACTTTAATGAAGACTTCAACTAGAGAAAACCAAATCTTGATGGTCTAAAAGATATTTCTATGAGACACAGTCATGCAAAGCCATACTAGGGACATGTTAGGGCCATGCCAGGGCTGTGTCAAATCCACACGACCATGACACAACCATGCAAGGGCCATACCAGAACACACTCGTGCCCCCAGGAACGACCGTGTGGAATTTCCCGTGGCTAACAACTTTAGGTCGTGTAGATCTTCACGGCCATGTGGTTCCTCCAAAGCTCAATTGGAGCGGGGATGTGCCTTTTGGCACGACCGTGTCTCACCTCCAGGGACCAACTTTACTCAGGCTGTGTGGATTCAATATGGTCGTGTGCTAGTTCCAGTAGCCAACAGGCCTTGGCCATGTGGGCGCCACACGGTCGTGGCAAGAGCCATGCTAGGCCCGTGCCCAACCTTATTTAAGGGGTGTTAGGATGTATACTAAAAGTCTAACTTTTGTAAACATTTATTTTAAAATAAGAATCACATTGGTTAAATATTTACATTTATGTTAAATGTAGTTGTCCATTTAATTTATATTGTAGATAACATGGTGTGTGGTACCACACAGAAGATCATGTTATCAGTTCCTTATAAATTATAAATAGTAGCTCACAACTAAGATGGAATGGGACAAACCATTGGAATGGTTGTAGTGTAATTTGGTATTAGTTTATCTTAACTATAAAATTACACTAGTACACTATGTATGTATTGAGCAGGACCATTTGAAGTTGTTTCTTTTTATACTGACTACATAAAAGAACAAAACCTCTGTTATTATGGATGTGCGTACTCTTAATCCCGATATAATAACAAGCACGTATACTTAGTATATATTTCTTTGATTTATCAATGGGTGAGATTTAGTTTGATAAATCAATAGGTCGATAAGTTGGTAAATGATATTATTTATATGGTGTGTTGTTGATTATAGAAGGAAACCGTGTCCTAGTAATCTAGGTTGATGATGTCCCCTTGAGGAGCTCATAAGGATTATCATGTAAACCCTGCAGGTGGACTTAGTCCGGCACGATAATGAAGTTGAGTGATACTACTCTTGGAGCTAGATATTAATTAAGTGAACTATTATTAATTCATTTAATTAGTTGACATTCGATATCTTAAATACAGGGAGACTAACACACTCATGATAAGAAGGAACCCATAATGTAATTTGAGATTGGTGCGGTAGTTCAATAATAACTCTTTAGTGGTATGAGTTATTATTGATGAACTTGAGTTGGGTGTTCGGGGCGAACACAGGAAGCTCAAGCTCATCGACAAAAATCAATTTCTCCTCTCGGTCCCTGTTGTAGCCTTTATAAAACATTGTATCCACCAAGTCCACTTCTTACCCAAGTAATGGGTCGGCCACATCCTTGCTTGGAGCAAAGGGGGTGGGCCAAGCATTAGCTTAGAGCCCAAGAGGTGGTCGGCCAAGCCATGCTTGGTGTTCAAGCATGGGGTCGGCCACACCATTAGAACTAAAAGGAGATTTTATTTTTTGTTAAAATCTTTCTTTTTGTAGCCATTCATGAAGGGATTTAAAAGAGAAATTTTAATTTTAAAATTTCCTTTTATAGCCATCCTCATGGTTTTAAAAGAGAGTTTTAAAATTTTAAAATCTCTCCTTTTATAGCTATCTACAAAAGATTAAAGAGATATTTTAATTTTGTTAAAATCTTTTCTTATTTGTATAAATCTTTTCTTATCTATAATGTTTAAAAGAGAGATTTTAATTTTTGATAAAACTTTCCTTTTTTGTAACCATGATTTAAAAAGAGAAGTTTTAATTAATCTTTCCTTTTTGTAGTTGTCTACATGTTTTAAAAGTGAGAGATTAATTTTAAAACTTTTCTTTATTGTCATATACAATAGGAAATTTAGAAAAGAGAGATTTTAATTGTTGTTAAAATTTCCTTTTTAATGGGAGGCCACAAATAAGGAAGTTTTAATTATGTTTAAAACTTTTCTTTTTTGCCGTGACCAAGGATTATAAAAGAGAGATAGAGGGTGCCTCATAAAAAATATACACATAACCTTAAGCCTCCTCTCTTTTCCTTGGTGTGGCCGGCCCCTTCCCTTCCTTTCTCTTAGGTCGACACCCCACTTATCTCCTCTTTTGCTTCCTTAGGGTCCGGTGGTATCAAGGATTGAAAAGTCCTTATGGTCGGTTGCTTGGAGAGGAAGAAGAAGAAGAGGAGAAGCACTTGGTGGCCAGTTGCTTGGAGGAGAAGAAGAGGAAGAAAGTTTCCTATTTTGGCATCCCTTGGTGACTCGAGAGTCTTGGAGGAGAAGAAGTGGTTCGGGTGGATTTCATCTTGGTAGATCGTTGCCCACACAACGTCCAAGAGGAGGAGAGGAATACAACAGAAGATCAGGAGGTCTTTAGCTACAAAGAAAGGTATAACTAATTAATGGTTTCCGCTTCGAATTAATTAGTTAGCTTTCTTTGCATGGATTCTGAAACACCAACACAAGAGGCTAGCGATTTTATGTTTTGATTTCATGCTATCGATTTTGTATTTCAATTTTGCATTTCGATCTTGTGTTTCTATTGTGGTCTCTGTAGTTAAACATAGGGTTACTATAAGAAGTTAAATATCCAATTTTTTTGAAAGGCTTTGTCTAGGAAGTGGTGGATGATCCCATAACCAAGAAGGCCTAGTGCCTCGCCATGTTTAACCTGGAAGCCAATCTTTGAAATAGATATTTAATCAACTTCTGTAATATGGTTTAACTTAGAAAGATCACATCGGTTAAACTTGGAGTAAAAATATTAAATATCGTTTCCAATCCAAGTTTAACTTCTGAAGAGCAACTTGGATTAATAATGTTAAGCATCGCTTGCAATCCAAGTTTAACTTCAGTAGAGCACATGGGTAGCTAGGTTAAGTTCTGTGCTTGTACAAATTTTTGTACAAGGGAAACAGAATAGTATTCCGAGTAGCAACCAACAATTGGTATTAGAGTTAGGTTTTTACCTCTGTGTGTTTGATTTTCAGTTAATTATGCACTTTTCATACATAAGTTTAGGCAGGATAAATAGTAGGATATGCAAATAGATTAACTCTGTGGTTGCAGGCTCCAACTATTATGGCCTATTGTGATTGTGTGATTGGACCCTCGGACATGTCAAGGGCATTTTATATGTGTGCATAATTATAATTATTAAATAGAGCAGGAGCTGTATTAGTTTTAGGATTTTACATTCTGTTCGATCTAGATTACATGTACATTCCTTCGTGGAATATAAGATCGATAAATGTAAAATTTTAATTTTTGTCGCGGATCGTATCCTTGCGAGGCGTGGTGCTATTTAAGGACTAGAGACGCAGCGGAAAAAAGGAAGAAAGATAGACGCGACGACATAACCCATTGGTGGCGGCACACAGAGGACAGCTATGGATGAGGTCATAATAGTTGGAAAATTAGTTTTCATATTTATTGCCTTTTATGCTGTGATGTGTTGTGTTTGTGTGGTTGTGTGCATGTTAAAATTCCTCGTTTCTAAATAACTAAGTGGGAGAGGAATTAATTAAATTCCATGGTCTCCATTACTGGTTTGTAAGTGATGCATTCAAACTTGCGCGTTGGCTCTGAGTGCCTTCCTCCACATCGGATGAGTTTATTTGCGGATCACTAGATCAAACTTCCTTAATAGATGATTATAGGGAATTATTTAGGAGTGTGTGATTTTCTCCATCTGAAGGGGCACAATCCTATTTAATGGACTTAGTATCAAGTAATGGTATACACTTAGGTGCATTTAATAGTATCCTCCCCATCGGAGTCACTGCTGTTGGTGCAATATTCCCTAGGTCAAGATTGACCTGGTTGACTGAGCTTGAATTGGGTCAAGCTCGAGTCTTAATGTTTGGATTTTGATGTTTGACAATACATGGAGACAAGATATGGAGATTGCAGGTGCAATTGTTCATGTGGGGAGATTGTGAAGAAGAGTCAAGTAGGTCAAGGTTGACTGGATACTTGACTGGAAAATCCTGGTGAGTGAAGCCAGGTGAAAGTCCTAGCTGGAACGTTAGGCAGACAAGAAAATCCTAGTGAGTGAAGCCAGGTGGAAAGTCCTAGTGAGTGAAGCTAGGCAGAAGAAAATCCTGGTGAGTGAAGCCAGGTGAAAGATCTAGTGAGTGAAGCTAGGCAGAAGAAAATCCTAGTGAGTGAAGTCAAGTGAAAGTCTTAGTGAGTAAAGCTAAGCAGTAAGGAAAGTCCCAGTGAGTGAAGCCAGACAGAGGAGAAGTCCTAGTGAGTGAAGTTAGGCAGAAGGGAAGTCCTGGTGAGTGAAGCCAGGCACAGGAAATCTAGATGGGTCAAGGTTGACCAGACATCTGGTGGAAGTCCAAGTGGGTCATGGATGATCGGACACTTGGCATGAGGAGAAAAGTCCAAGTGGGTCAAAGGGATTGACCAAACACTTGGTGAGAGAGTCCTGGCAGGTCAAGGGTGACCAGATGCTAGGCATAATGTACCAACGGGTCATGGTTGACCGGATGTTGGTGTAGGGGCAGTTGGACTTGTTTTTGAGCAAAAAACAAGAGTTAGATCGATCAGCCGATCGATTGGGTGAGTCCCTGCGACAAGCCTCGTCCCGATCTATCAGTGGATCGATTGGGAGAATTGCCGATCGCACAGAAAGCCTCCCAATCGATCGGTCGATCGATTGGGAGCCTCCAATCGATTGGCTGATCGATTGGGAGCTGCGATTTTACGCGATAAGCCCTGGATCGATCAACCGATAGATCCAAGCAATTCCCAGAAGCACAGAGGCACTCTGGATTGATTGATCGATCGATCCAAAGCCTCCCCAATCGATTGAGAGCAATCCAATCGATTGGGATTTGACCGTTGGCGCAGGATATAGCTGTTGGCGAGCGTTTCTCCCAAAAGATCTTCCACGGCTTCGATTCTTCTCTTCAGCGATCTTCACAGCAACTCCACAAAACTCTCACCGCTAGTTCTTGAAGGTTCTTGGAGGCTTGTGCTGGTGCACGCCCAAGTCAAGAGGCGAGGAAGAAGTTAGGGTTAGGGTTTTCTTGTGCAAACTTGTAAGATCTTATTGTATTTTGTTTCCCTTTCCTTTCTTCTTGTACTGAGAGCTTGTAAGACTTCTCCGCCTTCGGTAGTTACCGTAAAGGAGTATTTTTCATAGTGGAGGGTGTGTGAGTGTGTGGATCCTTGGACTAGTCACCTCTTCTTGAGGTGGATACCAAGTAAATCTACGAGTTAGAGTTGTGGTGTATTGTTTCTTGTAATTTTCGCTGCACATCTTCACGAGAAGCAAGCAACGCTGAGCACGAGATCGCGCCGAGCTATTCACCCCCCCCCTCTAGCTACATTTCGGTCTCAACAACTGCTATTACTTGTGTGACTAAAGAAAAATCAACTATTAATTTTATTTGTCATAAAGTTAGGTTGACAATATAATAAAATTAATGGGTAAAACCCCCTCTTACAAATGTTCGAATTTGTATACGTCCATACTATCGTGAGTTATTGCTATCATGAATGGTATGTCTATCTTATCAGGCATTTAATACCGGTAGACTGATGTGTAGATTATATACACTTTTATACATATTTTGATACATATCTACTTATATTTCATTAGCATAATCTATGTTTATTGCACTCTATTTTATTATAACATCATATTTTCACTCATTTTATTTGAAGATTTTCTCTTTATTTGTTTTGATTGATAGGACATGTTTTGAGAGTAAAAATGGAGTAAAAAGGCTTAAAACTTGAAGTCAAAGGAAGGAGCATGCTCACACGAAACATACATGAAGGAAAAGACTTTCAAAAGACCTTCAAATTAGATATTTAGTCAAGGAATATGCTCTAGCCATGTTCCTTGACACGTACATGATCCTACGAAAGAAATTTGATGGATAATGAAGCTTAAATGGAGTCTAGAGCCTCCACAAAGTTAGGGCTATGCCTATGAGACACGACCATGTGATGATCAAGTTTTTCCCATGCTTTGGTCGTGTGGATTCACACGACCGTGTCACGACCATGTGAAATTTTCTACACTGCAAACTAGAAGTAAAATGACCATAAATTTTTGTTCAGTTGGAGTTATAGATTGTTCTTTATATCAAAATGTAGATAATTTCAAGATCTACAACTTTAATGAAGACTTCAACTAGAGAAAACCAAATCTTGATGGTCTAAAAGATATTTCCATGAGACACGGTCATGCAAAGCCATACTAGGGTCATGTCAGGGCCATGCCAGGGTCGTGTCAAATCCACACGGCCATGACACAGCCATGCAAGGGCCATACTAGAACATACTCGTGTCCCTAGGCATGATCGTGTGGAATTTCCCGTGGCTAACAACTTCAGGCTGTGTAGATCTGCACGACCATGTGGTTCCTCCAGAGCTCAATTGGAGCGGGGTTGTGCCTTTTTGGCACGGTCGTGTCTCACCTCTAGGGACCAACTTTACTTAGGCCATGTGGATTTCACATGGTCGTGCGCTAATTCCAATAGCCAACAAGCCTGGGTCGTGCCAGGCCCGTGTCCAGCCTTATTTAAGAGGTTTTTCTACCCTTTTCACTCATCTTGGGATTGGGGACTTCGTCCCTCTCCTTGGAGAAGGGTTATCCCATTAGGGGGAAGCCCTAAAGCACTTCTTCAAGATCCGTTTATCTCCGGAGCAAGGGAGCACTTCCAAGGATGAAACGCTTCAAAGATAAGCATCTCTTCTCTCTATCTCTATGTATTGAGTTGTAGATTCTTCTTTCTTCAAAGAAAGTAGTTATGTTGTGATGTTGATGTATGAACCATGTTTGTGGACATTTTTCTATGCAATAATATGTTTACTACTTGTTCTATTATATTATATCTTTTATATGTTTGATAAAATGTGTGAATGATGTAAACATGTAGATGTATGAGATTTTGTCTCTATGTTAAGATTGCTATTAGATTGGATAACTGAGAAATTCTTAGTGATAGAGGATACCCATTAATCGTACATATTATGCCCTTAGTGACAGAGGACATTGATACTTATCTACTTTCTAGAGTAAAAAGATCTTAACATAGAGACTAATCTGTAAGCGGTTGGTCACCATGTAGAGGAGGTGACATGGCTTGTGAGATCATGGAACCCGGTGATAGGTGTTTCCCTTACTTTCTATGGTATGCCCTTGAAACAGGGATCAATACTTTGTTAGGGAGTTTAATTAGAGTTTCAGGAGTTCCCCCCAAATTAATGTTAGGAAGTGACTTGTGTAATTTAGGAACGTATAATTGAGAGGTCCTAGTGATAAGGATTCCCTCTTAATTGGACTTTCTAGTTTATCTCTTTACTTAATGACGTTAGAACTTGGGGTAAATTCTTCGATGCAACTATCACGGGGGTTATGCTAGACTCTAGTTATAATCCCTATACAAGTGTAAGTATGGAGTTAGGTAGATGAATAATGCATAGGGACATTAACTAGCATCATAATAAAATAAAAATCCTAGAAGTTATCATATTTCACTCACCTACGCCTATTCGCGTCTTATTAAACTTATTAGTTAAAAAAAACTTATTGAACTTTCTTACAATGTATGTGTTGAAAATCGATGGCATAGCTAAAAGGGGGGGTTGAATAGTCATTTACCCTAATTTATTTGTCTTTCTACAAATAGTTAGTGCGTAGCGGAATGTTGAAATCACAAAACAAGATAAAGAAGTATAGCAAACTCTATAAGTTGATTTAACATGGTTCGGAGATAGTTAGCTCCTACTCCATAACTTCCCCTTGAGCTAGACAAACCCTATCCGTTGGTAGATTAGTTCTCGGTAATTTTCGGCTAAATCTTAATCCTTCTTGATGGAGTGAACCCTTTCACAAGATACTCTTCTTCTTTACAATATGGAGAATGAGAGTGGGAAGAAATGCAGGCTTGGAAGCTTGAGGGCAATGACTTAGGAGTATTCAATAATAATCAGTAACCTCCTTCATGCCCCAAGCTTCCTTTAAATAGAGAAGAAAGAGTTGATCCCATGTCAACTCATTTCCTACACCAGTCGACTGGTCCATACATCAGTCGACTGGTGTAGCCATCGGACACAGCCAACGGGTTTCCACAAAATCCATGATTCTGTTTAACAGCTTTTTACTAGTCGACTGACACCTCTATCAGTCAACTGGTCTTTACAACCATTGGGCACAGAAACATTCTGTGCCTTCGTGATCCTAGACTAATTGACTAGCCTTCACATCAGTAGATTAGTCACTTACAATCACTCACTCTCATCCTTTCCAGAGTTGCCCTTGAAGCCCGCTTCCTTAGTCTTTGTCTCTTAGATGCACTTGAGTCCACGGCTCCTCTCTGTGCCATTCTTCATGTTACCATAAAGTCTGCTTCCCTCGGCTCCACTCCATTGCTCCTTGTTTAGCGGTCCCTCGGATGCCTTCCACACCATCCTTCACCGATCTCAAGGACCCGAGCTATAGGATGAGTCTTACCAAACTTGGCCATACCAAGTTTCTCATATGTGGTTCACCAAGTCCTACACGACTTAAACACATATCAAACATATATGAAACCTAACTTAAACTCTTTGACATATATATCAAAACTATTATCATACTCAATCAAACTTAGGTTGATTGTATCCACAATCTCTCCCTTTTTGATGTGTGACAATATGTTTAAGTCAGGAATAAATAATACTTGAAAATTAAAAGCAAAATGTAAACATGAAGTATAAATCCAAGCTCCTCCTTAACATATGCTCTATCAATTTAGTTTTGAAGTTTCTTATACAAATATAGAGAAATAAGAAGTTTCTAACTTAAATCTTAACGTTTCTCCCCCTTTGACACCATCACAAAGATTGCACCTAACTACCAAGCATAATGTGTATCAACTTCAAGTTAATTTGAACCAAAGTCAAATTTTGAACTAAAGTTAGAATGATGGAAAAATAGCTACCAATTGACTTGCACAAATCTAGTCCAAAATTTGATTTATGAAGCCAACTTCAGAAATGCTCAAAATTTTTTAGAAAATTTAGAAAATTATGAAATTTTGAAAACATATTTTTTTTAAGTTCCTCTAACAAGGAAAAATATATTTTTATAAAAATTCATTATATTTTTAAAGTTTTGACAAAAACTCAAAAACTTTTGAAACCATTCAATTTTGTATCAACTTTAAATCTGTGTTTTGAAGTCTTATGTTTTAAAAAACTAAACCTCAATTTATAAAACATAGAATTATTTTTAAAATATTTGAAATGTCCAACTATAATTTATGGGTAAGATATTCATTAATTAAATATTTATTTTCCCTATAGTTGGTCAATGATCACTATTTTGATATATTTCATAACTCATCAAAATGTCATAAGCATAAGTGAATTAGAAGTATCATTTTATCATCTCACATTCATGTCTAGAAATGTAAAGCAAGTTATGCTTATAATGTTTTTGTGAGATGTGATGAGGGTAATTTCTAAGTTTCCCTCTTTAGGTCTTAATTCAACCATTTATAGAAAAATTTAAATTATGACTTTTATAGTTGACTACCCCCTAAATCCTCTAAACCCTTAAGGATTGACTTTGACACCCAATAGAAGTTCTTTTTAATTGGGTTAACCAAGTATTCTTTAGGGATCCATTTTTTATCTATGATTTTTGTCTTGGATTGCCTCCTAGCAAGTGGACAATGGTAAACTTTCTCATTGTTGGATTCATTGTATCCTAACCCCCTTTTGTTGAAACTAGCTCTTTGGCACCGAATGATAATATTTAGGGTATTAGTGTCAATAGTAAATTGTTCAAGGGCTTTAGTAAGGTATTCTAACTTTTCCCTTAAATCCTTATTTTCTTCTTCTAAACATGAGACATTTAAACTAGAAGAAGCATGCATACTAGAGGCATTGCTATCCTTAAGAGACATGGATTCTAGTCTAGGAAAATGATATCATTTTTCAAAGATTTATTTTTCCTTTTAGCATTAAACAAATCTCTATTTGTACTTGTAATGATTTTAACTAAAGATTGAGTAGGGAGATTGTATACATCACTTACCGAGAAGTCCAAATCAGAAGTTTGTCCTCCCCTTCACTTGAGCTCCCTTCTTCTTCACTTGACCTTTTTCCTTCTTCATTTTCGCATGAAGTGGGGGCTATGTCATCAACTCCCATTAAGGCAAAGTAGGATATGTGGTGTTCTTCTTCTTTTTCTTCTTCTTTCAATGAGAGAGGATTATCCCATGTTACTTTTAGGTTTTGGGCCTTCTTCCCTTTTTCTTTTGTCTTCTTCTTTTCTTCCTTCTTCTTCAAGAGGGGACATTGATCTCTCATATGCCCTTCTTCTTGGCAATTGTAGCATATGGTCCTCCTTATTCTACTCTTGCTCCTTGAACTTCTCCTAGCATGTAATTTGTTAAAATTAAAATTTTTAAATATTTTTTCTCATTCTTCTTACCATATACGTCTCTTGATTGCTATCCATTGAGGCACTTGACTCCTCATAATCGGAGGATGGTGGGAATGAAGACTTATTCTTCTTACCCTTCTCCTTGTTAGCCACAAAAGCTACTCCCCTTGATCTATGGGCATCTCCATCTAAACCTTCAATTTGAGTCTCGTGAAGCTCCATGGTTGAGAAGAACTCATCTAGAGTACACTTCTCTAGATTTTTTGAAATGTAGAATGAGTCTACAATTGACATCCAAGTGGTGGTTCTTGGGAAAGCATTTATAGCTTTCATCATCACATCCTGGTTAGAGAGTTTCTCACCTACACTTGTTAATCCATTTAGAATTTCCTTAATTTTAGAATGAAGTATTGATACCTTTTCTTCTTTTTTTAAGTTTGACATTGTTGAGTTGAGTTCGGAGAATGTCTCTTCTTGTCAATTTTGCTTCCGATGTTCCTTCATGGAGCTCTACTAGCTTTTTCTACAAGTCTTTGACACTCGTGTAGTTTCCAATCTGAGTTACTTCTTGTTGGAGAAGCACATTTAGTAAATGACACATTACTCTTGAGTTTGCTAAATATTCTTCCATATGCTTCTTGCTTCAATTATTGTGTTGTTTTAATCCCTAGGCATCTCAAAACTATTTTCCACGATTAACATAATGTTGAAATCAGTTTCGAAGAATACCTTCATTCTCTTTTTCCACCAAGAAAAATCTCCTTCGAATTTTGGTGGATGAATGTTTGAGCCAACCATTGTGTTGATAGTGATCTTCTCGGATATGAGTCCGGTGAAGGTTGACCTCACTCTGATACCACTTATTAAAAATCGATGGCTCGACTAGAAGGGGGTTGAGTAGTCATTTGCCCCAAATTATTTGTCTTTTTATAAATAGTTAGTGCGTAGCAGTAGGGATGGCAACGGGGCGGGGCGGGGCGGGGGCGAGTTTGCCATTCCCATCCCCGCCCCGTTCCCATTTTTTCGGGTTCGGGGATTCCCCGAACCTGAACCCACGGGTTCGGGGATTCCCCATCCCCACCCCATTTCTAAATTTAATTTTTATTATTATTATTATTATTATTATTTAATAATAATTATTAATGATAATATTAATATTAATATCAATATCAATAATATTATTATTAATAATATTTTCAAATTTTTTAATATTAATATTAACACTATTAATAAAAAAAATCATATTATTATTTATTAATATTAATAATAATAATATTCGGGGCGGGTTCGGGATGGGGATAGTATTCCCATACCCGCCCCAAACCCGCCCCATCCCCGAAAAATCGGGGATCCCCATCCCCATTTCGGGTTTTCCCCGTGGGGCCCTAAACCCGTTGGGAAAATTGCCATCCCTACGTAGCAGAATATTGAAATCACAAAACAAGATAAAGAAGTAAAGCAAACTATACACGTTGATTTAACGTGGTTTGGAGATAGTTTGCTCCTACTCCACGGTTTGTCCTTGAGGTGGACGAACCCTATCTTTCGGTGGATTAGTCCCTGACAATCTCTAACTAAATATTACTCATTCTCGATGAAGTGAAACCTCTCACAAAACACTCTTCTTCTTTACAATATGAAGAATGAGAGTGGGAAGAAGAATGTAGGCTTGGAAGCTTGGGGGCACTGACTTAGGAGTATTTAATAAGAATCGGTAACCTCCTTCATGCCCCCAAGCTTCCTTTAAATAGAGAGGAAAGAGTTGATCCCATGTCAACTCATTTCTTGCACTAGTCAACTGGTTCATACATCAATCGACTAGTGTAGCCATTGGACACAACCAATGGGTCTCCATAGAATCTGTGATTCTGTTCAACAACTCTTTACGAGTCGACTAACATCTCTATCAGTTGACTAATATCTCTATCTGTCAACTGGTCTTCACAACCTTTGGGTATAGAAACATTCTGTGCCTTCATGATCTTGGACTAGTCGACTAGCTTTCACATCAGTCTACTGGTCACTTACAATCACTCACTCTCATCCTTTCTGGAGTTGCCCTCGAAGCTCTTTTCCTCAGTCTTCGTCCCTCAGATGCACTTGAGCCCGTGGCTCCTCTCCGTGCCATCCTTTACGTTCCTTGAATTTCTCTTCCCTTGGCTCCACTCCATTGTTCCTTGTTTGATGATCCCTCGGATGCCTTTCACACCATCCTTTACCGATCTCAAGGACCTGAGCCATAAGCTGAGTCTTACTAAACTTTGTCATACCAAGTTTCTCATATGTTGTTCACCAAGTCCTACATAACTTAAACACATATCAAACATATATGAAGCTTAACTTAAACTCTTTGACACACACATCAAAATCATGATCATACCCGATCAAATTTAGGTTGATTATGCCCACAGTATGCTTCTTCATCTTCGTCGGGTGATGACTCTGAACTTTGTTCATTCTTCTTAGCTTTTAAAGCGACATTGTTATTTGACATTTCTATATATTTAAATCTTGCACATCGAGATTCACATAATTCAAAAGTTGAAAATGACTCTTTTAAAATAATTACCTCCAAGTTCTTCGAGATGTAGTAAGAATTATAGATTGATGTCTAGTCAGGGGTTCTTGGAAGTGCATTGAGTGTATATCTGAGTGAGTCTTCAATCATTACCATTTCTTCGAGGTTGGTGAGTTAGTTATCAGCTTTGTGAGCTTTGTGTGTAGTTGAGTTACCTTTTCTCCCTTTCCATCCAGAGGTTGGTTAGTTGATTTCAAAGTAGATCCTGTCTTGCTAGTTTGACCTCTAAGGTGCCTTCATATAGCTCTAGAAACTTCTCCTAGAGTTCTTTAGCAAAGTCATAGATACCGATTCGATTGACTTCTTGGAGTGGTAGTACGCTTAGCAGATGAAACTCTACCTTGTCGTTAGCTACAAAATCGATTTACTGCTTCTTATTCCAGAGGTGCTCTTCCTCTTCTTCACCATTCTCGTCCTTAGGCACTTCAAAATCATATTTTATTGTTAGTAAAATATCAAAATAAATTTTAAAATATACCTCCATTTTATGTTTCTAAAGCGTGAACTGCCCCCTCAAACTTTCATGAATAAATGCTTGATCCGACCATCTTCTTGTTGGTTCAGTTAGCGATTAATCCTTATAAAGCAGTTGGACTCTAATACCACTTGTTAGATCTAGTGGACTGACTAGAGGGGATGAATGACCTATAATAAAAATTAGAACTTCTCTTACTATTGAACTAGCAAGGATACATTAATTAATTAAACAAAATAACATAAAAAAGTAAAGCAAAAGACTCAGAATTTACTTGGTTTATAACCAGGGAGGTTGTTAATCCAAAAGAATAATAGCTCACTAAAAGATCTCTTTCTTTGACATGGTCGGAAGTAGAGAAATCTCTTACAACAGTTGGAAGCTTAGACTTTGATAGAACATAAATGGAAATAAAAGTACATGTGTATTCTTTACAAATAGGTCTAGGGCACTATTTATAGTGCACAGACCAAAATGACGTTTTGCTGACGTGGCAATTCGAGGCATCTCCATTGATCCGGGGCACCTCCAATAGGATGAAGTTTACCAATGTTCGTCTGGCTGAATGGAGGTGCCTCAGTTCCAATTGAAGGCGCCTCTATCGGAATTGAGCTGCTTTAGTGCAACTAACATGGACTCCGCTGTTTATCTCCACAGCAATGGTTCCAATCTCATTCTAGGCTCCTTGGGATGATTTGAGGCGTATTGGCTATTGTTCATCTGAGACGTCTCTAATCCCATATGAGACACCTCGAGTATTGTTCATTCGAATGGTCAATCTCAGCATTGACCATTCTTCATTCCGATCACTTGGGTGATGCTTTAGTCATCCAGAGTTGAGCTTACTCAAACCCAACTCCGACCTTCTCCTCGACCAGGTTTCCTCCTAGCTTCTCATCTCTCGAATGCAACACACATTTGCTTTTCACTCCACCGGTATATTCTTTCGTAGCTCCTTGTCCTTTGAATGCAACAAACCTGTCCGCTCACTCCCCGTGACATCATTCTTACTCGATGTGTTTTTCGCTTGACTTCTTGTGATCCTAAGTTCCTGAGCACTTAGACACAAAGCATTAAAACACATAAGACCTAACTTAACTAGGTTGATCAATATCAAACTAATTCGGGGTACTTACAAAGAGTTCATAGTGAAAACTATGATTGTTGATGTGGCCCCTTGAATTAGTCACCTTAAGGAAGTGGATACCTAATAGATCGAAAACGTGCGATAGAGGGGGGGTGAATATCGATTTTTAAAATTTTTCTTTATCCTTTCATAAAAACAAAGTTAAGCAGCGGAAATTAAACGAATAGACAAGTTCTTTTACTTCGTTCAGAGCCTAGCTCGACTCTTACTCGAAGGCCCGCAGTCCTTGACCGCACCGATGGGCAAACACTATAATCCTTCTTTCCGAAAACTTCAGAAAAGAGCGAATCGTACAAGTACAAGAATGTAAGATAGTAACACTTCTACTATCTTATATAAAAATTAAGTGCAATATAAATGAAATATACTGACAGTAATAATTAAACGTTGAAGCTCGGTAGGACAGAGTAGCTTGCAGGGTTGATGAAGACTTGTAGCACGAGAAGCTTGCAGAAGAGAACTTGAATCGATTAGAATGTTATTTTGGCCTCAGACTTCGAGCCTCATTTTATAGGGTGTAATGGAGGTTCGGTCGACTGATCCATCTGTTCGGTCGACCGAACCAGCTCCCATCCTTTCCTGGCTGGAGTCTGACGCTGGCTCGATCTCTGACATTAACTGATCTTTAATGGTTCGATCAACCGATCCCATTTTTCAGTCGACCGAACAAGCTTTTTCCTTGTTCTTTGAAATCTATCGAGATCTTCAATTAATGCAGCTTTAATGTTGATTGGTTCGGTCGGCCGATCCCCTGGTTCGATCAACCGAACAGCTCAGTTTCCTTTTTCTTTTGATCGATGCTGATGAGCTGACCTGTGCTGAGTCAACTTGGTTCGGTCGATCGATCCCTACGTTCGGTCGATTGATCCGACCGAACCTGCAACACAGAATTAAATAAAGTATCCCTGCAACACAAAGATTAGCACAGTAATATATATAATGCATGAGTAATATTTAGACAGTAAAACTGTCTTGATCTCAACTTGGAAACCTTCTCGATTTCTTTATTTGGATCAGCGACCTTAGGTTGTTCCCTTCAGGAACTCGACCTCATTGTCACTCCTCCAGTTGCTTACCTCAACTTACCTGCCAAACATGGTCCTCCAGACCTGTTTGGACTTTTACCTGTTCAGTGTCTGATCGCCTGATCCACTAAGACTTTTCCTGTAATATTATATTAGCCAACAGCAATAATAATACAGAAAGCAATGGTAAACCTAAACCTAGATTTACCGAGATCCGCTGGTCCGGTCGACTGCGCGTGGTCGACCGGAAACCATCCGATCAACCTTGCTTGGAGTTCACTCCTCCAAGACTTCTCGTTACCTAAGGTTACTGTAGGATCGAATAGAATTTAGATATCTCCACAATAGCATGATATTGTCCACTTTGGGCCTAGACCCTGATGGTTTTGCTCTTGGGCTCTCCCCAAAAGGCCTCATTCCAATGGAGATATCTTTTCTCTTATAAACCCATGATCTTTCCCATGTGTTTCCAATATGGGACTATGTTTGCAACCTTGCAACCCCAACAATCCCCCCCCCCCTCAAACAAAGGACCATGGGTTTCCCACGTCCGATCCTTGACCCACCAGGTCTTCCTGCCCCTCGGTCTACCCGACCTACTAGGACTTCCTGCCCCTCGGTCTACCTGACCTACTAGGACTTCCTTGCCTAGCCGCAACTAGGACTTCCTGCCCCTCGGTCCACCCGACCTACTAGGACTTCCTGCCCCTCGGTCCACTCGACCTATTAGGACTTCCTGCTTGGTGTCTGGTCCTCTTGATCCGAACATAGGAGCCCCCACTTTCTTTGTTCGAGGTCAATATTGTACTCACATGGTTCAATTAGACCATAGCTCTTGTGCACAGTCGGCGGTTAAACCTTCTGGCAGTCTGGGCTCTGATACCAATTGTAGGATCGAATAGAATTTAGATATCTCCACAATAGAATGATATTGTCCACTTTGGGCCTAGACCCTCATGGTTTTGCTCTTGGGCTCTCCCCAAAAGGCCTTATTCCAATGGAGATATCTTTTCTCTTATAAACCCATGATCTTTCCCATGTGTTTCCAATATGAGACTATGTTTGCAACCTTGCAACCCCAACAGTTACCACCCCCTAGGATTTTCTCCACCTGGCTTCACTCACCAAGACTCAGTATTCGGCTCCCCAGGGATCAGGTCCTCCAAACCTATCCACCTGGTTTTCACGATATACCAAGATTTCCCTTGCCTCAGTATTCGGTGTAACACCCCACCCTCCTCCCTACTAGTCTGTGAGGGTGGGACGCTACTGGACTACAAATTTTACTTAACTAAAGTTGTTCACATGAAAATATCTATACTTAAAACTCTCAAAAACTCAAAGCATGCAATTAGTAGCAATAGAAAACATAATAACTCATCCCAACATTCTACTCAAGTATATGTTCGCAACTAAAACATATCAATCTACACAAGCATGCAACAATGATACAACTCAGATAATAAACCAATGTGCATAGCAATTAAAAGAAAGAGTTCTAAAATATAAAATATCCAATGAGTAAATCTAACAACATGAAAGAATAGTTCTAACATTCTGAATACAAAATCTTAATAAATTTTAAACTAAATCCCGAGGCTTCCATAGTCCAAACATCACACATCCATCCACACCTCCTTGTCGCCTTCCTTCGCTATAACTTTTCCTTTCCTTTATCTGCAGTAAGAGAAAATGCAACTATAAACAAAATGCTTAGTAAGCGCTATCTAACTCACAAAACTCGAATATGCATGTGAATAGGAAGAAATCTAAAAATTGAATGCTTAAAAGAAAATACTACTCATGCTCATCTAATAACAAAAGAAACAAAACATACTGGAATGCTAAACATGTAAAACTACTCATCTAATAGCAAATAACAGCAAGAAGATTCTAAACGACATGCTAGCATAAAAGAAAAACTAAACTTGCTGATTTTTCAAACCATGTAAAGCTTATTTCACTTGTTCAAAACTTATACTTTTATACCTCAAAATAATAATCTCTTGGGCCCAGGCTTAGTACCATTGTGTGCTCCCTAATAGAAACTGAGGAAGCGAGCCACCAGTCCTACGAGGGTAAAGACCTTGGTCTTACCAGGGCCAAGACCTCGGAACCGGTCACCTGGATTTGTTTAACGACAACCTCGGAAGTCGGGTACTAGCCTTCTCAAATAAAATACTAATTACTTGTTAATACTTATAATAAAAGACTGCCTCATACAAAACTGCAATACTTCAACAAAAATCTGCACTATAATACTTAACAAAAATCTGCACTATGATACTTAACAAAATCTGCACTGTAAGCTTAACAAAAATCTGCACTATAAGCTTAACAAAATCTGCACTATAATCTTAACAAAAATCTGCATACAAAGGTTGTTTCTTCAAGCCGTTCACACTAAAACAAACCCGCAAATAAAAGATAAATCTACACTGCAATTGGTGATTCATTTGTTCATGCTCAGAATTAAAGTTGTTCCGTACTGGAAAATCAAAGCTATAAATTCAATTAAGCTACTAAAGATCTAACTAGATCCTTCCACAATTACAATTGTCCATACCCAACACCTAGTTCAAACCGAGACCCAGCAGTAAGCTCAAGAAGGCCTATTCGTGTCCCTCTTGTAGCACAAATCAAGTTAAGCTTGCTGGAAATTTAAAACAAACCCATATAAAACTTGTTCACAGCTTAAACTTATATAAGACAACCGAAATCTTTAAACATGCTTCAGAAGAATTGCAATGAAGAAAGCAAAATCTCGGATCTATTCTAAGAATCCCTAACAATCACAATTCTTTACAACATAATCCGGAAGCCAAAAGAAAACCGTTCATACTAAGCAAATCAACAACAAGATTTAAACTGAATACTAAAGTCATAAGCATAAACTGAAAACTAGGGTTCGGATTATAGCACTTGAAGAAATCCATCATACATGCATTCAAAACTAAACAATTTGTCCATCTCCAAATTTAAACAAAAATCTGAATTAAGTTTCATGACAGCAAGCTTCAAAAGCAAACCGAAACCACAACCATTCCTCCTGTTCAGTGCCACGGCAAGGAAAGACAATCTCGAAACTACTCTTACTGCAGGTGAGAGCACTTACCTTGGTTTCTTGGACTCACAACCGAGAAGAAGCTTCTAGGGTTTGCGGAGAAACTCAAACTCCGAGCAACTTCTTCACATCCACTTGTTCTCCTTGACAAGGTGATCGCGATGGTGGGAAGAACTCTCGGATTGAACCCTTGGCCGGCCGCCGGAGATGAAACCCTAGCCTCCTCCTTTGCGTTTTCACCCGAGCAGCCGCCGCACGCGAGAGAGAAGAGAGGAAAATTTCAGAGAAGAGAAAACCTCATCCTCTCTCAACTTATCCTCTTTTATATACCTAGGTATTCTGCTATCTATTATCACATAAATATATTTTCGCTCTTTCCTTAATCAGCACAACCCTGCTGGGTTCTTGGTCATCACGCTTCGCTTAAGTCTCGGATCGGGTCGGAGGTCGCGGGTTCGAACCTCGGCCGAACCTCTTTATTTTTTTGAAACTTCTTTCTTTTGGTAAAAATACCAAACGAACTCCGAAAATTGCATAAAAATACTCTAAAAATTCTTAAAAATCTCTAGAATATTTCTAAAGCATTTCTAAATATTTATAAATACTTTTAGAACTCCAAATAATGAAATTTGGGGTGTTACAATTCTCCGTACCTTATAAAAAGTTCGTCCTTGAACTTAGAATAATTCTGGATATTTCTGTCTCATGTTGTCCTCACACTCCCAAGTAATTTCCTCGTGCTTCTGATTCTGCTAGATGACCTTCACTAGTGGTACTTCTTTGTTCCTTAGTCTCTTAACTTCTCTGTCCACTATCTGTGTAGGTCTGCTCTCATAATTAAGATCCTCCTGGATCTTCACTGACTGTGGCTGAATCACTTGGCTAGGGTCGTTGAGACACTTCTTTAGCATGGAGACATGAAATACATTATGTATTGCTAACATGTCTTGATGTAAGTCCAGCTTGTAAGCTACTTTCCCAATCCTTTCTGTGATCAGGTAGGGTCCTACGTAGCGGGAACTTAACTTGCCCTTCTTGCCAAATCTCATCACTCCCTTCATCGGAGCAACTTTGAGAAAGACTGAATCCCCTACTTGGAATTCAAGTGGCCTACGGTGTGCATCAGCATAACTTTTCTGTCTACTCTGGGCAGTCTCAATTCTTTGTCTGATCTTCTGAATAGCCTGAGTGGTTTCATCTATCATTTCAGTTTGCCTGCCCAATTCTGATTCCATCTCTTTTCTTTCTCCAGTCTCCAACCAGCATATAGGTGATCTACACTTTCGACCATACAGTGCCTTGTAAGGTGTCATCTTGATAGTGACCTGGTAGCTATTATTGTAGGCGAATTCAGCTAAGTACAGATACTTGCACCAACTGCCCTTAAAATCTAATGCACAAGCCCTGAGCATGTCTTCTAAAATCTGATTTACTCGTTCTGTCTGTCCATCAGTCTGGGGATGGAAGGTTGTGCTGAACTTGAGTTTGGTGCCTAGTGCATTCTGAACACACTCCCAAAAATGAGAGGTGAAACGCCCATCCCTATAAGAAACAATCGACTTCGGGACTCCGTGAAGTTTGATCACTTCCTTAACATATAGCTGTACCAACTGCTTTATAGAGTGGGACACCTTGATGGCTAGAAAATGGGCAGACTTGGTTAATCTGTCCATTATCACTCATATCGCATCATATCCATTAGTAGTTCTTGGAAGACCTGTTATAAAGTCCATGGATATTTTCTCCCACTTCCACTCCGGTATTGGAAGGGGTTGTAGGACTCCTCCGGGTCTCTGGTGCTCTGCTTTGACCCTCTGGCATGTCAGACAGGTACTGACATATTTTGCAACATCTCTTTTGAGTTCAGACCACCAGAATTTCTGCTTCAAATCTTGATACATCTTGGTGGAACCAGGATGCATGGAGTATGGTATACTATGAGCTTCTTCTAAAATATTCCTTCTCAATTCCTCATTATTGGGGACACAAAGGCGGCTCCCCTGATAAAGAACTCCACTGTCTGATACTCGAAACTCTGAATTTTCTTCTTCTTGTATCCCTCGCTTGATCTTCTGGATATCTGGATCTTCACTTTTCTTTATCTGTATATCCTCAAGCAAGGTTGACTCTAAGGTCAATGCAGAGAGTTGCCCATAAACAATTTTGACTCCAAAGTCTGACAATTCCTTCTGCAGTGGCAGTGCTAATGATGACAAGGACATCAGAGTTGCACTGGACTTCCGACTTAGTGCATCCGCCACTTTGTTAGCTTTACCTGGGTGGTAAAGGATTTCACAATCATAATCTTTAACCAACTCTAGCCACCTACGCTGTCTCATGTTTAAATCTTTCTGGGTAAAGAAATACTTCAAACTCTGATGGTCGGTGAAGATTCTGCATTGAACCCCATACAAATAATGTCGCCAAAGTTTTAGTGCAAAGACCACGGCTGCCAGCTCTAGATCATGAGTGGGGTAGTTCTTCTCATAATCTTTGAGTTGTCTGGAAGCATAAACTATAACTTTCCCTTCTTGCATGAGAACAGCTCCGAGGCCCATCTTGGAAGCATCGCTGTATATGTCAAAACTCTTATCACTCTCTAGAATAGTCAGAATGAGAACACTGGTCAGTCTTTTCTTCAATACTTGGAAACTTTGCTCACATTTGTCTGACCATTCAAACTTCTTGTTCTTCCTAGTTAGGGCTGTTAGTGGAGAGGCTATCCTGGAAAAGTCCTCCACAAACTTTCTGTAATATCCAGCTAAACCAAGGAAGCTTCTGATTTCCCTAACGTTCTTGGGTCTACACCAGTTGTTGACCGCTTCTATTTTGGCAGGATCCACCTGGATACCTTCTTTAGAGATGATGTGACCTAGAAAGGCCACCTGCTCTAACCAGAACTCGCACTTTGAGAATTTGGTATAAAGCTACTTTTGCTGAAGGTCTGCAGTACTATTCTCAAGTGCGTGTCATGCTCCTCTGGGGTTCTTGAATAGATCAGAATGTCATCGATGAACACGATGACAAACTTGTCAAGATATTCTCTGAACACTCTGTTCATTAAGTCCATGAAGCCCGCAGGTGCATTAGTCACTCCAAAAGGCATGACTACAAACTCGTAGTGTCCATATCTGGTCCTGAAAGCTGTTCTGAGTATATCACTTTCTTTCACTTTTAACTGATGGTATCCAGAGCACAGGTCTATCTTAGAAAACACTGTTGCCCCCTTTAACTGATCAAATGGATCATCTATTCTGGGAAGAGGGTATTTGTTATTAATTGTCACTTTGTTCAGTGCTCTATAATCTATGCACATCCGCATAGTTGCATCTTTCTTCTTAACAAACAACACTGGAGCTCCCCATGGTAAATGACTAGGACGGATGAAACCTTTATCAAGCAGCTCCTGAATTTGTTCTTGTAACTCTTTTAGCTCTGCTGGAGACATTCGGTATAGAGCTTTTGAAATTGGACTGGTGTCAGGCACTAACTCAATTTCAAACTCTACTTCTCTGTTGGGAGGTAGTCCAGGTAGCTCTTCTGGAAATACCTCTAGATACTCACAGACTACCCGAACGTCTTCCTGCTTGGGTCCTTTTTGTTCTTCTGTATTCACAATGTACGCAAGAAAACCAGCACACCCTTTATCTAACATCTGGTGAGCTGTTAGAGAAGAGAGGAATTTCTAGGTCTTTCTCTTTGGGACTCCCGTGAACTCAAAAGATGGTTCACCTTCTGGACTGAAAATCACTTTCCTTCTGCGGCAGTCCACCGAAGTGCTGTACTTACTGAGGAAATCCATACCCAGAATAACGTCGAAATCCTGCATCGCAAGGACTACTAAATTAACATATAGCTCTCGGTCTGAAATTTTGATTGGTACAGTCCGAAGCCACTGGTTGGACTCCATGACTTCCCCGGAAGGTAGGGTTGTCAAGAACTTGGAGTTCATACTCTCTGTAGGCACCTGAAATTCCTTGGCAAAGGGTACTGACACAAAAGAATGGGTCGCCCCAATATCAAATAGTACAGTAGCTACATGTTGAAAAATAACTACTTGACCTGTTACGACCGTGGAGGCACTAGCAGCTTCGTCTTTAGTGAGGGAGAATACACTGGCACTGGCTGAAACTGGTGAGGCCTCCAACCTTCCTTGACTGAGCTGAGGTCCGTCCAGAGTTGCAGGCATGTAGTGTAACTGAGGCTTGTTTCCGTATTACGCTGTCTGTTGCTGAGGTGCTTTGAGCTTGTTAGGACATGCCTTAGCCAGATGCCCTTCTTGACCACACGAATAACATCCAGTCATACCCAAAAGACAGGCTCCTGGATGTACTCTCCCACATTTAGGACAGGGAAGGAACTTGGCTTGCTTGTTATTGAACCTCCCTTTTGGTTGCCTCCTGTATTCCATCATTTCCTTTTGTTATCTTTTCCCTTCCAGTTCTGCTTGCTTGCTTGGGGTTTCTGACTCCCTGCTGTCATGTCCTCTATCTTGACTAGCTTGAGTTGCGTTTGTTATGCCTTGATGCTATTCAGATAGTGCTCAACGACTAATGCTCTGCTGACTAGCTCTTCACCAGTTTGTGATCGGTGAGTTCCACTACTCACGTTAAGTGCTATTTCTAGCCTTTCAAAGTAAAATATCTTAATTACTTCTTCTTTAAATGCCTTGACATTTTAACAAACACCTTGTGTGCCAAAACCCCTAAAGTCTTGACTTTGGAATCTACTTAAGGCCTTGACCTTTTTCTTTCTTTTCTTTATCTTTCTTATACTTTTCTTAAACTCAAAATACTAATAGGGTATTTTCCATATGCATTTATAAGTGAAACTAACTAGGTAACACACAATCATACATAGAACACAAAAGAAATCTGTGCATACAATATTTCTACGACGAGAAATCAATGGAAAACACCTCTTACTACAGGTGGGTAGTACTTCTAAACATTTCTCTATACTGCACATAAATAATAAAGGAAAACATTTATAGAAAGTATAAATACATTCTTACTTGAAGACGGCAAACCTGATGCTGATGTGTGTGTGATGCAGGAGAATGGGAACTGCTCCGATACCAACTTGTAACACCCCACCCTCCTCCCTACTAGTCTGTGAGGGTGGGACACTACTGGACTACTAACTTTACTTAACTAAAGTTTTTCACATGAAAATATCTATACTTAAAACTCTCAAAAACTCAAAGCATGCAATTAGTAGCAATAGAAAACATAATAACTCATCCCAACATTCTACTCAAGTATGTGTTCGCAACTAAAACATATCAATCTACACAAGCATGCAACAATGATACAACTCAGATAATAAACCAATGTGCATAGCAATTAAAAGAAAGAGTTCTAAAACATAAAATATCCAATGAGTAAATCTAACAACATGAAAGAATAGTTCCAACATTCTGAATACAAAATCTTAATAAATTTTAAACTAAGTCCCGAGGCTTCCATGGTCCAAACATCACACATCCATCCACACCTCCTTGTCGCCTTCCTTCGCTATAACTTTTCCTTTCCTTTATCTACAGTAAGAGGAAATGCAACTATAAGCAAAATTCTTAGTAAGCGCTATCTAACTCACAAAACTCGAATATGCATATGAATAGGAAGAAATCTAAAAACTGAATGCTTAAAAGAAAATACTACTCATGCTCATCTAATAACAAAAGAAACAAAACATACTGGAATGCTAAACATGTAAAACTACTCATTTAATAGCAAATAACAACAAGAAGATTCTAAACAACATGCTAGCATAAAAGAAAAACTAAACTTGCTGATTTTTCAAACCATGTAAAGCTTATTTCATTTGTTCAAAACTTATACTTTTATACTTAAAAATAATAATCTCTTGGGCCCAGGCTTAGTACCATTGTGCGCTCCCTAATAGAAACTGAGGTAGCGAGCCACCAGTCCTACGAGGGTAAAGACCTTGGTCTTACCAGGGCCGAGACCTCGGAACCGGTCACCTGGATTTGTTTAACGACAACCTCGGAAGTCGGGTACTAGCCTTCTCAAATAAAATACTAATTACTTGTTAATACTTATAATAAAAGACTGCCTCATACAAAACTGCAATACTTCAACAAAAATCTGCACTATAATACTTAACAAAAATCTGCACTATGATACTTAACAAAATCTGCACTATAAGCTTAACAAAAATCTGCACTATGATACTTAACAAAATTTGCACTGTAAGCTTAACAAAAATCTGCACTATAAGCTTAACAAAATCTGCACTATAATCTTAACAAAAATCTGCATACAAAGGTTGTTTCTTCAAGCTATTCACAGTAAAACAAACCCGCAAATAAAAGATAAATCTACACTGCAATTGGTGATTCATTTGTTCATGCTCAGAATTAAAGTTGTTCCGTACTGGAAAATCAAAGCTGTAAATTCAATTAAGCTACTAAAGATCTAACTGGATCCTTCCACAATTACAATTGTCCATACCCAACACTTAGTTCAAATCGAGACCCAGCAGTAAGCTCAAGAAGGCCTATTCGTGTCCCTCTTGTAGCACAAATCAAGTTAAGCTTGCTGGAAATTTAAAACAAACCCATATAAAACTTGTTCACAGCTTAAACTTATATAAGGCAACCAAAATCTTTAAACATGCTTCAGCAGAATTGCAATGAAGAAAGCAAAATCTCGGATCTATTCTAAGAATCCCTAACAATCACAATTCTTTACAACATAATCCGGAAGCCAAAAGAAAACCGTTCATACTAAGCAAATCAACAACAAGATTTAAACTGAATACTAAAGTCATAAGCATAAACTGAAAACTAGGGTTCGGATTATAGCACTTGAAGAAATCCATCATACATGCATTCAAAACTAAACAATTTGTCCATCTCCAAATTTAAACAAAAATCTGAATTAAGTTTCATGACAGCAAGCTTCAAAAGCAAACCGAAACCACAACCATTCCTCCTGTTCAGTGCCACGGCAAGGAAAGACAATCTTGAAACTACTCTTACTGCAGGTGAGAGCACTTACCTTGGTTTCTTGGACTCACAACCGAGAAGAAGCTTCTAGGGTTTGCAGAGAAACTCAAACTCCGAGCAACTTCTTCACATCCACTTGTTCTCCTTGACAAGGTGATCGCGATGGTGGGAAGAACTCTCGGATTGAACCCTTGGCCGACCGCCGGAGACAAAACCCTAGCCTCCTCCTTTGCGTTTTCGCCCGAGCAGTCGCCGCACGCGAGAGAGAAGAGAGGAAAATTTCGGAGAAGAGAAAACCTCATCCTCTCTCAACTTATCCTCTTTTATATACCTAGGTATTCTGTTATCTATTACCACATACATATATTTTCGCTCTTTCCTTAATCAGCACGGCCGTGCTGGGTTCTTGGTCATCACGCTTCGCTTAAGTCTTGGATCGGGTCGGAGGTCGCGGGTTCGAACCTCTTTATTTTTTTGAAACTTCTTTCTTTTGGTAAAAATACCAAACGAACTTCGAAAATTACATAAAAATATTCTAAAAATTCCTAAAAATCTCTAAAATATTTCTAAAGCATTTCTAAGTATTTATAAACACTTTTAGAACTCCAAATAATGAAATTTGGGTGTTACATTCGGCTCCCCAGGGATCAGGTCCTCCAGACCTATCCACCTGGCTTCCACGATATATCGAGATTTCCCTTGCCTAGCCTCCAACTAGGACTTCCCTTGCCTAGCCTACAATTAGGACTTCCATAAATCAAGCTTCATACTTAAACATACTTAAACATATTTGTCTGACATTAAAACCTTGGAGGTCGATTGCACCAACAATCTCCCCCTTTTTGATGCTTGACAAATATGTTTAAGTTAGGTCAATTCAAAAGATTTAGATTTCTAACTTAAACCATTCTTCTCCCCATTTTGTCATTCATCAAAAAGAATCTTTCATAAATATCAGTGATTTCTAAGAAGTCCCTAAGTTTTGCACCAACAATGATGAAAACCTGAAACATTCTCAAGTTGGTCCTTAAGGTATTCCCTCACTCTTTTGAAAGACAATAATAAGATGTATAATAGGTTTTGAAATTGAACATGCATCAATTATATTTTGAAAATATTGATATTTATGTCAAAAATTCTTTTGAAGAAGTTTTCAAAATCATTTTCAGAATAAAGATAAAATATTTCAAGGCTAATTTGAAAAATATTTTCAAGAATTTTACTAAGATATTCCAAGGCTTAAAAAATTTTGCAAAACCAAGATATGAATGCATTCAAAAAATATTTATTAAGGAATAAGAATGCCATAAAAATAATTTTTAAAAAGATTTGCAAAGAGTTTTTCAAAGTCTGAAACATAAAGTATTAAAGGAGTTTCAAAGTATTTTTTAAACTATGATTTTTCAAAAAGTATGAGTTTGAAAAATATGATTTTGAAAAGATAATGCTTGAAAAAATAATTTTTTAAAAGTAATTTTCAAAAAGTATTTGATTAGGAGATTTTAAGATAATTTTCAAAAATATCTGTAAAGAATATTTTTTTTAAGCATTTTTCAAAAAAAAATATCCTTCAGTAAAGTCTCTCCCTCTTAACCAGACACTCTTTTTAGATATCCTTCTTACTCACAAGGAAGATATTCCTAGATGTGTCTAAGGGTCATGGTTGACTTAAAGATCTAAAAGACTTAGGTGGTAAATAACAATACTTTATATATAATACACCAAATCAATCATCAACCAAAATTTGAAAAATATTTCTTAAGAAAATAGATATATAAGTTTTCAAAACATGTTTAAAAATATTTTAATTTTAATTTTCTTAGCATCTCACCTGATCCGGCGATAAGAACAGGGACCCACCTCTGAGGGAAGTCAACGCCACGTGGAAGTCAAAGGGTCGAACGGCCGACCGGAGGAGAGGAGACCGGTTGGCCAAACGGGGTCCCATCGGAGTCCAAGGCACCCGGTGAGGAGTCAGGGTTCCGACGCTCGTTGAACAGGATTGTACGGTCGAGCGGGTGGCCCACTCGGCTGAAGGCATAAAGTAGCAATACTGCGATCAGTCTCCACATAGCACACTACCGGGAATATCTCAAGTGGACCAGCATGTATGACCGACCGGACGAAAAGGGACTGCCGACCGGCCGGATACTCGCCATATAGTAAGGAGAACAGGACAAGGAAACATCCTCTAACAGCGGGTATGTCCGAGGAGCAGGCCATACGCAGGATCTTATGATAGGGGTCCGCTGTCCCGTCAAAGACGTGCTCAGACTGTAGCAGTAAGGGGTCAGGTAAGCTTTTCTGACAAGCCCATATGGAGGTATGGGTTGAGGACACGTATGTACCTCGATATGTGTGCGTGAGTCCCTTTCCAACCCTATATAAAGGGCCTCACCCTTCACCGGAGGTAAGCATTCTACGATTTTTGGAGCCACTGCTTTGTTGTCTGCTTGCCTGACTTGAGCGTCGGAGGGTCGTCTCCGGGAACCCCTTCCCGGTCCGACTTCTTTGTAGGTTCGCCGGAGCGCCGTACGACTGGTCGGAGATCTACGTCATCAACAAGGAGAGAGCCACGTGCCCAGCGTCCATTGATTCAGCGATTCGGACAGGATCAATTTGGCGCCGTCTGTGGGAACGCTCCTGAATCCGATCAGAAGCAATGGACGAAGCTGGACGACAGCACTCGGTGATGCTCTCCATAGAGGAGCTTGACGCTCTGATCGAGACGCGAGCAGCTAAGCTTGTGGAACAAAAGCAGAAGTCGCAAGTCGACCGGATTGAGCAGCAAGCAACATCAGCGTCGGGTGGCCGAGCGGAAGCACCGCCAGCCACAGTTCCATTCCATCGGGCCCTATTCCGTACTCCTGAAGCCACAGCAGTTAATCGGGATCGAGGGTCTTCATCAGATGAAATACCAAGATGAGATAGCAGAAAAGGCAAGGCCCCCCGAACGGACGCCTCGCCCGAGCGGATCAACCGTCAATTCTCGGAGGCCATCCTGCGGGATCCTCTACCAAAGCACTATGTGCCTCCGATGATCGGTGAATACAACGAAACCTCCGACCCGGATGATCATTTGGGTAAGTTCGACAACACAGCTACTCTTCATCAATACACAGATGGGGTGAAGTGCCGAGTTTTTCTTACCACCCTCTCGGGATCGGCCCAACGGTGGTTTCGGAGGTTGCCGGACGGATCCATCACAAGTTTTAAAGACTTCCGAACGGCTTTCCTCCACCACTTCGCAAGCAGTCGGCGCTATCAGAAGACTAGTGTCAGTTTGTTTGCCATCAAATAAGAAGCCCGCGAATCGCTCCGACCTTATATCCAGCGGTTCAACAAGGTAGCCATGGATATTCCAATGGCCACCTCGGAAACCATGATGAACGCCTTCACACAAGGCCTCGTGGACGAGGACTTCTTCCGATCGCTCATTCGGAAACCACCCCGAGACTACGACCATATGCTACACAGGGCCAACGAATACATCAATGTGGAGGAAGCCCAAGCAGCCCGAAGAAAGGAAACTACCACCGAACGGGCTCCCCACGCCGAGCGGAAGCCGAATACCGCTCATCAGCCGCCCAGAGGACCGAGGGCCGAAGCAATCCGCTCCCCCCATGTGAGGTCCCACGTGCAAGAGGTAGCTGCCGCGCGGCCTAAGCCAAAGAAGAAATGGACCCCAATGTTCTGCTCCTTCCACCGGACGGACACACATAACACCAGAGATTGCCAGAGTCTTCCTCTAATCACCCACCCCGTTCCCCGGAGTGGCGGCCGTCGATCGCCATCAGCCGACAGGCGACAGAGGCCTCATGAAGCCGATTGGATGATAGCCGACAGGCGACAAAGACAGACTCCCGAGCGGCATCATACTCTGAGGCGTGAGAATCCCCGGATGTCTAGGGAGCGGCCCCAACAGTCCGCTTGGGAAGAAGAAAATAGAACTAATACTTCCCGAGGCGAAATCAACATTATAGCTAGCGGGCCGACCGGAGGTGACTCTAACCGAGCAAGGAAGGCGAGCGTCCGGCAACTCCAGATCCATGCGGTCGGCTGCAGCTAGGAACGGGCGAGCGGACCCGAAATCAGTTTCGGGCCCAAGGACTTGGAAGGAGTTGAAGTGCCACACGACGATGCTCTTCTCATCAAAGCGGTAATAGCCAATTACACTATTCACCGTATTTTTATTGACACAGGAAGCTCGGTCAATATCATATTAAAAAAGGCCTTCGATCAACTACAAATTGATCGAGCTGAGCTGCTGCCTATGACAACCCCCCTCTACGGGTTCACGGGCAACGAAGTTCAGCCGGTCGGACAAATCCGGCTAGCCATTTCGCTAGGAGAGGAGCCACTCAGAAGGACGCGGACTGCAAACTTCGTTGTGGTGGACTCTCCGTCGGCGTACAATGTCATATTGGGACTACCGGCTCTCAGTGAATTCCGAGCGGCCGTCTCCACCTTCCACCAGAAAATCAAGTTCTCGGTTGAAGACAAAGTGGGAGAAGTACGAGGAGATCAACTAGCGGCTCGGCGATGTTACATCGAGATGGTCCGAGCAGAAGCCAATTCCGCTCGGAAGACGCCACGGATCGAGGTGAACACTATAACTGAAAAACCTCCCTCTTTGGTTTACGAAGAAAAAGAGGAAGTGCAGATTCACCCGACCCGATCGGAGGCTACAACGTTCATTGCGGCCGATCTGGAGGCGAGCCAGAAAGAGGAAGTGATCAAATGCCTCCAGAGAAACCGGGATGTCTTCGTCTGGTCGACGCATGAGCTGCCCGGAATTTCACCGAGTATAGCGCAGCACGAGCTCCACGTCCAACCGGACGCTCGGCCGGTGAAGCAGAGAAAGAGGGATTTCAGCGCCGAGCAAAATGCAATCATCCGAGCGGAGGTCGAGAAACTCCTGGAGGCCGGCCACATACGCGAGGTCCAGTTCCCAAGCTGGTTGGCGAACGTGGTACTAGTCTCCAAGCCGGGCAACAAATGGAGAGTGTGCATCGATTTTCGGGATCTTAACAAGGCGTGCCCAAAAGATTTTTATCCTCTGCCCCGGATCGATCAATTGGTGGACTCCACGGCCGGCTGCGAGTTGATATACATGCTTGACGCATATCAAGGCTACCATCAAGTGCCGCTCGCCCGAGAAGATCAAGAAAAAGTCAGCTTCATAACAGTCGATGGCACCTATTGCTATAATGTGATGCCATTCGGATTGAAGAACGCCGGAGCTACTTATCAGCGCTTGATGAACAAAGTGTTCAAAGAGCAGATCGGGCGAAATCTGGAAGTATACGTGGACGACATTCTCATCAAGTCCGTCCGAGCGGCCGATCTCTTTAAAGACATGGAGGAGACTTTTCGAACGCTGAGGAAATATGGAGTTAAGCTGAACCCTCAGAAGTGTCTGTTCGGAGCAAAAGGCGGGCGTTTCTTGGGATACATAGTGACCGAGCGGGGCATTGAGGCAAATCCCAGCAAAGTGAAAGCACTACAAGATATGCCGCCCTCAAGAAATATGAGGGAAGTGCAGCACTTGACCGGTCGGATAACTGCCTTGTCCAGATTCATCTCCAAGACTGCCGACCGGAGCTTACCTTTTTTCAAAATCTTGCGCAAGGCCACTAAGTTTCACTGGGATGAAGAATGCGATCGGGCGTTCGAAGATCTGAAGACGTACTTGAACTCGCTACCTGTGCTAGCCAAGCAGACTGTGGGTGAGCCACTTTGTATCTATTTATCTTCAACTGAGCAAGCAGTCGGCTCGGCACTAGTAAGGGTGAGTGGAGAAGAACCTGTATATTTTCTAAGCCATATTTTGAAAGATGCTGAATCTCGCTACACTGGGCTCGAGAAGCTGGCTTTCTCTCTGGTCCTCGCCGCTCGGCGCCTCCATCCATATTTCTTGGCTCATACTATCATCGTTCGGACGAATAGCCCATTGGGAAGAGTGTTGTTGAATCCCGAAGCGTCCGGACGGCTCATCAAATGGACAACGGAGTTGAGCGAATTTGACATTCAATACCAGCCCCGTTCGGCGATAAAGGCGCAGTCCTTGGCGGATTTTGTCACCGAAGTACAAAGGCCAGAACCCAAAGCCATGTGGAAAATATTCGTGGACGGATCATCTACTCGGCTCGGAAGCGGAATTGGCGTACTATTACTCTCTCCTCAAGAAGAAAAAATGCACTTATCCGTCCGGCTGGATTACAGAGCTACAAATAACGAAGCAGAGTATGAAGCCCTTATAGCCGGTTTACAGGCCGCCCGGCATGTGGGAGCCGGGCGGGTGACGTTGCATTCAGACTCTCAGTTGGCCGCTCAGCAACTCTCAGGTACTTTTGAAATTAACAACGCTCGGGTGAAACTCTACGCGGAGGCCTTCGAGAAGCTCAAGGCCAATTTCAGAGAGGTCATTATCCAGAAGATACCCCGAGCGGAAAACCAGGCGGCAGATGAGTTGGCCAAACTAGCAAGTTCAATAACGTCCGTCGTCATCCAACAACCAATTGAACAAGTATCTTTGGTGGCACATGTCGACCGGATGGAGGGCCTCGCGTTCCCGAACGACTGGAGGACAGCCATCATAGAGTTTCTGCGCACGGGTGCGACACCGTCCGATCGGGAAGCTGCCCAGCTATTAAGAAGGAGAGCCGGTCGGTTCACGCTCATTGGCGACCAACTCTACAAGAAGGCTTTTTCCCGGCCACTATTGAAATGTATAAGCTCGGAGGACGCGACGTACATTCTTCAAGAAGTACACCAAGGATCGTGTGGAGGGCATCCGGGCGGACGATCGTTGGCTAAGAAGATCGTGCTGGCCAGATACTTCTGGCCAACCTTGCAAGCAGACGCCGCTCGGACTGTCGCAACGTGCCTTTCCTGCCAGAAGTATCACAACTTCTATCACCAACCGGCGGAGGAAATGAAGGTAGCTACCGTATCATGTCCGTTCGACCAGTGGGGAATGGATATCGTGGGTCCGTTTCCTATGGCGACCGGTCAGCGAAAGTTTTTTCTGGTGGCTGTCGACTATTTTTCCAAATGGGTGGAGGTCGAGCCATTGGCCAGGATCACCGAGCAGATGGTTAAAAAGTTTATATGGCAACACATCATCTATCGATTCGGCATCCCTCGTCGACTTGTTTCTGATAACGGGCGGCAGTTCACGGGAAAGTTGCTCGAAGATTGGTGCAAAAGCTACGGCATCGAGCAACACTTCACGTCTGTGGCGTATCCCCAAAGCAATGGTCAAGCCGAAGTAGCCAACCGGGAAATTCTTCGCATTCTGCGTGCTCGGCTCGACCATTTGGGAGGAAGCTGGGTGGATGAAGTGCCTGGCATCTTATGGGCCATCCGCACGACCCCAAAGGAAGGAACGGGTGTCACGCCGTTCCATCTGGTGTACGGCGGCGAAGCGGTTATTCCTGCCGAAGTCGGCATCGAGTCCGTCCGGATCCAGAACTATGATGATGGCAACGCCGAGCGGAGAAACATGGAGCTGGATTTGGTCGACGAGGAGCGAGCCAAGGCATCCGTCCGGCTGATGGCTTACCGGCAACGGATGAAGCAAAACTACAACCGGCGCGTGATCCCCAGAGCGTTCTAGGTGGGCGACCTTGTCTGGAAGAAAGGAAAGCCGGTCGGCGACGTCGGCAAACTGGAAGCTCCTTGGGCGGGCCCCTTCAAAATCATCGAAAAGCTCTGCTCGGGCGCTTATTATTTGGAGGATGAGGACGGACAGCGGCTGGATCGACCATGGAGCGCAAATCATCTCCAACCGTACCGAGCTGGTTGAGAGGTGCGCCAATGTAATTTTACATACACTTGGGTCGCCTATGTACTTGTAATGCAGGAAGCAAAAATGATTTAAAGGATGGCAAATAGCTTCGCCGAACGGAAGTGTTAAAATTAGCCTTGAAGGTCGTCGAGCTCTGACGTTAAAAATCGAGAGACGACCGGCGTCTATAAACCCTCCGAGCGGAAGACCGTCGAGCTCCGACGTTAAAAATTGAGAGACGAGCCGGCGTCTATAAACCCTCCGAGCGGAAGACCGTCGAGCTCCGACGTTAAAAATCGAGAGACGAGCCGGCGTCTATAAACCCTCCGAGCGGAAGACCGTCGAGCTCCGACGTTAAAAATCGAGAGACGAGCCGGCGTCTATAAACCCTCAGACCGGAGCCGGCGTTAAAGAGAGGCAGCCGATTCTATAAACCCTCCGAGCGGAAGGCCGCCGAGCTCGACGTTAAAAATCGAGAGACGAGCCGGCGTCTATAAACGTCCGAGCGGAAGACCGTCGAGCTCCGACGTTAAAAATCGAGAGACGAGCCGACGTCTATAAACCCTCCGAGCGGAAGACCGTCGAGCTCCGACGTTAAAAATCGAGAGACGAGCCGGCGTCTATAAACCCTCCGAGCGGAAGGCCGTCGAGCTCCGACGTTAAAAATCGAGAGACGAGCCGGCGTCTATAAACCCTCCGAGCGGAAGACCGTCGAGCTCCGACGTTAAAAATCGAGAGACGAGCCGGCGTCTATAAACCCTCCGAGCGGAAGACCGTCGAGCTCCGACGTTAAAAATCGAGAGACGAGCCGGCGTCTATAAACGTCCGAGCGGAAGACCGTCGAGCTCCGACGTTAAAAATCGAGAGACGAGCCGGCGTCTATAAACCCTCCGAGCGGAAGGCCGCCGAGCTCCGACGTTAAAAATCGAGAGACGAGCCGGCGTCTATAAACCCTCCGAGCGGAAGACCGTCGAGCTCCGACGTTAAAAATCGAGAGACGAGCCGGCGTCTATAAACCCTCCGAGCGGAATACCGTTGAGCTCCGACGTTCAAAATTGAGAGACGAGCCGGCGTCTATAAACCTTCCGAGCGGAATACCGTCGAGCTCCGACGTTAAAAATCGAGAGACGAGCCGGCGTCTATAAACCCTCCGAGCGGAAGACCGTCGAGCTCCGACGTTAAAAATCGAGAGACGAGCCGGCGTCTATAAACCCTCCGAGCGGAAGACCGTTGAGCTCCGACGTTAAAAATCGAGAGCTCAACGTTAAAAATCGAGAGACGAGCCGGCGTCTATAAACCCTCCGAGCGGAAGGCCGTCGAGCTCCGACGTTAAAAATCGAGAGACGAGCCGGCGTCTATAAACCCTCCGAGCGGAAGGCCGTCGAGCTCCGACGTTAAAAATCGAGAGACGAGCCGGCGTCTATAAACCCTCCGAGCGGATGAGGGCAATAAGGACTGCAAGTGTCCAAGGAACTCTGCTATCAAAGCGTCAATATCGTTCGATCGCTCCTGTATCCGATTCGCTCGGCCCTGTACCCAAAGGTACTTCATCGGCATCTAGCGAACGACCTCTGTTATCTAAGTGGAACATTACATATTTAGCCGAGCGGAAAGATTACGCAAAATACTAGAGGTGTGACAAAGGGCGAGCGGATGGCACACAGATAAACTTCCATTCAAGATATCATATCAAAGAAACAGCAAGCAAAAGGAGATTACATTAAAGAAAATAAGGCCGAGCAGCCAAATTAAAAAAAAAGGGTAGTTTATAGCCGAACGACCAAATTACATGTAAAACTTCTACTCTAGGTAATCATAGAGGTCCTTGGGGATGTTGTCGAGAAGAGCCACTTGATCTGCGGCCGGGATGATGGCGGACTCGGGAAGGTGCCCCTTGGACTTCAGATAGGTCACCGTGGCGGTCATGGCAAGGTCAAATGCAGTATACATCCGCTCGCAAACCTTCTCTGAAAATTCAGGCGAGCGGATGTAATTCTTTCTCAGGGCGGCGACCCGACTCCACTCAGCCTCCTGATATTCTGTGAAGACCGCTTGGGAGGCAGCGAGGGATTCCTGCAGAGTTTTCAGCTCGTCCTTATGCTTGATTGCATCGGCCAAGCGGATCGCTTTCTCTTTATAGAGCTGCTCCATCAACTCCTTGACTTTCTGCTCCAATCCCCGAGCCTCGACATTCTTTTTCTCCAGATCGGAGATGGCCGTGTTTTTTCGAGTGGTGGCCAGGGTTATTTTCTGGTCGAGCGACTTGACTTGCCGCTCGGACTCGGCCAAGGCGTGGGCCTGATCGGCCGTCTTCTTCTGCTCGGCCGCTAACAAATCCTGAGTCTTTTTGAGCTCCTTCTGAAGCTCGGCATACGAAGGGCCTTGCGGAGGAGCACCGCCCGAGCTCCGTAGCCTTTTAAGCTCCTCGTCCACCATCGCAAGCCGATTGGAAACGGCAATCTCCTCCACCCATCTCTGACAAAAGAAAATTTATTATAAGCCGATCGGAAAGAATGTGAGAGGGAGTTTGAGAAAATACACCTACCCCGGTGGCCTGTTGCATGTGGCTATCGGCCAAGTTGCCGAGCGGAATCAGTGCCACGCGCGCCCGAGCATCGGCCCACATTTCAGCTAAGGGCCCCTTCATCGTGATCATGTGCTCAGGTGCTGAGGGTCGGTCAGCCTCGGACAACAGTTCTTCGGTCGGGAGGTGGAGTGAGACTCGGATGGTCCGGCGCCGACCGGGGGTCGTCTGGGCGGAAGCCGGAGAAGGAACAGAAGTCGGCGCAGAAAATTGGGACAAAATTGTAGAACGATGGACCTGGTGGGGAGCGGGCGGAAGGACGCTGACTGGAACCGCTTCGAGAGGGTCCGCGGATGTGTCAAGTTGGGAGGGAGTCCGATCGGATGAAACCACCTCGATCTCTGGGGCTTTACCGCTAGAAGCGGCAGTAACCCGCTCGGATGGATGTATAGCTGAAGCTGCCGAGCGGAGTGGCGTTTCCTCCCGGCGTCTTTTTTGCCGAAGGGGGCGTTCTTCCTCTTGCGCTGAGCCCTCATCCCGAGCGGAAAGCTCTCGACTGGCAGTTGCGCCAGTCGCTTGCCCTGGAAGAGAAGCCTGGGCGGCCGACTCCCCAGCATGGGTCCCGCTCTCTCCCTCATTAGATCCGACCGGCTGGATGCCTAGAGCCTCCATTTCTTTGGCCGCTACGTCTTCGAGCGTTGCCGCCTTTTTTTTCAGAATGCCAGCCATCACTGACTCCATGACGGTGTTCGCTGCAAAGGAAAACAGAGAAAATCAGTTAGCAATTAAAATGAATTTACTAAGTTAAATTCTTACCGAAGCCGTTCGGTAGTGGGGCTCTGATCGGACTCAAGCCGAAGATGTGCATAACCCCTTCTGGAAGGAACTTGTTGATGTCAAGCTGCAGACCGGATAGCATGTTGGCGGCGTGGAGATAATCCGGTTGGGTCTTGAATTTTTTGAGTTATGGGGAGAGTGGATTTCCAACCTGCCATTGGGTTCGGAAGGTAGGCTGTTCGGGAAAGCGAATGTAGAAGTAGAATTCCTTCCAATGCTTATTGGAAGAAGGCAGTTTATTGAAGAAGACCAAGCCGGGCCGAGCTTGGAACATATAGGTGTCCGGCTCGGATTGCTTGGGGTAATAGAAGTAATAGAAGACCTCCGGCCGGAGGGGAATGTTATGGATTTTGAAGAGGACGACTACACCGCATAAAAGGCGGAAAGTATTGGGGACTAGGCTTCCGAGCGGAATGCCGAAAAAGTTGCAAACTTCTACAAAGAAGGGATGAATGGGGAGTCGCAGACCGGCCATGAACTGGTCACGGAAAACGCAAAACGCTCCGCGTGGCGGTTTGTTTGGCCGAGCGGAATCTGTGAGAAGGATGATTTCAAGGTTGGAAGGGATCTCAAAAGTATTAATTAGAAGGTCGGCGTCACGCCGATCGAATCGCGACTCCATGGTAGTGTACCATGGGTCGAGGGCTTGGTCTTCGGGTTGAGAAGATTGGGCCATGATCCGGATGGACGAAATCAAAAGAGAAGGAAGAAGATGACAAAGAAACAGTAGCCAGGAACGAAAACTTGGGAAAGAAAAGCAACGGAAATGCCAGAAACAAAGAGAAAAAGAAGCAGAAAGAAGCAGAACCTTACAACGGAGAGGAGGATCGAGGGAAGAGCACCAGAGATGGCCGGAAGCAGAAGCGCAAGATCGCCGGAAGTCTGGAGCGCAGGAGGAATTGGGAGGCACGCGACAGCAAACGTGAGGTGAAGGAAAGAAAACGAAGCCTTTATAGGGTGGAGCCCGAGCGGCCTCCACCGTTGGATCCAGGTCGCGAGAATCGGAGCACGCATTGCACCGTTCATTTCGAACCGCCTCGATCCCATCAAAACCCACGTCGTCGCCGTACGATGACGGCAGCACCGCCACGTGACATTCAGCCACTGGAATGCATTTAATGAGCGCGTGCTCGACCTTAATGATGGAGATGGTGGAAAATTCGAAGAGACGCTGAGGAAAGTTGGCGTTGACTGGCGTTTTGGCTGCCTCGGGTTTCCGAGCGGATGGCAGTTGCAGCAGAACGCTCGGCTCAACTGATGGTCCAGTCAGTCGGACTAATCGCCTCCTTCGACTAGACTTGAAGGGGAGGCAAGTGATCCGGCGATAAGAACAGGGACCCACCTCTGAGGGAAGTCAACGCCACGTGGAAGTCAAAGGGCCGAACGGCCGACCGGAGGAGAGGAGACCGGTCGCCCAAATGGGGTCCCATCGGAGTCCAAGGCACCCGGTGAGGAGTCAGGGTTCCGACGCTCGTTGAACAGGATTGTACGGTCGAGCGGGTGGCCCACTCGGCCGAAGGCATAAAGTAGCAATACTGCGATCAGTCTCCACATAGCACAGTACCGGGAATATCTCAAGTGGACCAGCATGTATGACCGGCCGAACGAAAAGGGACTGCCGACCGGCCGGATACTTGCCATATAGTAAGGAGAACAGGACAAGGAAACATCCTCTGACAGCGGGTATGTCCGAGGAGCAGGCCATACGTAGGATCTTATGACAGGGGTCCGCTGTCCCGTCAAAGACGTGCTCAGACTGTAGCAGTAAGGGGTTAGGTAAGATTTTCTGACAAACCCATATAGAGGTATGGGCTGAGGACACGTATGCACCTCGATATGTGTGCGTGAGTCCCTTTCCAGCCCTATATAAAGGGCCTCACCCTTCACCGGAGGTAGGCATTCTACGATTTTTGGAGTCATTGCTTTGTTGTCTGCTTGCCTGACTTGAGCGTCGGAGGGTCGTCTCCGGGAACCCCTTCCCGGTCCGACTTCTTTGCAGGTTCGCCGGAGCGCCGTACGACTGGTCGGAGATCTACGTCATCAACAAGGAGAGAGTCACGTGCCCAACGTCCGTTGATTCAGCGATTCGGACAGGATCATCACCCATTCTAAATTTTCAAGTATGGTAATCCTATAGTTGCGTGAGATGACTTTATTTATTGTGAGTTTAATTGTAATTAAGTTAAAATTGAGTTTTAGTTGAACTTTGATTATGTTAAGTTAATTTTGGTTTAAAATGAATTATTAATTTGATATTAATGATAACATATTTTTTTATTTTGTGAATTAATTGAATTTATAAATTAATTTTAGTTTAGAAATTGTAAAGTTATTTGTTATAGATAATTAGCTAATTAATAAAAGATTTAATTTAGTGTCAATTAAGTTAATTTATAATTTAATGATTATTAATTAGATTAAGAATTAATCGTAATTGTTATAGGTTGAATTTTTAGATTAAATGATTCGGTTAAACTTAATTTGTAATAATTCAGAGTTAGTTTCAATTGAGTTTAATTAAGTATGATTATTAATTAAAGATTAAAAATTTGATTATAAGTTTCATAATTAAATTTTGTTTAAGTTTAAAGTACTTTATTTGATGATTAAGGTTAAGATTTAAAGTTGAAATTCATTAAGAATTAATTAAGTATATTAATTTAAGTTAATGATTAATTTAATTAAGTTAATGTTATTAATCATTGATTTAATATTGGTTAAAGTTAAATTAATTTATTGATTAAAGTCATTAAAGATTATGTCTATTAAGGTAAATTAGTTATTGATTAGGGTTAATTAATTTAGTTTTTTTTAATTAAGTTTTAATTTTAATTAAGTTTTAGAATAATTAAGTTATTGAAATAATTAAGTTTTAGAATAATTTTAATTAAGTTTCTTTAAAATAATTTTAATTAAGTTTTAGAATAATTTTAATTAAGTTTTAGAATAATTTGAATTAAGTTTTTAATTAAGTTTTCAAATTAAATGATTAAGGTTAAGATTTAAAGTTGAAATTCATTAAGAATTAATTAAGTATATTAATTTAAGTTAATGATTAATTTAATTAAGTTAATGTTATTAATCATTGATTTAATATTGGTTAAAGTTAAATTAATTTATTGATTAAAGTCATTAAAGATTATGTCTATTAAGGTAAATTAGTTATTGATTAGGGTTAATTAATTTAGTTTTTTTTTAATTAAGTTTTAATTTTAATTAAGTTTTAGAATAATTAAGTTATTGAAATAATTAAGTTTTAGAATAATTTTAATTAAGTTTCTTTAAAATAATTTTAATTAAGTTTTAGAATAATTTTAATTAAGTTTTAGAATAATTTGAATTAAGTTTTTAAAATAATTTGAATTAAGTTTTTAAAATAATTTTAGTTAAGTTTTTTTTAAAAATAATTTTAATTAAGTTTTTAAAATAATTTTAATTAAGTTTTAGAATAATTTGAATTAAGTAGAATTAAGTTTTAGAATAATTTGAATTAAGTTTTAAAATAAATTTAATTAAGTTTTAAAATAAAATTTTTAATTAAGTTTAAAATAATTAAGTTTTTTTAATTAATAATTTGATTAATTTTATTTTTAATTAAGTTTAAAATAATTAAGTGTTTTTTAATTTAAAATAATTTTGATTAATTTTTAAAATAATTTTAATTAAGTTTTAAAATAATTAAGTTTAAAAATAATTTTGATTAATTTTAAGTTTTTAATTAAGTTTAAAAATAATTTTGATTAATTTTTAAAATATGTTTTAAAATAATTTTAATTAAGTTTTAAAATAAGTTTTTTAATTAAGTTTTAAAATAAGTTTTATTAATTTTTAAAATTAAGTTTGAAATTATTTAATTATTTAGTTTAGTTTGAAATTAATTTAATTATGTTTGAAATTATTTAAGTTTGAATTTTTGAAAATGGTTATTGAACCCATGTTAGATTCAAACTTAGCTTTGGGTTAGTCAAGCATGCTTTCTATGGATAAGCTTTCAGTTTAGTAGTGAGGCATATGACCTTCTTCTGTATCAACGGTGGACCACTTGCTGAAGACTTTCCAAACTGTTCCCGCCCAAAAAACTTAATACTAAATTTTGGTCTAACTAGCCCATGTTTGACTAGGATAGCTTCGATCAGATCCACTAAGTCTAGTGCACCAGGTAGAATTCCATATTCAGCCTAAACATGTCTTCGACGGAGTTTCCTTGACATATTATCATCCCAATCCATTCCGATGCTATGTTGTTAGGGTTTGGTAAATCTTTTTAACTAACCGTTCTAAATTAAGAGAAGATGCATGACATAGTATATAATAGATAAGTATGTATGATCATGACAATTCAAACAAGTCATGCATGCTACAAATTGTTTATTATTATTGGTATTATATTATTATTTATTAGTGTTATTGTTATTTATTATTGTTATTGTTATTTATTATTGTTGTTGTTTTATTGCTATTATTATTATTATTATTATCCATATTGATTAGTTTCATAATTAAAGGGTACATAATTATAATTAAGTTTATGAAAGTTTTATTTCGGATTTAGTTTTGATTTATAACTTAAATCTAGATTTTGTGAGTTGATAAAATTATTAATAATGTTTTCTAATTTATCAATTTTATTTTTCAAAACATTATTTTGTTTTTCTAGTTTTCTAAAATTTGATTTTGTATTTAATTTATAATTTTGTTTTCTTATTTTTATTTTCTAAATTTTTGGTTAAGTTCTGTTTATTGTTAATTAATTTTAGATAATTATTATTTTGATTCAAATGATCTTGAATATTTTGATTAACTAGATCTGAGTCTTGATTAAGGTTTGGGTTGATTTGGTCAATTATAGTTATATTTGAATTAATTAATTTTTTATTATTTCTGTTAAGTAATGTTAATGTAGGATTTTCATGCATTTTTAATTTCATATTACAATTCAAACAAGAAGGATCTAAAACATACAAATTTTCATATAATTTAAATTTATTTACCATACTAGCTCCCCCTGAATCCTTGGGCCTTCTCTCCGGGCATTGAGATTTGTAGTGTCCCATCTTTTTGCACTTGAAACATTCGATGTGGTCCTTCCTTTTCCGGACTCTAAGCATCAGTTCCTCCTTTGCCTCCGGTTGTGCAGATCGATTCATCAGGCATTTATTTTTGTAGTGTCCTTTTTCTTTGCAATTAAAACATGTTATGTGCTCTTTAAATTTTTAATTTACAATATTACCTTCTGAATCCTTATTAGGATTCTCCCCCTTGACCATTGCCACTTCGGATTCAGGCTCGAACATTTGGTTGGGCTTAGGTTCAAGTTTGGACATTTGTTCTGACTCGAGTTCGGATCCAACAACCTCCTCCTCAGCCACTAGTGCGATGAAGTTGATTTGGTCTTGTTCTTCTAGATCTGGTTCTGAGGATAGCTCTGTGGATTCGGACTCGAATTCGAACTCACTTTCATCTTGATCTTCTAGCCTCGATGGAGTCTCGTGAAGCTTGATCAATTTGGTCCACATCTCGAATGCTTTCTTGTAGCCTTCTAATTGACACAAGACTTCATTTGACAAAATATCTATTAACATATTCATTACCTTTGTGTTCGATTCTGAGTTTCGAGAAGGTTGTCTTAGTGCGATCTAGTTGTCGAAATTGTTACTTCCAATGAAGCATTCCATCATTTGCCTCCAGGAATTGAAGTAGACTTGATTGTACGGTGGAGGATCGTAGATACTTCGCCCTTCTTGATATGACATTGACATTCTTGCAATCAAAGAATTAAAAGAAAAAAATATTTCCAAGACTTTCGTCTTGGGATTAGTAGTGCGGGAAAAAGAAAATGAAAAAAAATTCAAAAAATAAATAAATGAAAGAAAAGTTTTAAAAGTGCTTTGAAAAACGGTTAAGTAATTTCAGAGCTAATGAGGCTCTGATACCAATTGATAGATCGAAAACGTGCGATAGAGGGGGGGGGGGGGGGGGGGAATATCGCTTTTTAAAACTTTTCTTTATCCTTTCTTAAAAACAAAGTTAAGCAGCGAAAATTAAACAAATAGACAAGTTCTTTTACTTCGTTCGGAGCCTAGCTCAACTCTTACTCAAAGGCCCGCGATCCTTGACTGCACCAATGGGCAAACACTATAATCCTTCTTTCCAAAATCTTCGGAAAGGAGCTAATCGTACAAGTACAAGAATGTAAGATAGTAATACTTCTACTATCTTATATAAAAATTAAGTGCAATATAAATGAAATATACCGATAGTAATAATTAAACGTCGAAGCTCGGTAGGACAGAGTAGCTTGTAGGGTTGATGAAGACTTGTAGCATGAGAAGCTTGCAGAAGAGAACTTGAATTGATCAGAATGTTATTCTGGCCTCAGACTTCGAGCCTCATTTTATAGGTGTAATGGAGGTTCAGTCGACCGATCCATCTGTTCGGTCGACCGAACCAGCTCCCATCCTTTCCTAGCTGGAGTCTGACGCTGGCTCGATCTCTGACATTAACTGATCTTTAATGGTTCGGTCGACCGATCCCATTTTTCAGTCGACCGAACAAGCTTTTTCCTTGTTCTTTGAAATCTGTCGAGATCTTCAATTAATGCAGCTTTAATGTTGATTGGTTCTGTCGGCCGATCCCCTAGTTCGGTCGACCGAACAGCTCTGTTTCCTTTTGCTTCTGATCGATGCTGATGAGCTGACCTGTGCTGAGTCAACTTGGTTCGGTCGACCGATCTCTACGTTTGGTCGACCGATCTAGCCGAACCTGCAACACAGAATTAAACAAAGTATCCCTGCAACACAAAGATTAGCACAGTAATATATATAATGCATGAGTAATATTTAGACAATAAAACTGTCTCGATCTCAACTTGGAAACCTTCTCGGTTTCTTCAGTTGGATCAGCGACCCTAGGTTGTTCCCTTCAGGAACTCGACCTCATTGTCGCTCCTCCAGTTGCTTACCTCAACTTACCTGCCAAACATGGTCCTCCAGACCTGTTTGGACTTTTGCTTGCTCAGTGTCTGATCGCCTGATCCACTAAGACTTTTCTTGCAATATTATATTAGCCAACAACAATAATAATACAGAAAACAATGGTAAACCTAAACCTAGATTTACCAAGATCCGCTGGTCCGGTCGACCGCACGCGGTCGACTGGAAACCATCCGATCAACCTTGCTTGGAGTTCACTCCTCCAAGACTTCTCGTTACCTAAGGTTACCACCTCCTAGGATTTTCTTCACCTGGCTTCACTCACCAAGACTCAGTATTTGGCTCCCCAGGGATCAGGTCCTCCAAACCTATCCACCTGGTTTCCACGATATACCGAGATTTCCCTTGTCTCAGTATTCGACTCCCCAGGGATCAGGTCCTCCAGACCTATCCACCTGGCTTCCATGATATATCGAGATTTCCCTTGCCTAGCCTCCAACTAGGACTTCCCTTGCCTAGCCTACAACTAGGACTTCATTTGCCTAGCCTACAACTAGGACTTCCATAAATCAAGCTCCATACTTAAACATATTTGTCTGACATTAAAACCTTGGAGGTCAATTGCACAAACAATACCAAGTAAACGAAGATGTTAGCATTGTGGTGTGCTTAGCTACAAATATCTTCTTCAAAATCAAGAAGAAGAATTAAAGTGAGTTATACACCCCATCCCCTCTAGCTCCCAAGTGTCTTTACATTACTCAACAAGAAAAATCTAATAATCAAAAAAATTCTCAATAAAAAATTATTTTATAAATTTGACAATTATTCAACTTTTGATTATTTCTAACTAGAAAAATCACAATACAAGTCCAATAATAATTGTAACATCAATAATTATCAAACATCACAATCAATAAATTATTTTCTCAAAAATCATAATAATAAATTTTTAGGCTAAAAATCCAAACTTAAAAATTTATAAACAATATCCCCTAATATTATGACAACTCAAATAATCACAACTAAATATTTGACATAATTTTAGAGTTGGTGAATTTTACCTCAACGTCAGACAATTTCAAAACTTACAACAATAAAACAACCAATAAATAATATTAGCATGATATATGAGCCGAAAATTAAACTAAATCAAATCAGTAAAATTTTCATTCAAGACAACCCGTAAATCAACCAATATAAATTATAATTAAGCTTTAAAACTTCCAAAAAGCAACTAAATCGAGCGGGTAAAATTTCTAACAATCACCCACTTAAAAAATGAAACCAAGGATATGGAATTGAGTTGAAAACTCCTCAAAAATTAAGCAAAATCGATTTGGCTCAGAATAAGGTGGTTACGCAATGGTTTTGCCTAAATTGCTGTCGAAACTCGAAGGGAGGTGGGTCACGACCAGGTTTGGTGGGAAATCTTCCTAAGGTTCAAATATACAACCCATGACCTAAACTCTAGGGAGGCGGCAATCACAACTGGGTTTGTGGTGAATTTGAAAAAAATATTAAAAAAAAACAAAAGTTGTGGGGCTAGAGCCCACCCTAGCCCAATGAGGGGAACCTAGGTATCGTGATCAATGGAGGATGTGGAGTGACTAAGAGATACGGATAAAGACACGTAGGCCTATGTAGCCATCCCATGACCTAGATGTAGCAACCCCACAACCTGAATGTGAGGTTCATACCTCCCTCCTAAGAGATGGTATAAAAGAGAGTCCACTTTCTCAGGTGTAGGAATGAGCACATAAGAATCCCAACTCCGACTCTTCATAGTTTGTTTCCTCCAATTAGCCTAATTGTGCTAACTTGGACATTGAAGTGGTTGCGCCAAAGATCCGCCTTGGCCCCCATTCTAATATCTCTTGTTGAGTTCTTTAGGTTCCACGATTAATTCTCTTCCTGAATCCTTTGGAGTAGCCCCACCGGTCTTGGCATATCCTCTAGTGACTCAATCATCGATGGTCTTTTGCCAGAATAGGGATAAAGGTGTAAAAATCAAAAGGACATCTTTTTTTTAATTAAAATCATCAAAAAGACGCCCTTTTTCTTAATTATCAAAAGAACACATCATCTTGCCACTTTATATTTTACTTTTCAAAATTATCCTTATTTTTAACATCCCCGTAGCAATTTCGAGATCACAATTGTACAAGCTAAGATTTTATAACTACTACAACTACATAATTATAATAACTATCAAACTGTAGTTTTTACCATACAATATTGACTGATGTTGATAAGGAATAAAATATCAACTATAATTTATAACTACTGATGTAATATTGACTAATGTTAACTAATGTTGATCAGAAATAAAATACTCATATTGTGATAGTTATGTAATTACTATATTGAATATTATTAGTATTGGTAAGAGTTAAAATATTGCTACAATATAATATTGATAATGTTAACTAAAGTAAAGTATCCGTATTATAATAATTATGTACTATAGCTGTTAAAATATAATGTTATTAATATTGATTAAAATTCAAATATTTATATTGTAATAACTATCAAATTATAGCGCTATTGAATCAAAACTATTATACTTAAGGCTTTTACAATGGGTATTAATGTGAAATGTTAATGTCAACATGGCATACTTTTATTGTTACTGTAGTATTAATGCGTTCAATTCTTTGAACACGTTAATACACAGATTTAATAAAAAAATAAAAAAATATTATGTTAAAGGTGTTCCGGATGCCCTTACGAGGCATCGTCAAAAGAAAAACAGTTTATTATTGATGGAATGAGACATTTTTTTTATAATAAATGAAAGAGGAGTACCGTTTTTTCTCAAATTTTTTGCCTGGGATAAAGAGGTGAAACCAGGGAGCGTAACCAAAGAATTGCATCCTTAATTTAAAATTTAAAATTTAAAATTATAGGTACCTTAAGGGAAAATTATAAATTGATATGTGTATTAACCAGACATCCAAAATGTGACTAAAAGGACGTTGGCGCCGCTCGCTTGGCTCGAGTCTCGAACCCCCTCGATTGACGACGGGGAGACAAGCAATATCGGGGTGGGGCGGTGCGCCAGTAGAATCGCTGCCGGCATACGCTCGGTTCCTACCTTCTTTACCTCAGTGATTTGTCTTCGTAATCGAGATTTTGATTGACCGGTTGGTTGCATTTTGGAGGTGACTATCGGAGATCCGATTTTTTTTTAAATTTTTTTTTGGGGGATTGGATTGTATTGAATTGGATTCTGAAGAGGAAGAGGTGGATAAGGGAGATCGAGATTTAGATTTGGTTGAGATTTTAATATTTGGATCGGGGAAGCAAATATGACTTCCGTGAAGTCGTCTCGATCCAGGGCCTCGGGCCCAGCCCCGGCCGGGCCGATGGCGCCAGCGGCGCCCCAGGAAAATGGCGGTGGATCCGGGCAGGATCCCGGAGTCCAGCTCGCCGATAAGTTGAAGATCTTCAAGACTGAGAATTTCGAGCCCAATGCCTACGTGCAGTCCAAATGCCCGACGATCAACGAAAAGGTCACCTCTTTTGTTTGTTAGAATTCCTTTCTGTGTTAGTTTCATGACAAGATGTTTCCTTCTTTCCTCTAGCCCTGATTTGGTCGACATTGTTGGTCCATAAGATGATACGGTTTTTAATTTGAGTCTTCCTTAATGATGTTATGCTGTAAGTGGTAGATGATAACGAAACATTTGCATTATATTTTCTTGGAACTTATTGTTCACCAATCATGCTGCATTGAAAACTTTTAGTCAATCAACTAATTAGTTCAAGGATAAAACGATTCTCTGCAGGGACAATGTTAAGTTAATTATTCATCATTTGCAGAGTAATTTATCTTGTTCTTAATATGTTTGTAAAATTATACACTGTGGTTTGGTCACTTTTATATGTTTGGAGTGATATTATGGGCTTGCTTTTACACTTTAGAGACTCGTTGGACCATTATTAGAGGTTGGAAAGATTAGTCTTGTCTGGTAATAGTTGACACATTAGAATTTTAGTTTAGTGGACATAAAAATGTTTAAAATCACCGTGTCATTTACTTAGCACTACAAATTTGAAACATATATGGACAGAGAGGGTTCTTGGTTCAGACAACACAAAATATATCAGTGTGCCTGTAACTTTAACCATTGAGGCATGGTCAATGATGTGTATTTTGAATCTTTTATCCAGAATTTCTCACCATTATGAGACTTTCATTTTCCAGTGTATTGCTAATACTTTTTGTTCTTTCTACTACTCTTCAGGAACTTAAACAATTATGCTACTATTTGCAAGATCTAAAGAAGGCTTCTGCTGAAGAAATGCGTAAAAGTGTTTATGCAAACTACGCAGCATTTATAAGGTGAGCTGAAATATTATTCAACCTCTTTATTGGTGTATTCTTTTCATGGAACATTCCAGTTGGAGCGTCTATAATACTTCTAAAAGATTATTTATTATTATTTTTAGGATCTGCCAATTAATGATCAAGTTGTTTGCTTGGTAAATTTTAATTGCTGTTTGTGCAAGTGCTGTATCAAACTTTGAATATTTGGAATAGGATGTCATTTTTCTTTTGTTTCTGATGCAATCATTTTAACTGTTGAATCTAAGTTGTAAATGTTAAGATATCCAGAAAAGTAAGAATGATTGAAAAGCATTTTATAGCCTGTTGCTGTTGCTCCATAAGTTCCCATTTATGGAACATGAGCTATAGTGACAATTAGATTTAAAGAAAAGTTTACCCAATTTATGATAAGAAAAATTCAAAATATAATCTTGGATTCAGAAAAATGGTAAGATCATAAAAAGTGGTTCACGAAAAATAATAATACATAGTTATTGTCTTACTGAACCTGATGTTTCACTATGTAAACACTAATAGGGCCATGGTAATCAAGTGTTGCATCTTTACATAGATACTTCTTAAAATGAAACATTTGGATATGTAAGGTCTTGGGTTGAATAATAACAGTTTGTAGTAACTTGCCAGGGGTAAACACATTGAGTTATTGACAGGTAACGTGGTTAAAATGGTGAGTGGTTAAGTGAATGTTCACCTCTTAAGACATTTTTTATCAAGGGAGAAGCATACAAGATCACATATTCAACAATTCCATATAGCATAATGAAGTTGTTGACATGATAGAGATGAGGATATTGATGAGTGTGCCATCTTCAATGGCGTTGCCTGCATGGAAAATATCACACAAGCAACATATTAAACTTGCATGTTGTCATACTGACACTTGGATCAACAGATTTTGTTGCATGGAAAATTAACTTAAATTTGTTCACTTGAAGTTCTTTCCAATTTTTGTTCTGCAGAAAATCTAAATAAATTCTGGAAACTTTTACTTTTTAAGAGATGACTGATAGGTCTCACACTAAAAATTTAAATTTTTTTGCTATGGCCTCCAACATATATTTTTATCAACCGATTAGAATCCACTTTTGCAAGCATTCTACTTACAAAAGAGACAATGAGTTCTGAATGGCATCCCTGGAGAAATCCTTTCTGTTGTTTTTCTCATTCTTCCTAACACTATTGATGTTTGCAATAGAGGATCAGTTAGTTCATTTAACCCATATAAATAAATTTAAATAATTGATGGAGTCAAGTTGGTCCTTTTAAGATGATAAATTTTTTAACTTTTGCACTACATTAGTAAGTTGTTCTATTTCTTCTTTGACTATGATATTATCTAACTCATTTATAAGAATTAGTTCTAGAACCACTAGTGATATTTGGTTGGCATTGAAAAATATGACAGAACATTCTTAATTGACTCAACACAAATTGTTGCAGTTGGTGGCCCGACGTAGGCCTGGGCTAGTTGGCGTGTGTCTGGATCAGCTGGCTTAGTCCTAGTTGACTTGTGCATGGTTAGCTTGGGTCTAGGCTAGGGTTCAATTGGCATGTGCCTAGACTTGTGGGGGCAATTTATATTGAAACAATAAAATTGTTAAATAAAAATCAGAAAAATGGAAACTTTTTTAAAAATAGATAATATATGGAAAATTAAGAAATTAGAAAAAACATGATAGATGAAAAAAAACTTATCTCCCATGATTAAATTAAAATTGTCTATTAAAGTGACTAGAATCATTATTTGATGCATTATTAAAAAGTATTAATTCTTTAAATTATATCATAACAACTAAATCAATGAGAAATATTACAAAAAAAAAGTATGATCACTATGAGGAAATTCAAAACCTTTAAAACTAATAATTCATTTTTGGATGAACCAGTTATTGTCTATCTAATATCTAGTCAAACATATATATGAATATGCATTATGACTAACCACTACTCAAACATTAGAATTGAATACTATTCTATATCTCTATGCATTATGCCATGTTGCAAGTAGCTGGCCTGATTGTCACCTTTACTAAATTGTAGTCGTATGCATGTTAATTTTTTTTAATATTTTTTGTTGGTGATAATGTTTTGGTTCATTGGTTAGTCCTTTACCTACCTGATCTAGAAGGCGATTTCATTTAATATGTTCCGTCAATAGCATTTTTACTACACTAAGATGCTCAAGTATCAAAGGAGACTCATTTACATATTTCAATATGTCAAATGCAGAACATCCAAGGAAATATCTGATCTAGAAGGTGAACTTTTGTCTATCAAGAATTTTCTTGGTGCTCAGACAGGTTTAATCCATGGGTTAGCTGAAGGTATTAACATTGATTCCCTGCAAGAAGGTTATGAAGGCAGTGGAGAATATGACATATCTAATGTGGAAGATGAAGAACCTTCAGATCTCGAGAAGTGGGCAGAGGAGCTTCCTGATAGGCTAGAAGTTCTATTAGCTGAAAGGAGAGTTGATGAAGCTTTAGATTCTCTCAATGAAGCAGAAAAACTAGTTGCGGAAGCAAAACAAAAGCAGGCTATAGGTGCTCATGAACTTTCATTGTTGAAGAACACCATTTCTAAACATCGTAAGAAATTAGCTGATCAGCTTGCTGAAGCTGCTTGTCAATCTTCTACATGTGGCGTTGAGCTTCGAGAAGCTTCTGCAGCTCTCAAAAGACTTGGTGATGGTCCTCGTGCTCATAGTTTATTGCTTACTGCTCATTATCAGAGGCTTCAGTACAACATGCAAGTTATTCATCCCACCAGTATGTCCCATGGAGGAGCATATACTGCAGCTCTATCACAGCTAGTGTTTTCTATTATTGGTCAAGCTTTAAATGATTCTCAAGCAGTCTTTGGTGATGAGTATGCTTCAGAACTGGTTGTGTGGTCTACAAAACAAACAGAGACCTTTGCACATCTTGTTAAGAGGCATGCATTAGCCTCAGCAGCTGCTGCTGGAGGCTTACGAGCTGCTGCAGAGTGTGTCCAGATAGCCATTGGACATTGTTCCTTGCTTGAAGCTCATGGGAGGTTGTCACTTTCTTCTGTTCTGATGCGACTTTTTAGGCCTAGTGTTGAACAAGCACTGAGTGCTAATTTAAGACGAATTGAAGAAAGTACTGCTGCGTTGGCAGCTGCAGATGAGTGGGTACTTACATTTCCACCTGCAGGTTCATACACATCAAATAAAACATCTACTACATTTGTGGGTAACCAACCCAAACTTTCAAGCAGTGCACATCAATTTTATGCAATGGTTCAGGTAACTTAAATTGATATCTAAGGTTCTTCTTTGCACGCCATTTGCTATTTGTGACTAGTACTTTTGTATCTTCTAGCAAGAAGCATATTGAACTGGCTAGGATAATTAGTATGCAAACATTCATATTGAGTGTATGAAATGTAAACAATTAAAATAACATATAATTTGAACTATACTATGATAAACATCTCAACTAATTCACATGCATCTAAGTACAATCACATGACACTGGTTAGATGGCTTGTGATGTTTATTAGACTACCTGGAAGTGTATTAGTCCTTACAAATTGGAAATATGATCCTGTTTATTAGATAATATGGCTGGAATTGGGTAAGCATGAAGCTGAAATAAACTAAATGATCAGGCTAAGGTGGAGAAATGAGTCTTAAATATTCATCTTTTTTGGTATCTTAGGACTTCTGCATCGAATGGTTGCTTTAACAAATACATACTGTCATAGTTTTAGAAAATGTAACACGTGTTACTAAATTTGAGTAGCTGGCATGCCATATTCATCATCAAATCTGTGCTAACACAGATGATAGTTTATCTTTTATTCCCTCAAACCAGCAGATTGAATAATCGATGGGGTCGGAGCATTGCTTGGGGTTTCACATTGATTGAAGAATGAGATGATAGAGACTTGCCTTAAAAAAATTGTAGAATACATTTCTTTTTTTATATGAATGTATAAAAGAGAAGTCCTTAATAAAAGTGATGATCAACATAAAAGGGCAGCCCGGTGCACGAAGCTCCCGCTATGCGGGGTCCCGAAGAAGAATCCATTGTACACAACCTTACCCTGCTTTTTGCAAGAGGCTGCTTCCAGGATTCGAACCTATTTTGGTTACAAAGCAACAACTTTACCGTTGCACCAAGTCTCCCCTTCAAAAAGTGATGATCAACATATAAATTGAAAAAATGAGTTGATTATCATGTGCTTAATCTGATCTTTTGATAGTTGATAAAGCCTTTAATGTTTGCTTGTAAGTTCTTTAGTCTTTAGAGTTGTAACTTCTATGACATAATATGTCTAAGTTAAGGAAGAAAATGTAGATTTTAATAAATGCTAAACCAGTTGCATTCTCAGTTTGAAGATTGATGTTATGAATTTGTTTTATGGATGATTTTCTTAGTGTTTTTAGTCATGAGAAAAGCAGAAAAGGGGAGCTATGTTGGAAAAAGTGAGGAAACCTATGTGGTTAACTATAGTGCTTTGTTAAAGAGAGAAAGTGATAGGAGGTAGAAGCTAACAGAGGAGACGGGTAGAGTGCATGAGAGAGTTTTTTTTTTTCAAGTAGATATAAGTGGAGAAGAAAGATGTGGGAGAGGATGTTGGAGTTTCTGATACAAAGAAAAGTTAGGAGAGAGAGTTAGAGAGTGGAACAAAATAAACATAAGGAGAGGGAGTACAAAAGTAAAAAAATGAAGTTCCAAAAATCATTGTTGGATTTTACTACCTGGTTCCTGAGCCATTTGGCTCGATAAAAAAAAATTGAAAATAGTTGTTGCTCACACTAAAATATGAAATATTTTCTGATGTTTTGTTGCTCATAGTTGACTCTGTTGTTGTTGTGTTGTTTGATGTTTGGCACTGGCAGATATCTTGTATTAACTTGTGAACTTTTATGTTGAATAAACATGCAACATATAGGTTCCTTGTAACAATAATAGTAGCTATTAAGTGGCACATTCCTATTAATGAGCGTGTTAAAAGTTTTTTTCCCCCAATAAAGGACTCCCTGATGGTTATGCTCTCACCCAAGGCGATCCCTTGGAAAATGCTAAAAACAATTGTCTTTCAAGAAGATTTAAGGTGCTTGGGTGCTTTACCTGACCTTTAACCTGTTTAATTCACCAGATGTTTCTCTAGTGTCTGGTTTCAGTTCCTCAATAAAAACAGGAGCTTTAAAATTTCTCCTGATTTTCTATCTATTCCAATGAATTTAAGTTCATTTTTTCATATATATACTGAATCAATTTGCAGGATTTTTTCGAGGATGTAGGGCCACTTTTAAGCATGCAATTAGGGGGATCCACCATGGACGGTCTTCTAAATGTCTTCAATGCATATATAAATCTGCTGATAAATGCATTGCCAGGTTCAATTGAAGATGAGGCAAATTTGGGTGTTCATGTGAATCGGCTTGTTCGAATAGCAGAAACTGAGAGCCAACAGTTGGCTCTACTAGCCAATGCATCTCTTTTAGCAGAGGAGTTGCTCCCGCAAGCAATATTGAAACTTTCTCCCACGCATCAGGCTGGTGGAATTGATGATTCACGTAAAAAAGGGTCAGAACGAAACAATCGTCTTCCAGAACAAAGAGAATGGAAAAAGAAGTTGCAGCGATCTGTTGATAGATTACGAGATTGTTTCTGTAGGCAGCATGCCCTTGATCTTATATTCACAGAAGATGGTGAGTCTAATATAAGTGCAGAAATGTACATAAGTATGGACTTGAACTCCAATGACGAGATTGAGTGGGCTCCTTCGCCAATATATCAGGTATTTAATTTACATGTTTTTACATTAATTTATAAGAGTAACTTCCTAACTCCTCAATAAGCTACCTTTGTTTTCCTTTAAATTCTACTTTCTGAAATACGATCCTAAAACTTTGATACTTTTTTTGAATAATAAATTACTCATGATTGCATTTGTGTACCTTTTTTGCTGATAATCCAGATACTTTTGAATTGCATGGTAATACTTATCCTCCATTATCTATACACTGCTCCTTGCCATTTTACCCTCCATTATTGCATTGTGCAAAGACTGAAAATAGCCACCACACTTAAAGACTATTATTTCCTCCAAAGAAGTTTCAACCTTTGCAGAAGCTTCAGTCTCTCAGAAATTACTTAAAAGAATACTAGATGTGAATGGATGATGTGGTAAGTGAATTTTTAGGGTTCATTTTAAGGCTAGCTTTAATTACAAGTTTCAAACATGTAGAAGTTGTTTTGGGTTTAAAAATGGTTTGTCATAAATCATTTTTAGAGTTCTTGTGTCTACGTGAGATCAATCATCTTTTGGTATAATAAAATTGTATTTGTGATTTTTTGTCTCTGTGATGTTTGTTTTTGTTCATGTTGCATCACTGTGACTGTATATTTGACCATATTAGCATAGTCTACAAATGCATAAGAGTTGACATGGTTCAATTTAGCAAATTTTTAAAAGAATTTCAAATCAAATCAAGTCAAATCAAAATAGTTAGAAATTTTTAAATGGAAACTCAAAACTATAAGCTTCCAAATCCAACCAAACTGATTGGTCTGATTTTGATTTGATTTCCATTAAAGCCAAAAAACAAAAAACAGAATATTTTTCATTTTTACACAAAAATTTGTATCACACAAATACACGGTGGCAAGGTGATAACGCTCACTCCAGGTGTATCACACATATTATCGGTTGGTTCAATTTAATAAGGTAGTAATCTTCTCAAATAAGCACTGAATTGAAACATAAACTATTCCTATTTTTCAAACCAATCCAAACCAATAAGTAAACTAGTAAAACTAAAGAAATTTTCACTTTGCCTCTATAATTTATTTTTTTTAGATTGAGGATGCCCATTCCTATAAATATAGGTATACTACATGGTTAATTGGCTAAGCCTTAAGTGTCTCAGTCCTTACATATGCTTAGACATCTTTAATTTTTTGAAATGAGGAAGGGTTTAGACATTGTTGGCTGGCCCAGGCACTTTGCATGTGGATAAGATTTTATTTTAATTTATTGAATGAACAAAACTGTATCAATGTCAAACCAAGCTATATACTGAACACATCTGGCTTTGTCCCTTAGGAGTTAGGACATGCTTGTTTCATACTTAAGGAAAAGGATTCTTGTAAAGAGAATGGTGTATACACAGCTGTAACAATTTTTAGAAATCCATTACATTCTCTTAGGCTTGTTGTAATTATATCTTTAATTTATCTACTTCAGTAGTTCACACTTCCAACTTATGGATGACTGTTGTGTCAGCTTATTCATTGTGGTTTTAAAGATGGACTGTTTATTTTCAAACATTGGCTTCAACATCTTGTGGCGTCTGTTCTAATATTTGAGTCACTAAAAACAATCTTGTGAAGCTGAATGTTTTCGTCAAAAGATGAAGTTCTTAACCATCCCTCATATTCACAAGTAAAATATTTTTTTCAGCAACTTTTGTGTGTGTGGTTCTGTAAGAAACTGGGTTTTTAGTTCATGTTTTTGCTTGTCAGTGTTTTTTCCGCTCCAAAAAATTGATAAACCCTTCACTTTTTTTATAGGAATTATATGCAACATTGAGTAGAATGGCAAGCATAGCCTCAGATATGTTTGTTGGTAGGGAAAGATTTGCTACCGTGTTAATGATTAGACTCACTGAGACAGTCATATTATGGCTTTCTGAAGACCAGGGTTTTTGGGAAGATATTGAACAAGGACCCAGACCTTTGGGTCCGCTTGGCCTTCAGCAGGTAATTGTCTTATATTTTGCTGTATTTATGTATTCTCAATCTGGGGAATCTAAAATTGGTTCTGTAACTTTTGTTTTGCTTCTAAAACTTGTTGTTTATAACCCATTTCAGTTTTACCTTGATATGCAATTTGTGATCCTCTTTGGACAAGGCCGATTCTTGTCTCGGAATGTTCATCAAGTTATCGTAGAGATCATTGACAGAGCTATGCATGCATTTTCTTCAACGGGAATGAATCCTGACAGGTGATTATGTAGAGACTAACCATCAAGTATTTTGAAATTACTATGTTCATCTTGCTTTCTACATATGAATGCCTCTACAAAAGCTCATCCTTTTCTCATTGATTAACTATTAGGTTGCTTGACCTATGTATCACTTCGGTTTACTAACTATTGAAATAATAGAAGCATTATGTTTGTCTGTAAACTTACAAAAATATCCAACAGAATTGATAAAAAAAATCATAAAAATATTCCCTATAGGTGCCCCAAAAATTTCTATATTTTCTGCACTATTTATAAATTTAATAATAAATTAGAATATTATAATTTATACTTTTTAGTTTTAAAAATTATTTTTTATTTAAGTGAAAAATCAAACAGCTAGGCAAGACTCTCGAACCCGTTTAGCTTGTGGCCAAAGCTGGCTCCATAAGTCTAATGGCTTTCAAGTTAGGTATGACCTAACGCGATTAGTCTTAGGATATGCTTAGCATGACTCGACCGATTGACACTGCTATAGGTGACTAGGTATAGCTTTTTAGCCTGATCTTGATCTTATAAACTTTATTATCACCAATTTTCTTGGTTTCATATGCTAACTTATGCAACTACTCTTTTGAATATGATTGAAATACTTATTATTAGTCTGTGCTTTATTCAGTGTTCTTCCTCCTGACGACTGGTTCTTCGATATTGGTGAAGAAATAATAAACAGAATTAGTGGAAGGACACAATTTGGCAACGGAGAGAGGTACCTCAACAGCCCTTCAGCACAATCCATTTCATCATTCAAATCGCACGGGAGTTTGTAGGATATTCCCCCTAGACGAGGTTCTTGTAGGATATTCATTCTTTGGCTTATGGTTTATTCGCAATGGGTTTTGTGTTCAACAATGTTGATTTGTTCTTAGCAAATTTTATCAAAAGTTTCAGAGTTTGCGATTCGTGCAGTCCAAACTCCGTCTTATAGGTCTTTTTGCATCATTTTTTTTCTTATCATTGTTCACATAAACTTATACACCTTTATGAACATATATTAAGTTTTTCTAACTCCCAGATGGCTTATTTGCCAGATTCATACTTGTTTTAAGATTTTTTTGAAGTGTAATAAATAATGACCTTTTGGTGATTCGACAGCAATTGAGTAAATTTTGGGGGGTAAAAATTAAAAAGACATTCTTCATTTGTATTACCTTCTTTCGAAAAAAAAAAGTCAAATGGGCGCCCACTTATGCCTCATTTGAAGTGATCCGTATGAAATACCCTTCATTATTTAATTTTTCGGCCGAATAGAAGTTAGATGCTATGTTTTTTATAATGGGTAGAAGCTAGCAAATAGCTTCTACAAATATATTATATGATCATTCGTATAGAAATTAGATGTTAGCTTTTATAAAATTAGTTGTTAGCTTCTATAATATGTAGAAGTTAGCATTTATTCTGTAAAGGTAAAATCTGTCATTTTGGCGGCCCTCACATAACTGTTCTACATCATTGGGAGACAGTAAATTAAGAAATTGAAACTAGCCATCACATTAGAGGATAATTTCTCGGTCTTTACAGAAGTTAGCATCTAACTTCTACAATTATAGTTCTAATTTCTATAATAGTGATTTTATATCATTTTAATTTTATTTTTAAAATGATAACCTGATTAAAATAATATTTAAATGAGTAAATAAAATAGTGGGGATTCTATAATACTCATTATATTTCAAATGAACATGATTGAATATATATAAACTAATATGTATCTTTTACAATGTGTAACAGCTATTGGCTAGCTTTTACACATTGTAGAAACTAATCAGTAACTTTTACATGTTGTACAAGCTAGCCGATAGCTTCTATAACAGTACTAAATATATGAATATTTTGTGGATAAGAGGTACATACTTCTTTAGAGGGCACTCATTTAACTTTTTTGTTTTTTTTTTCTAAAAATACCCATCTGATTAAAAACATAAATAATGGACGCTCTTTTAATTTTTATCTTTTTTTTTTTTTTGATTTCTTGTTTGTGTATTTATCTATTTGTTTGGGTTAAGTTTAAAAATTTGTCTAATAATTGTAAAAATTTTATGACATTCTAAAAAGCTTGATCTAACATTGATTGTAAACAGAAAGTTATTTAGTTTCCATCTCTTCTCCCTCTATATCCGTGGGACCGGTTCTAAGGGAACCGTTGATGTGACGGTTCCACATTTTTTATTTAGTTTCCATCTCTTCTCCCTCCATATCCGTAGGACTAGCTCTAGGGGGACCGCTGATGTGACGATTCCACATTTTTTATTTAGTTTCCATCTCTTCTCCTATATTTTTGTTCATTAAAAAAACATTAGAAATTTGATGTGATAATATGAAAGTGATATATCATATTGTGAATCCGACCTTTCACGCTTTAATTATATATCATAATATCAATTATTATTAAATTTATAATATTATAATTTATTATAAGCAATTTTTTTCTATTTTATTTCTTATAGATATTTACTGATTGATTATGATAATATATGCAAATTATTGATACATATTTCGGTTATCTAAATATTTTCTAAGAATTATTGTAGACATTCAACACCTTCATCATATTTGTCAAAAGCTTAAAATTCAGATTTTATTGTGGATCTTATTATTACGATTTATTTAGAAAACTTTTACGAAATGGTTACATTTCTCAAAGTGAATACATATCCACTTATAGGTTTAGAGTCATTCATGTATAATATTCAATTCGTATCGTTGCATCATTCAATTATAGTAGAATATCTCTTATAGTGATATCCGTAATTATGAGTATACTTTAAGTACTTCAATACTCTTGTTATTCCTTTCCAATGCTCAACATCGGAATTACTCATGTACCTATTCAATTTACTCACTACGTAAGTTAAGTCTGGTCATGCACAACTCATTAAATACATCATACTTCCAATTACCCTCTCTCTATCTGAGAGATACTCTCTCATCGATTTTTTGATAGATATTGATTTGTATTTATTAGAGTTCATGCCAACACAGACCACACAGACCCTTGGTGAATTTATCATAAATCTTGTTTACATAATGAGACTAAGTTAGAACAAGTTCTTTTGATATCCTAAAAATTTATATTCCTAGAAGCACATCAATAGACTTATATTTTTTTATGTCAAATCTTGAGTTTAACATATCTTTAGTGAATTTAATTATTTTATTACTACTCTCAATGATATGTCTGTTGGAATATGTCCGATGCGGGTGCGTTCTAGAACACGTTTCGTAAACATGCACAGCAGAAAATAAAACAATAATAATTCCTAATTATTACATCACACACATCACGCGTATACAAGGATATAACATGCCAAACATAATCGCATAATTAAAGTTTTACAGGAAGTATATTTATACTAGGTATATCTTACGGATGATCTGTAACGAGAAGGGCATCAACTGTAGCGATGTTGTCGAACCTCGTCTCTATTTGTATTCACATCGAGCTCCTCAAGACAACTCCTTGAGTACAAGCCTCTCCTTTAGAAGTTACTAGCCACAATTGAAGAAGAGGGATCAAGAGGAAGAAGAAAAGAAGCACACAAGGGAGAGTTTTTCTCCCTTGTGGTGGTCACGGCAACAAGAGGGAGCACCCTCTTGTTGGCGGTGAGAGAGAGAGAGGAGAGGGAGAGGAGGATTGGGTTTCCAAAAGCCAATCAACCAAATAATAAAACTTATATCTAATTCTCTCCCAATTACATCTATATATAATCCTCTTTAATGAGTTGGATTAGAAAGCCCAAATCCAACCCATTATCTCTTAACCAAAAATTAGTCCATTAACCTCTTGGTTTGGTTCACAACTAAACAAAGTTGTTTCATGACCAATTTATGATTAAATCAAATATGGTTCAACTTTACTATAAGAGATGTAGCCATCTGCGCTTCCATTATGACAAATGTTTCTATATTTGTCTTATATATGGTCCAACCAAACATTTATCTCTTGATCTATATATCATATTCTTTAACTTGTTTTACGTCTTTTAGAGACTCATTAGTGCGTGTGACCCAATAAGTTCCCAGTTTATCTTGGTCATCCATAATTAACTATTTAATTATAGAACAATCATGAGTGACACTTAGTAGTACATCATAATCTCATATTAGCCGAAAAATCATAGTTGATCTTAGAACTAATTCTAAACCCTTCAATAGCTACAGTGAGTCATGCCTTGTTCCTTTCACTCGTCTTATACCCACTTGGTTCAGGACATGGTCTATGTGTCTGTTCCCACTAGACTGACTATGTCACACCTAGCCCAAGGAATACTTTCTCGTTCTACGGATTCAAATTACTCGTACATGTGTACAAGAGTCTTGTACTCTTAACATGTGATGCTTTGGCCAAAGACTTTGAGTAATAATCCTAACGAGTGACCATAGGGTATACGTCTTCTTGCAAGGAGCGACGAATCCTCTGTGGGCTATCCAAATATCTTCAGGCATTTTGACTTATACCTAATCATTTCGAGTCCATACCTCAATGAGGTGCTTGCTTAAGATGTCAAAGTATAAGTCTCCATGACCAAGATGACTTGTATACCTCAAGTTGAAGGAAACTTACACTTGAGCTGCAGTAAGAGCTTCATAGACATATTCATATATATGATAACCATATGAAATCTTACAGCGAGTCACTCCAATGAACTAGTTACCATAACTAGCATCCACGTTTAACTCTCGACTTCCCAATGTCTCCAGCCAGTGAGAAAATTGTTGCTTGGCGAACCAAGGAATATAACCCGTGCTAATCTTACAGAATTGATGATGTCCGAATGCATCAATTCGACGACTAGGAAAATTTCAATACATTATAATTGCACATGTAGAGATAATCACTAGTTGTGATCCAATCACAATTTCTCTCATGCTATGAATTGTATTGCGGATATTCAGTAAATGTTAAGACAATCAAACATATAATATACACTCAAATAGTGAATCTATATTTAGTAAAAATCGTAAGACGATTTCCTTAGGACATCCCTCAAAATCTAACACTCCCACTTGGCCTAATACTAATAGCCATGGTGTCTTAAATCATAAACATGGACGTGACTCTCAAACTTACTTTGTGGTAGAGTCTTTATCAAAGGATCTGCTAGGTTCCTTTCAGTGGAAATTTTCTCGAGCTATATTTCTTTCCTACTAATGATCTCCCTGATCAGATGATAGTGGTGAAGCATGTGTTTTGATCGTTGATGAGACCTTGGTTCCTTTGCTTGTGCAATAGCTCCGGTGTTGTCGCAGTAAAGAGGTAATGCTTTAACAGTGGATGAAACTACTCCAACTTCAGCAACAAATTTCTTGATCCAAACTGCTTCATTTGCTACTTCTAAAGCTGCAATGTATTCTACCTAACGGTGTCTTGCTTAGAACTTTTCCAACTAATTGCACCTCCATTTAATATGAATATAAATCCAAACTGGGACTTAGAGTCATTCTTGTCCATCTGTAAACTTGCATCTGTATATCCGTGTATGATCATATCACTATCTCCATATACTAAAAACATATCCTTAGTTCTTCTTAAGTATTTAAGGATTGTCTTGACAACCATCCAGTGATTCATTCCTGGATTAGACTGGTATCTGCTCATAACACAGAGTATACGATATGTCAGGCCTTGTACATAACATAACATACATGATAGATCCTATTACGGACGCATAAGGTATTTTATCCATGCAAATTCTCTCATCTTATGTGTGTGGGCACATAGACTTTGAAAGGTGAATTCCATGCCTCATAGGTATGAAACCTTTCTTGGATTCAGACATGCTAAATCATTTTAGCACTCTATCTATATATGTCGACTGTGAAAGATCAAGCAATATTTTTGATCTATCTCTATAGATTGTCATCCCGAGGATGTAAGTTGCTTCTCTCATGTCTTTCATGGAGAATGTTTTGGACAACCAAACTTTAAATGGCTATAAAACTAGCACATCATTTCCTATGAGCAATATGTTATCGACATATAATATTATGAATATGACCACACTCCCACTAACCTTTTGATATACACAAGATTCATCTAGATTTTGTGAGAAATCAAATTCTTTGATTGTCTCATCAAAATGGATATTCCAACTCCTTGATACTTGTTTCAGTCCATAAATGAACCGTTGAAGCTTGCATACTGTATTCTTGTTAACAAATGTGAAACCTTCGGGTTATATCATATACACGTCCTCGAGCATATTTTCATTAAAGAAAGCTATTTTCACATTCATTTACCATATCTCATAATCATGATGAGCTGATATGGTCAAGAGTATCCGAATGGATTTAAGCATGACTACATGTGAGAAGGTTTTGTCATAGTCAATGCCTTATCTTTGAGGATAGTCTTTCTCCACCAACTTTACCTTGTAGGTAATTACATTACCATCCATATCGGTTTTCTTCTTGAAAACTCATTTGCACCCTATAGGCGTTATGTCCTCAGGTGGGTCCACCAAATTCTAAACTTAGTTTTCATACATGGAATTCATTTCTGACTTCATGATTGTAAGCCACTTATCCTTTTCTAAACTATTTAGAGTCTCTTTGTAATTAGTAGGTTTCTCATCCTCAATGAGTAACATATCATTCAATTCTCTTACAAGAGATCCATATCTCTCAGGAATATTGTGTGTCTTACCTGATCAACAAGGAGGTTGTCTCATAATTAATTGTGGTTCTTGACTAGACATCTTGTTAGTGTTTATTAGAGTCTCTTGAACTTCATCAAGTTCAACTATACTCCCACTTGCTTCTTGTAAGAGAAATTCTTTCTATAGGAAACTAGCATGCTTTGAAACAAACACTTTTTGTTCTAAGGGGTGATAGAATTGGTAACCCTTAGTTTCCTTAGGGTATCCAATAAATAAACACTTATCAGACTTAGCGTCCAACTTGTCTGATATAGTCCTCTTCACATAAGTAGGACATCCACATATCTTTAAATAAGATATGAGGGGTTTGTTATTAGTCTATAGCTCATATAGAGTAGTTAAGATTGCCTTCATCGGAACTCTGTTAGCAAGTAACAGTTGTCATAAGTGCATAACCCCAAAAGATTTTGGAAAGATTTACACGATCTATCATTGACCTAACCATATCCAACAAGATTTGGTTATGCTTTTTCGATACACCATTATGTTGTGGCGTATATGGCGGAGTCCATTGAGACATTATACCATTGTTCCTTAGATAATCTTGAAACTCTTGGCTTAAAATACTCATCACCTCGATCAGATCGAAGTATCTTGATATTTTTACCAAGTTGTTTCTCTACTTTATTTCTGAATTCTCTAAACTTTTCAAATGCTTCAGACTGATATTTTATTAGACACATATACCCATAACGAGAGTGATCATCAATGAAAGTAATGAAGTAGTTATAATCTCCTAGTGCATAAGTTGACATTGGTCTACATACATCGGTATGTACAAGCCCAAGCAACTCATCAACTTGTTCACCCTTTCCAGAAAAAGGTAACTTTGTCATCTTGCTTTTTAAACATGAATCACATATATCAAATGTATCTAATTTAAATAATTCAAGAACTGTAATATTTAATAATTCGAACATGTGTTTCTACGAAGGTGACAATGCCACAAGTAAGAGGTTAATTGATTATCTAATCGGGTGCATTTATTACTCATATCGATATTGAATGCATCACTAGATGTATCTAACGTGTAGATGTCATTGCATAAAGTTCCAGTGCCATAAAGAACAATATTCAACGTTATATAATAATAATTGTTACTAAAAGTCAAATGGAAACCTTTTCTATTTAAGCAAGAAATAGAAATAATATTTTTTTATTAATGTAGGAACAAAATAATAATTATCCAGTTCTAAGATAAGTCTGCTAGGAAATTTTAACAAGTATGTTCTGATGGCGACTACAACAACCTTTACTCCATTCCCAACTTGCAAACTTGATTCTCTCTTGACGAGTCTTTTTCTATTTCTTAACCCCTGTATGTCATTACATATACGTGAGTTACACCCAGTATCCAATATCCAAGTGTCTAAGGAAATAGCATGACAATCAATAACAAAAATACCCTGAAGAGGATGGGCCATCAGATGCTTTGTTTTCTTCATGGACTCAAGACAGATTTTGTAGTTTCTTCGCCAGTGTCTCATCTTGCCACAATGATGGTGTTGGATCATGAAGTTTCGCTAGGGGGGGGGGGGTGAATAGCGATTTAAAATTTTCGAAGCGAGTAAGCACAACGGAAAGACCAAAGACAAGCCAAAGAAGACACAACGATTTACTTGGTTTGGAGCCTTTGGTGACTCCTACTTCAAGGCCCGCACACGAGGGTGCTTTCAATGGGCAATCACTATCAATTCAAAAATAGAGTTACAAGATTAAAGTACAAGAACTGATAGAAAGAAAATACTGACTATAGAATAAAAAATAAAAGACAGCACTGAGTCGGAGATCTTTTCGTAGCGTCGCAGGAGCACAGAGAAGTGGATCTTGAATTCTGAGTTGTGTTTGAAGCTCCAGCCTTGACCCTTCTTTTATAGGATGCTTGGGGCGCCTGGATCCTTTCCGGGCGCCCTGGTGTGACGTAGCAGTCCCAACCAGCGAGCTCCACGTGTTGATGCCGCGTCTTAGATAAAATTTTCCTCTGGGCGCCCGGACCACCTTTCTCCAGAAACTCCTTCTCCTGCATGACAAGGTTAGTTCGAGACAAATATATAATTTATATCCTGCAAAATAAAGTATTAGCGCAGTTTATAATTTTAACATAAAGAGTATGACTTAGATTCCATCTTTCTGAGACCAGAATCTAGTCAAGATCTCGACTTAGAGTTCCGAAATGGTTCTAAGTCGGATCAGCGCCTAAGTTCCCTTCCCGGGAATGCGTCCTCACAGTCACTCCCTTCCAGTGACTTACCTTTACTCACCTGCCAGACGTCCGGTCAGCCCTTCGACCCGTCTGGACTTCTCGCCAGCTATCCGGTCAGCCCGTCGACCTAGCTGGACTTCGTGCCAAATGTCCGGTCAGCCCTTCGACCCATTTGGACTTTGTGCCAAGTGTCTGGTCAGCCCGTCGACCCGCTTGGAGTTCGTGCCAGACATCCGGTCAGCCCGTTGACCTGTCTGGACTTCGCCTGCACATTCAATCAGAGTGTTAGACAACGATAAACCTAACTTAACCTGATTTTTCATTCATCAAAACCTGAGTTAGACCGTTAGTGTTAACCGCACTAACAATCTCCCCCTTTTTGATGGAATGACAACCTGGTTAAGTTAATGAAAAAAGTATGCAAGTAAAAAACCAAGCATGTTTTTTAAGGTTTAAGTTAGTTTTTAAATTTGACATTTGTTGCTATCCCTCCCCTTTTGACATTCATCAAATAAGGACACAAGTCAAGTGATTACGAAATACAGACAAAGTAAAACTTGCAAGAAATGATGTCAAGTTGACTTAGGGGAGTTTAAACTTTTGAAAACTTGTTTAAGGCATTAGCTTTTAGCTTTTAAAAAATAGCTAAGTTTTGAAAAGTAGTTGATTGTAGCAAGATAGCTTAGTAATTTTTAAAGATAATTTTTGCAAAATTAATTTAATTTTCAAAATGAATTTGTAAACTCAAAGAAAAAAAATTTAAAGGCTGATCTTCAAGTATAAGTTTAGGAAAGCTAAGTTTGGATAGTCTAATTTTCAAACATAAGTGTTTAAGTTCCACTTTTTTTTTAAATTTCAAAATGAGTTTCAACTTTGAAACACTTTACACACATGAGTTTTCAAAACCAAGGTTTCAAGATCAAGGTTTAGATTTTCAAAACTTTGAAACACTTTTCAAACATGAGTTTTCAAAACCAAAATTTCAAAACTAAGTTTGAAAAATCTACTTTTCAAAACTAATTAAAACTAAGTTTGCAAAAGATTCAATTTTCAAAATCTTAGTTTATAAAATCCAATTTAAAACATAGTTTATAAAAGCTGATTTTCAAAAATAGATATATCAAATTAGATTTCCAAGGATCAGATTTAAAAAGAAATTTTAAGAGAGGACATTATTTTTAAAGCGGAGATAATAATTTTGGTGCTAAGTGTAAAAAAAATGATTTAATCCTCCCCTTAAACTTGACATTCAAAATAGTTGTCTAACCAGTTAGGTACTTACTAACTATCAGAAGATAGCAGCTTTCACTTGGTTAGTCAAGTTAAGTGCATTGCAATCAGTTAGTGTTTAACTAAACTGAGTAACTTAACTTGATCAATATATGTTTGGTATTTAACGCCCAGATTTATATCGATGCACTGACATAAGCATCTTAAGTCCAGGCAACTGGCCTATACATCTCACCCCTTTCTATGTTTGTCAATCACAAGCAAGGTAAACCTAGGGTGTTGGTGAGATGCTCAAGTACTAGTCCTAGGAGAACATGATTTCTAAGGGAATTTTTCTAGTCTACGGTTAAAATTGTTTTAAAATTCTAAAAGTAGGAAAGTTTTGAAAAATAAAACAATTTTAACCTAGAATTTAAAACAATCATTTTTTAAAAACAATTTAAATTTTAATGATCCTAATCTACTAAATTAGAGCCGAACCAATCAAATCTGAAATGACAATTAATAGATCAAGATGTACTACAAAAGCTGTAATAGAGTTATAACAGAACTATGTAACAATCACAACTACTGAGATGATGAAGGAGGTGGTTCGAAACCCAAAGAACGAAGTAGTGCCAACAACTCAGTGTGACAGGTCCGGTCATCCTCTCGTAGGTCTCGTCGTAGGTCGGAGATCTCCTACCGCACATCTCGTCGCAAATCGAAGACCTCCTGTCGCACCTCTCGTCGTAGGTCGGAGACCTCTCGCCGTATGTCTCGGTGAAACTCGGAGGTCTCGTGCTGGAGGCTCGTCATAGCTCTCTCTAATCTAGATACTCGATCGGGTAGAGTGCGAGGAGCGGGACGTGGTGCTCGAGCTGGTGGTGGGGCAGGAGTGGCCTCCTCAGGAAACAATGCGAGCATAAACTCATTCTGTTCTGCCTCCTCCTGCTAGGCATCTGGGTCAGGCTAGTGTTGTGCCCCCTCTGCCAAGACATAATCCCCTCATCATCTATATGGACACCAGCTAGGAAAAAATTCCTAGCTCCTACAACGTCAAACTCGGTCATAGGGCGGATATCACCTCTGGTGACATCAATGCCCAAAGAGGCAATATATGCTGTCAGGATGTGACAGTATGGCATATGAACTCGTCCACTAGTCACGAATCTGGACGAGTAGATGATGTAGAAAAATATGTAAACTGATGTCAATATCTAACCTATGACACAAGGCATAGAGAAGAAAAGAGTGGAAAGGACGCATCACCGCAATATCGCGGGTGGTCAATGGTAGAATGCAAAAGACTAAGACCTTATAAAGGGCGTAGTCCTGGACTCGAAGAGCAACTGACCAAAACTGGGTCACAGTGGGTACTCGCTCGCCCCCAAAAAAGTATGAATAAATCGTATCAAGAGTAATATGCGAGTAGGGATCTCCAAATGGTAGATCCCTGGGAGAATACCACTGAAAGAGACAAGTGGATGGTCGTAACTCTAAAAAGTCCTGGATGACACTGGGGGATAGCGTGATATCAGTACCAGCTACCCCAGTAGTATAGGTAAGGTCATCTACTTTCACTAGGTTGTTATAAAACTCAGTACACAGTCCTATGTTTACTGAACTAGTACAGTAAACAAGTTTCTGCAAGTTATAGTGGTTAATAACCTCTATAACTGGAACGCTAGAACGTAAAAAGAACTCTCTATCAAGACATTTAGTCCTAATGGTCATATAAACGGTCGACTCAAACTTAACCCTAAGTTCGTCAGTGGGAAACCTAAGGTCAATACTAGCAGTGGAAGGCCCAACACCAAATTTAAAACGTTTCCTAAATTATGAAACAAAATTATACTAATTAAAGAAAACAAACATGCAACAAATTTTTAAAAATTTAAACAGAAGACAAGAATTTTACCGAGGAGTCATCGTAAAATATTTTTAGAAGTGACGACCTCGGTTGATTCACAACAGCGTATTAATCGCAGAACGAAGTAAAATTTAATTTTTAATCACTCTCGCAATAAAGCTCGGAAGGAGCCTTGACGAAAGTAAGAAGTTTGTGGTGCGAGTGGAGGGGGTGCCTGTTGGTGCAATATCCCTCAGGTTAAGGTTGACCTGGTTGACCAAGCTTGAGTCTTGATTTGGGTTTCAATGTTTGACAATACAAGACTTCGATGATATGGACAAGTGCAGGTGCAGTTGTCATATGGGGAGATTGTTTGGTACAATTTCCCTCTGATCAGGTTGGTTGAAGAAGAGTCAAGTAGATCCTAGTGAGTGAAGCTAGGTGAAAGTCCTGGTGAGTGAAGCTAGACAGAAGAAAATCCTAATGAGTGAAGCTAGTTGAAAGTCCTGGTGAGTGAAGCCAGGCAGAAGAAAATCCTAGTGAGTGAAGCTAGGTGAAAGACCTGGTGAGTGAAGCCAAGCAGAAGAGAAGTCCTAGTGAGTGAAGCTAGGCAGAAGGGAAGTCCTGGTGAGTGAAGCCAGGCACGGGGAAATCCAGATGGGTCAAGGTTGACCAGACATCTGGTGAAAGTCCAAGTAGGTCAAAGGAATTGACTGGATACTTGGCACGAGAAGGGAAAAGTCCAAGTAGGTCAAGGGAGTGACCGGATACTTAGCACGATGAGGAAAAGTCCAAGTGGGTCAAAGGGATTTACCGGACACTTGGTGAGGGAGTCCTAGCAGGTCAAGGGTGATCGGATGCTAGACATGATGAACCAACAGGTCATGGATTGACCGGATGTTGGTTTGGGGGCTTGGGACTTGGTTTTGGGCAAAAACCAATGTCTGGATCGATCAGCCGATCGATTGGCTGACGCCAAATCGATCGGCCGATCGATTGGGAAGGTCCCCGCGACAAGTCTCGAGTAGGCAAGCCGCAGAGCGCACAGAACGCCTCTGGATCGATCAGTGGATCGATCCAGAGATCCCAATCAATCAGTGGATCGATTGGGGTGGCGCGTTCTTACGCGATAAAGGCTGGATCGATCAGCCGATCGATCCAGGCTATTCCAGAGAGCATAGAGGTGCTCTGGATCGATCGGTTGATCGATCTAAAGCCTCCCCGATCGATTGGGAGTAATCCAATCGATCGGGATCCGACCGTTGACGTCGTATTTAGTTACAGGCGCTCGATTCCTTAGAGACAAGAACTCAGAACTCGCATGATTCATCTCAGATCCTCTCCAGCGAGCACAGCAGCTCTCCACACGTCTTCTCCACTCTACCACCAGTTCTTGAAGGGCTCTTGGAGCAAGGTTTGCTAGTGATCCAAGATCAAGAGGCGGGCTACAACAAGAAGTTAGGGTTAGGGTTTTCACTGCATAACTTGTAAGCTTTTGCTTGTATTTTGTTTCCCTTTCCTTCTTCTTGTATTGAGAGTGTTGTAGGGCTTCTCCGCCTTTAGTAGTTACCATAAAGGAGTGTTATTCATAGTGGGGGGTGTGTGTGTGCGTAGATCCTTGGATTAGTCACCTCTTGTGAGATGGATACCAAGTAAAATCCTTTTGTTAGCGTTGTATGCATTTGTTTCTTCGTATTTCCACTGCACATCTTTGAAGAAACAACAACGAAACACACGAGGAATGCACCGAGCTATTCACCCCCCCTCTAGCTACATTTTCGGTCCCAACAGTGCCCCTGCCCCCCTATATATAGGGGGCTCCGAGCGCCCGGACCCATTCCGGGCGCCCGAGGTCAAGTGGGGCGGGGTGCCCGAAGTCCCTTCCAGGTGCCCCGGGTCAGTATTCCAGGGGTGGCCGCCCCTGGTTTTTGACTCCGGTTTAGTTTTTTTTATATAAGTATTTAAGTTGAACGAATTTTTTTTGAAAAAAAAGGTTTTTAAAAAAATTTAAATTACAAAAACAAATTTTTAGGTTAAAAAGTAAATTTTTAGGTTAAACGAAAGAAGTTTTGACAAAAAATGTCCAAGCCGAGATTCGAACCGTGGACCTCGGACCTGAACCGAGCTTTAACCGAATCTAGCCAGCCAACTGCTCCACAACCTTTTCGTGAACATATAGGAACAAAATTTATATAAGTAGTAGAAGTTAATAACAGGAAATAATAGGAAGAAAAGGGTTGCAGCCGAGATTTGAACCCACAAGTCGAGCCTTAAGCAAAACGCAACCAACCAAGTGTTCCACGGGAGTTTTGTTAATCAAGTAGGGAACAAAATATATATAAGTTATAGTTGAAACCGAAAATAACCCTAAGTATAAAGATTTAATTTCTTTTCCCGAACCCCTAAATCTCGTTTTCCCTTTCTTCCTCTCGCGACGGCGCTATTCCCCTTCTTTGTGCGATTCTTCTCGGGCGAAAGCGCAGCCAAGGCTAGGGCTCCTCCTCTCGGGTGACGGCAGTGAAGAAGCAAGGTCATTCCGTCGAGGAGGGCACGCGGACACAGAGAAACGCCGAGGTTGGGAACTCATCCGAACCCTAGATCTCTCTCTCGGTTCTAAGTCCAAGCAAACCGTTATAAGTGCTTCTCACCTGCAGTAGGAGTAGCTTCCGGAATTGTTTTCCTCTCGTTTACTGTCGTCGCATGTTTTTTTAAGAATTTTGTTGCGTGTGGAAACCCTAAACCTCATATTTAGATGTTCTTTGTGACCTTAATGGGCATGACCGGCTTAGGTCTTCCTGATAGGCAAGGGGCATAGAATTTTTGGAGAATTTCCCATACTGTTTAGATCTGGTGTCATTTAAAGGGCACGGGCAGTTCCTTAATTATTTTCCTTGAGTATGTAGTAAACCTCTAGTTGCTGTTTTGCCATGCCCGAACAATTTCCCCCTTGTCTTTCAGTTTTTGGTGAAATTCTCACTATCCAGCAAGCATGATCGACTGTTTTCTTTCCCTTGCATTTCAGTTCTAGTGTTGTGGCATCCGTGCATTGCTCGTAGTAAGTGTTTGTAGAAGCATGAAGATTAATTCCACAAGCAAGAACAGCCTTATAGTTAGTGTGTCAGATATGGTTTCTTTGGTAAATTAATGAGTATGAATAGCTTTAGGTCAGCAATTCAATTTAGTTCTTTTTGCAAATATTATTAAGCATGGACAACCGACCTTCTCTTTAGCTTTGCAGTTTTATTTTCCTTGCAAATCAGTGAGCTTGAATGGTCTATTTTAAAGCATGTAAATCTTAGATTTCTTTGTTATTGGACAGCATGTTCAGTTAGATGCAAATTCCTTATTTTCACAGCAAGTCTTAACGAATTAAACTCGTTCTATGCAACTCTAGAATTTATATGCACATATAGTGTTCTATAAAATCCTTTTAGGGATTTATGAGAAATTATGAGTAGAGAAAAGACCAAGGTCTAGTTAGAAAAGATAACAAGTAATTTAAAATAAGAGGCTAGTACCCGACTTTCAAGGTTGTCGTTAAACAAATCCAGGTGACCAATTCCAAGGTCTTGCCCTGGTAAGACCAAGGTCTTTACCCTCATAGGATTAGAGGCTCGCTACCTCAGTCTCTATTAGAGAGCGTGCATTTGGTACTAAGCCTGGGCCCAAGAAAGAGAAGAAGAAAGTTAAATATTAATTCCAAGTATAAGGTTATAAGTAAATGAAACAAGTATCACCTATATTTAGAACTAGCAAAGTTTAGCTCTTATAATTCTAAGCATATAGTATTGGTTTTCATTTGCTTCCTTATGAGTTTATTGAGCATGATTAGCTTTATTTCCAGCATGCAGATTTATTCTTGTATATCATGAGTATGCAGATTATTTTAGTGCTTTGCTATTAGATGAGCATGTGTAGTTTTTCTTTTTAGCATTTCAGTTTTAGCATCCTTTGTATCTTATGCACTTTCGAGTTTTTGTGAGATAGTTTAGTATTTACTAAGCATTTCGCTTATAGATTTATTTTCCTCCTACTGCAGATAAAGGAAAAGCTAAAGTATAAAGAGGAAGGCGACAAGGAGGATGCGTGATGGATGTGTGTGATGTTGAACTATGGAAGCCTCGAGACTTGGCTAAGAAGTTGTTTAGAGTCCTTCTTTAATGTTATTAGAGAAGTTGAGATTGTTAAAGAGTTGTTTCCTTTTTCTTATGTTGCTAATTGAGTCTATTCCGCATTGTTAGTTTGGTTGTTTCCCACTGTTGGAGCTTTATTCATTTGCTATTGCTAGAATAGTTTTTTTTAAGTTGTTGTGTCTTATTACTGCGTGGTTGTGAAATATATATACCAGCTGATGATTTATTTTGCATGTATTGATGATTATTGTCACCGGTACAGGGGAGACTCTGCTTAAATTTTTCGGTAGGAACTTCTCTGGGGCTGTGATAAATTTAAGTGTTGCTAATAATAGCATAAGTAACACTAGTAAGTAGAGTAATAGTTAAGTAACGGCCACCCTCAGAGTGGTAGTAAGGAGGTGGGTCGTTACAAAAGATTTGCGTATGTTTTTTGTTGTGTTCTTTTTGCCTGTGGTCATAGCCTCCTTATATAGGAGCTTAGACCCATAGAACTAAGTCCGAATGAGTTTATGAGTGCTCGAAAATAAAGAAGTCAAGGGCTGTGTTTAACATAATTTTATTAAAATAGATTCATCCTCATGTGACGATGCTTCAATTACGTTAATCGTCTTATTTCCCAGGAGAAAACGACAAAACTACAATCGCAATCCAATATTAGTTGTTTATGTTAGTGCAATTTGCACTAACAATCTAACTCAGGTTTTGATGAATGACAAGTAAGTTAAGTTAGGTTCTATTGTGATCTAACCACATGATTAAGTATGCAGTACGAAGTCCAGATAGGTCCTGGAAGGAAATCCAGCTAGGTCAATGGGTCAACCGAATAATTGGTACGAAGTCCAGATAGGTCGACGGGCTAACCGAATATCTTGCAAGAAGTCCAGTTAGGTCAATGGGCAGACCGGATAGCTGGCATGAAGTCCAGACAGGCCGAAAGGCTGACTAGATGTTTGGCAAGTTGGTAAGTTAAGGTAAGTCACTGGAGGAGAGTGACCTTGTGAGGACAAGTCCCTGTAAAGGGGACAGTAGGCATCGGTCCAGGTTAGGTCTATTTCGAATCCCTAATCTGAGATCTTAACTAGTTCCTGGTTATGGGAGGACAGGAACTAATTCATATTGCTCATTATTATTGTGCTAACATTTGTCTTGCAGGTTATTATTTTGTTTATTGGACTAACATGATTTTGCAGGACAAAGGAGCAAAATTGCCTTCGGATGAACAGTTCTGAAGGCGCCTTCAAGCTTGATGGAAGGCACCTTCGTACTATTCATAGAAGGCGTCTTCCATGGCTATGGAAGGCGCCTTCCCCAAAGTAAATTTTGACCTGTTCGGTGATAAGCTCCAGCAAATTTTTCGGATAGATTTTGACTCATTGGAGGCGCCTTCTACGCCTATAGAAGGCGCCTTCCACAGCCTATATAAGGCAGGCTCGACCAAACAACCTTCAACAACTTCCATACGAGCTACTACGCACCTGTTTGAGGTTTTGACTGCTCCGAGGCCCTGCTATGATTCTGTTGTGAAGCTGTTGTGCCTGATAACTACTCTGAGGAGTTTCGATCGAGGCCGACAGACCGACATCTACACGAGCGCTCCCACTTTCAATCCCCAAAGTGTCGGTAAAATTTAACTTGTGTAATTAATTATTGCAAAAGGACAAGTGCAGGGTGTTGCACTTGTTCGAACTTTCCTTTGTATTTTAATCCCCTCTTATGGAGGTACTGGAAGTGGCTTATAGTGAATTATCCATGGATAGGTCCGTGGGACCTGAGTTTTGGAGTAAGAGTCGCTGAAGGCTCCGAACCAATTAAAACCTCCCGTGTTTCTTTGTGTTCTCATTCCGCTTTAATTTTTGGCTGCATTCTTAATTTTCAAAATGTTTTTAAGACACGTGATTCCCCCCCCCCCCCCCCTTCTCACATGCACCTCGATCCAACAAGTGATATCAGAGTAGGTTCTGCTCTGAATTGGTGCAACCACCAATCAAGCCGGGGGAATCATTTTTTTTAATTTTTCGCAATCTATTTGAATTGGTAAAACTTTACCTATTCAATATTTTTTTCATTCGATTTTAAACTTGAAGTTGGTGCAACACCTCTCAAGTTCTTATATATTTTTTTATCTCAAATTCTGCTAATCCAAGACCAAGTCTTGGTACCTCTTTTTTAGTTTTCTATCTGCAGTTGTGAAATGACCCAAAACAAAGGATACAACACTGTTCGTCCCCTACTCTTCAACAGGGATGATTTTCTGTACTGGAAGAAGTAGATGAGGTGTACCTGAAAATGGACTTCGACTAGTGGTTCACCGTCACCAAAGGGTACAAGGCACCAATGGATAGCATCAGAATTCCAATGGACCCGGAAAATTGGAATTCGAAAATGAAGAAAAAAACACAAATTGACTTCAAGGCCCTCAACACAATCCAGTGTGAGCTAACAAAAGAATAGTTGAACCGCGTCGGCCCTCACGAAAATGCCAAAGAGTTATGGGACAAAATTCATAAAACTACACGAGGGGACCAACGACGCAAAGGTAAGGAAAAAAAACTTATATCTAAATAAATTGTTTAATATAAAAATGCATGTGAGACTGCCAATCAACTACACGCGAAGATAAAAGATATCCTCAACGGACTTCACACCATCGACCACCAGATGGAGAACCAGGATCTAATTAGGTATGTTATAAACGTGTTTCCTCGAAATGCACTGTGAGCATCCATCGTGGATGGCTAAAAAATTTTGAGGAATTTGTCAAAATTAAAATTAGATGAACTATTTTGTGAATTAGAGCTACATAAACATACTAACACCCAAATCGAGAAAGGTATTGCTCTTACTGTAGGGATATCAAAAGAAAAGTCTAGAACTAAATCTGAACCTGAAATTGAGTTTTGACCAAGACTCAGATGATGAAGAACACCTGGTGAACCTGGTAAGAAAGATGTTCACTAGGAGGAAGAAGAATTTCAGCAAAAGGGACTTGCAAAAGATCAACTCCACCTCTAAGTCTAACAGCAAGAACGTGACCTGCTTCAGATGCAACAAAAAGAGACACTACAAGACTGATTGATTGAATCTGAAGAAAAAGAAGACCCTTAAAGCGACGTGAGACAAATCATCCAGAGACGAATTAGATGGTGAAGAACCGCAACACATCAACTACCTCGTGCTGATGGCTTACGAATCAGAATCGGAGAGCGAATCAGAAGACGGGTCCGAACTCGAATCGAGCCACGAGTCTGCACTCATTTCCGAAGGTTCCGATGAGGTCTGCTTTACTTTAAGCAAAATATTTTTTAAAATTATTGCATGTTTAAATAAGAAATTAACTAACTCTAAAAATTGCATAAATGAACTAATAAAAGAAAATAACTAACTTAATAAACAATTGAAATCAAGTTCAACAACTGAACCAATTCAAGCTGAAATCCCAACTCAAGTTGCAAAACTTGAGGAGGATAATCTCAGACTGAAAAATAAAATAATTGAACTAAAAGAATTACTACAAAATTTCACAACTAGATCCAAGTATCTCAACATGATACTTGGATTAGAAAGAGTTGTGTACAACAAGTCCAGACTCGAATACAAGTTCAGCTCAACCAACAAATCCTTTATATCATTAGTTAATCAAAATAAGACTCAAACTAAAGCTTGGGTTTCAAAAGAGTGTCTAACCACGTAAGTAGGAATCAACCAATATTATGTACCTAAAAATGAGATCCATTATATAAAATCAAATTCAACTAGAAACCTAAAGTTAAACCAAAATAAATCTTCAAAACTAAATTCTAAACTTAAAAATGAAATAAAATCAAACAAATCGAACTACCATCAAGTCCACTATAACTATAAAAGTAATCAACACAAATCCAAAACTTAAAAATTCTAACTCAACAATTCAAGGGGAGGCTCCAAATTAGTTGGCACCTCCAAAATAATAACTTACCCGGTTGGATAATTAGGACTAGCCAAAATAGGGACAATAGTTTAACTTGACAAATGTATTGGTGAAGTTTTGTATGATAGTAGGTTAGGGAAACTCTGTCTATGCATGTCTAGGAAGATATGACTTCGACCTGATGCATTTGACTTAGTGGAACTAACTAAAGCTACCTCTTACGAATCCTAACTAGTTAGATCAAGGTTTTATACTAAGTTCAGTGGATAAGACTATTTGGAAAACCTCAAAGGCATGGTTACTCTAATGATGTCCAAGTGACTAACCATAGCCCAGAAATTTATCCAAAGAATGTTTGTTTGTTGAACCCAAAGTTAAACCAAACCATGAAATTAAACTTAACTCATCTCACAAAATTATATGATTCTCTGATTGAAAACATAGATCGGGTGAGATGAGTAAGGACTTTAAAATTATATTTAAAATTAAAAATTTATATAAAAATTAAAATTTAACTTAAAATTAAAAATTTAAACTTGAAGTTAAAATTTAAACTTAAAATTAAAATTTAAACATAAATTTAAAATTAAAATTTAAAATTAAAATTTAAACATAAATTTAAAATTAAAAATTAAAATTTTAAATTAAAAATTAAAATTTAAAATTAAACTTTAAATTTAAAATTTAAATTTAAACATAAAATTTAAATTTAAATTAAGCTTAAAATTAAAATTTTAACTTAAACTTAAAAACTAAAGTTAAAAATTTAAACTTAAAGTTAAACTTAACTTATTCACCCTAATCGAATCCCAAATCAAGATTAATCTAAATTGGTTTTTAACTTCTACCTATTATAGAAAACCAAGTGGGTATTGGATAGTGATTGTTCCAAACACATGTTTGGGGATCACACCAAATTCACTCAATTAACATACAAAAGCTTATGAACAATTGCCTTTGGAAATAACGGTAAACTCAAGATAATTGGGATAGGTAATATTGAACTCAAAACTGATTCTACTATTAGGAAAGTATTACTTGTTGAAAATATCAAATACAATCTTCTTAGCATTAGTCAATTGTGTGATTCTAGATATAAGGTTAGGTTCCTATCCTCTAAATGCTTGATTCAGCACATAGATAACCCTATCATAAAACTAAAAGGGTTTAGGAAGGACAATATCTATGCAATTAACCTAACTTCTTCCTCACTTGAGTATCACTTGAAACAAAAAGAAAAACCTGGTTATGACATAGAAGAATGTCACATAGAAACTTTAGAAATCTAAGTAAATTAAATGGATTAGTTAGAGTCTTACCAAAGTTATCTAACTTAGACTCAACAATTTGTAATGTCTGTCAATAAGGAAAACAAACAAAATCAACTCATAAATCAACTAATCAACTTCAAACAAATTTTATACTAGAACTATTACACTTAGACCTATTTGACTCCCATGGAATCAAATCAATAAATGAAAGTCTATACTGCCTGGTAATAATAAATGATTACTCTAGATTCATAGGGGTAAAATTCTTAAAAAAACAAAGATAAAACATTTGAAGTCTTTAGTAATTTTTGTAAACAAATTGAAAATGAAAAAGATAGAAAAAATTAAAAGAATCAAAAGTGATAATTGAGGTGAATTTAGAAATCACAACTTTAATCAATTCTGCCTTGAACATGGGTACATCACGAATTTTCATGCCCTAAAACACCCCAACAAAATAGAATAGTAGAAAGAAATAACAGAGCTATACTTGAAGCCTCTAGGACAATGCTAAATGAGTATAAACTACCAAGATATTTTTGGGCAGAAACTGTTAGCACAGCCTGCTATATACAAAATAGAACCACAATAAATAAAACTTATAATAAAACCTCATTTGAACTCTATTATAATAAACAACATAATATTAAATACTTTAAAATATTTGGATGCCTAGCCTACATACTAAACACAAGAGAACACTTAGGAAAGTTTACCTCAAAAGTAGAAAATGGAATCTTTGTAGACTACTCATTAAACAGTAGAGGTTACAGAGTATATAACAAAGTCACAGTAAGAATTAAAGAAACCTCAAATGTAAAATTTGAAAAGACCAACCAAAACTTAGAATAAACTCAGATTAAAACAACTAATTTTGTTCTAGGTCAAGGGGGAGCCAGTGAAAACCTAGGTCACGAATACAAAGAAGAAGAACAACCTCAAGTAAATGAACCTACTAGAATGTTAAGAGCTAACCCAAACCATCCAATTGACCAAATAATTAGTGACTCAGATCTAAGAGTTCAGACTAGATTATCCTTTAGAAATTTAAGTCAAATATCTTTGATCTCAAAAATTGAACCCAAAATGATAAAAGAATCCTTACTTGACCCAGACTGGATCATAGCCAAGCAGGAAGAACTAGCCCAGTTTGAAAAAAATGAAGTTTGGGACTTAGTACCACCACCTAACAATAAAAAGGTAATAGAAACAAAATGGGTATTTAGAAATAAAATAAGTGAAAATGAAAAAAATATTAGAAACAAGGCTAGACTAGTGGCTAAAGGGTTAGTCGAGTAGAAGGACTTGACTATGATGAAACATATGACCTAGTAGCTAGACTTGAGTCTATTAGAATGCTACTTAGCTGTGCAGCCCATAAAGGATTTAAAATTTATCAAATGGATGTTAACTCCATCTTTTTAAATGGGCTAATAAAAGGAGAAGTTTATGTAGGTCAACCACCTGAGTTTGAAAGTCTAGATCATTCTGACCATGTCTTTAAACTTAAGAAAGCTTTGTATGGCCTTAAACAAACACCTAGGGCCTGATATGAAAGGTTGACATCCTACCTAATTTTCAAAGGATTCAATAAAGGACAAATTGATCCAACTTTATTTGTAAAATTAATAAACCAAGATATCTTTATAGCCCAAGTATATGTTGATGACATAAACTTTGGTTCAACCAATTCAGAATTTTTACAATAATTTATAACCTTAATGGAACAAGATTTGAAATGAACTTAGTAGATAAACTAACTTACTTTTTAGGTTTACAAATTAAATAAACTAATGAAGAAAATTATGTTTACCAACAAAAGTATATTAAGGAATTACTTTAAAAATTTGGAATGGAAAACACCAAGGAAATAAAAACACCAATGGCAACTAACACAACCTTAAATAATGACCCAAATGGAAAACTCGTAAATCTAAAATACTATAGAAGTGCGATAGGTAATCTTCTCTACTTAACCGCAAGTCGACCTAATATTTTATTTGCGGTTAGTATATGTGCTAGATACTAAACATATGCTAAAGAATCCCACTTAACCAACATAAAAAGAATTTTTAGATATCTAAAAGGAACATCAAATGTAGGAATTTGGTATCCTAGAACACTCAACTTTGAACTCATAGGTTACTCTGACTCAGACTATGCTAGCTGCAAACTAGATTGTAAGAGTACAAGTGGTGGATGCCAGTTACTTGGACCATCACTTGTCAGCTGGTTTAGTAGAAAGCAACATTGTGTTGTCTTATCTACTACTGAGGTAGAATATATAGCAATAGGAGAATGTGTTGCACAATTGTTATGGATGATGCACAGTCTAAAAGATTTTAATCTAAACTTTACAAATACAAAAGTACTAATTGATAATGTTAGCTCAATTAATTTAACAAAAAAATCTGTGCATCATTCAAGAACCAAACGCATCGAAGTTAGACATCACTTTATTAGGGATCATGCCAGTAAAGTGATATTGAACTCAAGTACATTGAGTCCAAGTCAAACTTAGCTGACATATTCACCAAACCCCTCCTTGAAAGTGAATTTAGCAACTTACGTCAAAAATTAGGAATGTGTTTCATAGACTAGGACTAATATTTTCAAAATTACTTTCAAATAATTTGTAAATTCTAGGGTAAATTTTTTTCTCTCTTACATTTTTCTCAAAATTCCCTTATTTTTAGAATTTTTAAAATCAATTTTAGCATTAGTTTAGATCACATCCATAGAAAGCATGTTCCTATAGATTTAGGACTTGAACATCTCACAAACACATTAGGGCTACCTTATTTGTATATTGTCAAACCTAGAACGGGATGAGATGCATAGGCAGATTACTTGGACTTAAGATACTTATATCAGTGCATCAACATAAGTCTGGACGTTAAATACCAAATTTATAGTGATCAGGTTAAGTAATCTAGGTTAGTCAAACACTAACTGGATAAAAAGACTTAACCTGACTAACCAAGTGAACACTACTATCTTCTAATAGTTAGTTAGTAACTAATGGTTAGACAATTAAGAACAATTTATAGTTGATTAGATTAATTTGAAATAATGTCGGATTCAGGAGGAGGATATTTAAAAATGATGTTCAAATCTTTGCTTTGAATAGATATTTCTCAAAAACGCTTTTTTAAAAATATTTCTAAAAGATATTTTTCGAAACGACACCTATAATTTTCAAAGTTATATTTTGAAAATCATTCTTGACACATTTTGAAATATTCAATGTTTTGTAAAATTCTAATTGGTTTGAAAACTGACTACTTTAATTTTTGTAAACGGCTGTTAAACAAACTTGAAAAGTATTCCTTGAAAATTTTTGAAAAAGTTTCATTCTTACAAAACCTATTTCAAAATTTCCTTAATTTTTTTTTTGATTAAAGCATTTTCAAAATATTTTCTAAAACTTTCCTGTCCAAATTATTTTGAACAACTAGTACATGTTGAAAATTATTTCTTAATAGCTATTTGTGTAAAAGATTAAAATTCTTTAAAACTCCCCCGATATTTTTGAAATTTTTTCTACTAAAATGTCACTACTTTTTCAATTAGGTTGAACAAGTTTTAACAAGTTTTTTTTGTATTGTCTTATTTACTCTTTTTTTTTTTTATGAATGCCAAAGGAGAGGGTTAGGGGGATTCAGTTAGCAAGCAAAAGAAAAATCAGAACAACTTAAACCCTATAACAAAAGCTAATATTTTTTATGCTTACTTTGCATATTCTTTTCGTAACTTAACCCAGGTTGTCAATGCATCAGAAAGGGAGAGATTGTTGGTGCAATTTGCACTAATGATCTAACTCAGATTTTGATTAATGGCAAGTAAGTTAAGTTAGGTTCTGTTGTGATCTGACCACATGATTATGTATGCAGTATGAAGTCCAGATAGGACCTGATAAGAAATCCAACTAACTAAACGGGCCAACCAGATAGCTATACAAAGTCCAGATAGGTCGACAGGCTGACTGAATATCTGACGAGAAGTCCAGCTAGGTTAACAGGCCGACCGGATAGCTGGCATAAAGTCCAGACAGGTTGATGGGCTGACCAGATGTCTGGAAAGTTAGTAAGTTAAGGTAAGTCATTGGAGGAGAGTGACCTTGTGAAGACGCATCTCTGTAAAGGAGACAGTAGGCGTCATTCCAGGTTAGGTCCATTTCGGATCCCTAATTTGAGACCTTGACTAGTTCCTAGTCCTGCGAGGACAAGAACTAATTCATACTACTTATTATTATTGTGCTAACATTTATCTTGCAGGTTATTATATGATTTTTTAGGACAAAGGAGCAAAATTACCTTCGGGTGAATAGTATCCGAAGGCGCTTTCAAGCTTGATGGAAGGTGTTTTTTGTACTGTTCATAGAAGGTGCCTTCCATGGCTATGGAAGGCGCATTCCCAGTGTAAAATTTAACCTGTTCGACGATAAGCTCCAGCGAATTTTTGGAATAGATTTTTACTCATTAGAGGCGCCTTCTACGCTTATGGAAGGCACCTTCCACAACCTATATATGGCAGGCTCGACCAAGCAACCTTCAACAACTTCTACATGAGTTACTACACGCTTGTTTGAGGTTTTGACTGCTCCGGACTTCTGCTCCGACTCTGCTGTGAAGGTGCTATACCCGACGACTGCTCTGAGGAGTTTCAATCGAGGCTGGTAGACCGACATCTACATGAGTGCTCCCACTTTCAATCCCCAAAGTGTCGGTAAAAGTTAATTTGTGTAATTAATTACTGCAAAAGAACAAGTACAGGGTGTTGCACTTGTTCGAACTTTCCTTTGTATTTCGATCCCCTCTTCTGGAGGTACCAGAAGAGGCTTATAGTGAATTACCTATCGATAGGTCCACGGGACTTGGATTTTGGAGTAGGAGTCGTCGAAGACTCCAAACCAGGTAAAACCTTCCTTGTTTCTTTGTGTTCTTATTCCGCTTTAATTTTTGACTACGTACTTAATTTTCAAAAAGTTTTTAAGACACGTGATTCACTCCCCCCCCCTCTCACGTACACCTCGATCTAGCAGTTTGTAGTGAACTAAGAAAGAACTCAAGTGCTATTATGGGATTGCTGAGTGGAATGCTCAGCAAAGGAATAAGGAAGAGGGGGATGAAGGTGTAAGGTTTGTGTTTGCTTTGTGTTGTGTTCTTTTTATCTGTGGTTACACCCTCCTTTTATAGGAGCTTAGACTCATGACCAAGGGCAGAGCCAGGTGTATGCTTACCCAGGCTCTAGCCCAGGGGCCCAACTAGAGTTTATTTTAATTTTAACTATTCACTACATCAGTTTTTAATTCCCAACTCAAAAGAAAAGGCCTTTAGCCTAGGGGCCCACTCTCCATGGCAACCTTTAATAGACGATTAATGATCATTTATTATCATTCCTTGTCGAGCTTGAAACGTTGATGCATGTAGGTCTAACATTCAACGAGCGTAAGTTATGCTCACACACGAATCAACTTGGTTTAGTACAATTCAGATCTTGAATTTGCACCCCTACAGATCCACGTGTAAGAGAGTCTCTCCTTATGTTCATAATATCAATACTTGTGATACCTTATTATAAACCCTTCATGAAGCAAAACTCCCCATGTTGGACTAAACTTCCATGCATGAGGCCTTTCCATCTACCTCGAAGGCTCACGTGGTTGAGGAAGGAAAGGCGTTTTGGCTCGCGGGCAAGCCCCTTGTACCCCTTCGGCTCGCGAGCAAGCCCCTCACCGCCCGTCTGCTAGCGAGTGAGCCCCTCGTCGCCATGGGCTCACGAGCACAAGATCAGGGCTTAGCTTGAGGTGAGTAGGGAAATCATGGTAGAGGAGGGAGTAGAGAGCGAGATTGATGAGGGGGATATGAAGCCACTTGGAGCTTTTGGAGGCAAAGCCGAATTCAAAGTCATCAAAGAGAGACTTCCACTAGAGCTGCTTCATCGATTGTCGCTTCTCCTTTATGAAGTAGATCTCGTTGGGTAGGTGGTGGTGGACATGGAAGAGGCATGCAACTCTGGGATGGCAGTCTATTGGTAGACGAGGTGGCTTATGGAGTTGAGGCAGAGTTGTAGTGAAGGACGAATGGTTACTTTCCTTCCAATTTTGAGGGGATGAAAAAATGCCTCAAAATGGATTCACATATGATTTCATCAGTTGTTCATCCATTATTTAAAAAGATTAGCTAAACAAGAGAAAGAATGAATAATCCATCCTCTTTGTGAAGTACTTTCTTTTCCTCACTCATCCATTCATCCGAGTAAATAGTTCCTCAGAGCAATTTAAGCCTAGAATGGAGAGAGAGTCTAAATTCATTATATTAATGATTTTTTTTAAGTTAATCCATTAGTGTGATATGCTTTAATTAAAGGTCACTAGGACAGGCAGGCTCATTGTGCGCACGCTCCTCTCTGTTTCCCAATTCTCGGACTAGGAAAGGAAATTGGAGTGGGAGTGAGACTTCCTTCCTCTTTTGTCCTCTCGAATTGAATTGACAATGTTAGATTATATATTTATTTGTTTATAGCTTTTAGGGCAATTTGAACTTTTTCCTTTTTTTTTTATAGAGTTTAGGATTTCTTAACTTAACTATATAAGATCTTATAGTCTGTAAAAATATTAAGATCCAATAATATGGTTAGTTTTTTTCCTTCTCTTAATTTCTATATGGTATCAGAGCGGTTCTTCCTCTCTGACCTAATTTTTTCTACTGCCCCCTGTTATTGCTTCCTGTTGCTGCTGCCATCTCCTACTATTGCCATTAATTTCGGCGTCGACATCTATTTTTTGTCCTGCTGCTGTTGATTTCGGCGTTGATATCCATTTTCTGTCAATTTCGGCACCAACGTCCTGCCCTACTGATTTCAGCACCGACATCCTGTGCTATCAATTTTGGCGCCAACGCACTTTTCTACCTATTTCGATGCCGAAGTCCTATGTTGTCGATTTCAGCACTAATGTCCTTTTCTACTGATTTTAATACTGACGCCCTGTGCTATTGATTTCTATATTTGACATCCTTTTCTGCCTCAGATTCTTTGTGTAATCACGGATCATCCTGACATCAGTTTTTACGGATCATACAAATGTGTATCCTTACAGTTTGGTTATTCTGAGAATTATTCATTCTGTCATCATGTCTGATCATGCAGATGCTTCATGGAAATCTGATTCATATATGTTTGAGCAGTTTCAACAATTCCTTGCTTCACAATCCTCTACTATGTCAGCTTCCTCTCATATAGGTTTGTCATCGCCTGGTATTTCAGGTATATCTTCATCATTGTGGATTTTGGACTCTGGTGTCTCCCATCATATGTCATCCAATTTATCATCTTTTGTTTCTTTTTCTCCTAGTTCATCTATATCTATTGTGCCTACTGATGGTACTCCTATGTCATTAGTAGGTGTTGATCCAATTATTACATCTTATTTATCTCTTACTAATATTTATTATATTCTGAGTCTTACTTTAAATCTTATTTCTGTTAGTCAATTATGTGAGTTTGGATGTCTAGTCTCTTTTTCTTCATCCAATTGTTATGTTCAGGACCCGCAATCTTAGAGACTGATTGAGATAGGCCATAAGCAAGGAGGACTCTATGTTTTAGATCAACTCAAATTACCAGAAGTTGTAGCTTCGAGTGTGGATTTATCATCTTTTCATCTGAGTCATTCATCTTCTAATTTTTATTTGTGGCACTCTCACTTAGGTCATATTTCAGCGCCTTCTTTGGAGTTTTTAGCCTCTACAGGAGCATTAGGATCTTTAAAAAGTTCTGATATTTCTTATTGTAGTGGTTGTAAACTGGCCAAATTTTCTACCTTACCATTTTTTAAAAGTCTTTCTTTTTCTTCTGCTCCATTTGATCTTATCTATTCTGATGTGTGGGGACCCTCTCTTATTCCTACAAAAGGGGGGGGGGGGTCAAGGTATTATGTTTTATTTATTGATGATTGTACTTGTTACTCTTGGGTCTATCTTATAAAACACAAGTCTGATTATCTTGCAATTTTCAATAACTTTAGAGCTCTTGTGAAAACTCAACATTCTAGTGTTATAAAGTATTTTCGTTGTAATTTGGAGGGTGAATACATTTCGAATCAATTTTCATATTTACTTATTTCTGATGGTACTATTAATCAAATCTCATGTACATATACTCCTGAACAAAATGGCGTGGCTGAACGGAAACATAGACATCTTGTTGAAATAACCCGTTCATTTTTATTGTCTATCAGTGTTCCTAATACCTTTTAGGGGGAAGCAATCCTTACTGCTGCTCATGTCATTAATAGAATTCCAACCTCACACAATTCAGGTTTGTCACCTTTTGAAAAATTGTATGGGTATGCTCTTGTCTATTCTTCTTTGCTTGTTTTTGGTTCTACTTGCTTTGTCCTTCATCCACATGCAGAGCATAATAAGTTAGCCTCTCGGTCTGCTCTTTGTGTCTTTCTGGGTTATGGTGTTAGTAAAAAGGATATTATTGTTTTGATCCCATTAGTCAAAAATTGTATGTCTCTCGTCATGTTGTGTTTCTTGAGTATATTACATTCTTTTCTATTCTAGCTAGTTCGCATAATATGACAAAGTCATATCTGCTTTGCATTGATCCTTTCAATACTGATACTGAGAAAGATTCACCCACAAATCCTACTGTAGTTCAACTGAATCTGGTACTTTGGTTCTCGAGATATTCACTCCACATGTTCCTTCTTCTACCACTACCTAATTATCTCCTGAGGTTGCGGATGATCCTTCTCTCTACCGTCGTCAATCCACTCGTGTTTGTAAGTCTACTAAACTACCAGATTTTTTTACTCTTGTTATTCTCGTTCTTTTGCTTCATTTGTTGCATCTATTCATTGTCTTCTGAGCCTGAATCCTATAGAGAAGTTGTTTGTAATCCACTTTGGCAGAGTGCTATGGCTAAGGAACTAACTTCTTTACATCAGAGTCATACATGGGATTTGGTTCCATTGCCACCAAGAAAATATACTATTGGTTCTCGTTTGGTATATAAGATCAAAATTAAATTTGATGGATCTATCGAACGATACAAAGCTTGTCTTGTTACTAAAGGTTATTCTCAGGAGTATGACATGAATTATGAAGAAACATTTACTCCTATTGTAAAAATGATAACTATTCATACTCTGATTATTGTTACTTCTGTTTGTCAATAGAGAATATCCCAGATGGATGTCAAGAATGCATTTCTAAATGGTGATCTTCATGAAGAAGTTTATATGACACATTCTCCTAGTATTTCACATAAACCTAGTGAAGTTTGTAGGTTTCGTAAAGCGCTTTATGGTCTCAAACAAGCACCTCATGCTTGGGTTGAGAAGTTCTCAACAGTGATTACTTTGTTTGGTTTTTATCCTAGTAATCATAATTCAGCATTGTTTGTCAGATGTACGAGTGCAGGTCGTATTCTTTTATCATTATATTTTGATGATATGATTATTACTGGTGATGATTCTGATGGAATTGCTTCCTTGAAGTTTGAGTTGGCTCATTATTTTGTTATGAAAAACTTGGGTATACTACGTCACTTTCTGGACATTGAGGTCGCCTATTCCCCGAAAGGTTATCTTTTATCTCAGTCAAAGTATATATATAATCTGTTTAAGCTGCTCGTCTTACTGATAATAGAGTTGTCGATACTAATGCTTAATATTCTCCATCTGATGGCTCACCTTTGTTAGATTCTAGTTTGTACAAAACTATTGTTGGAAGCTTGGTTTATTTCACCGTGACTCGTCCAGATATTGCGTATAATGTTAATGTGGTTAGTCAATTTCTCGTTGCACCAACTATAGTTCATTGGACCGTTGTTCTTCATATTCTCAAGTATCTTTAGGTTACTCAATTTCAAAGTCTTTTATTTACTTCTACTTCATCTCTTGAGCTGTGTGCATACTCTGATACGGATTGGGTTGGTGATTCTACGGATCGCAAATCTACCACTAGCTTCTGCATTTCTCTTGGTGATTCCCGCATTTCTTGGAAGAGTAAAAAACAAAATGTTATTTCTAGATCTTCCATATAGAAGCTGAGTATCGTGTCATGGTCTCAACTACTTGTGAGATAGTTTGGTTGTGTTGGTTGCTTGCGGATATGAGTGTCTCTCTTCATCAACCTACTTCGTTATATTGTGATAATCAGAGTGCTATTCAAATTACACACAATTCAGTTTTTCATGAGCGGACGAAATATATTGAAATTGATAGTCACATTACTCGTCACCATCTTCAGATTGACACTATCACATTACCTTTTGTTCCTTCAAAGTTACAGATTGCTGATATGTTTACCAAGGCACATTCCGCTTCACATTTTCTTTTCTTATCTAACAAACTCTCAATGCTTCTAGCTATAGTATTGTGAGTTTCAGGGGGATGTTAGATTATATATTTATTTGTTTATAGCTTTTAGGACAATTTAGACTTTTTCCTTTTTTATAGAGTTTAAGGTTTCTTAACTTAACTATATAATACCTTACACTATCAATTTTAAGATTCAATAATATGATTATTTTTTTTCGTAATTTCTACATAATTCATAGATGATTTCATCAATTATTCATCTATTATTTAAAAAGATTAGGTAAATAAGAAAAAGAATGAATAATCCATCCTCTTTGTGAAGTACTTACTTTTCCTCACTCATCCATTCATCCGAGTAAATAGTTTAATAGAGCAATTTAAGCCTAGAATGGAGAGAGAGTCTGAATTCATTATATTAATGATTTTTTTTTAGTTAATCCAATATAAATTAACTTTATTGTTGTAAAATCTTCTAAAATGTTACTATTCTTCTATTCATATATATTTAAGCCAATTAAATATAATAATCACACCAATCAAATGGTGCATCAATCTTTTTTTGATCGAGTTTCCACTAGATGTCTAGTTAATTAGACGGTGATAATTTTATTATAATAAAATAAGAGGTCATTTTTTGATAAATATATGCCCTTAGAAAATAAAAACTCTTCTCACCCTTTAATCACTTGGCGGTCGATTATAAGTTGAACCCGTAATTTATCTCTCTTCAGATAATTTGAGGATGGACTGTGAGGAACACTTAGGATGAGCATAATCACCTTTTTACTATAATCTTTACTATCCTAGTTAGAGTTCTATATGATTTTTTTTACCATCTCTAATATGTCATCTCAATGTCACATAAAAATATAAAAATATATCACTTTCTTCATCATAAGACTCTATATTATCAACTTTTATACATCATTAATTATTAGTCTCGCCTATATTATTAATTTTGAGATAAAATAGTAAATTTGAAATTTCACTATTCTTAAATTATAAATTTCAAACCTTATATCCATAATGATTACAGCTTGTTTCTTTAACTTTATCATTTCACAAATCTATATAAAAACCTCTCAGCGGAGATGTCAAGCATAGGAGAAGAAAACACAGCTCCTTAATTTTATTAAAAAAAACTAATATTTAATTCTTACGACACCTCTTAGAGCTCTATGTGATTTTTTTTTATCCAATATATCACCTCAAATATGTATCAAAAAATAAAAAAACCTATCACTCTCCGCAATTAAAAAATTTCCCTATGGCTCTTCAGTGAACCTATATTATCAACTTTGTATTCAACATTAATTATTTACCCCACCTATATTATTAATTTTGGGATGAAAAAAATTTCACTACCACTAGTAAATTACAAACATCAAATTTTTGTCAGCATTTTCATTTCTCTTTAAAAACCTCCTTAGAGCATACCAGCCTATATAAAATCAGTTACTATCCTAAATTTTATATATTTTTTTTTCAAAAAAACCATTTATATCATATTCAATGTTTCTCCAATTATAAAGAATGGAACTCTTTACTCTAAAAATAAAATAATATTTATCTTCAATCTCTTTTCTTATTTTTCAATCTCCCCCATTAAATTTTCTTCTAAATTTTCTTCTATGACAAATATAATAATACTGAAAATAGAACAAGAAGAATTTCATAACTGTATGATTTACCTAATTTTAATGATATTATTAAAAAAACTTAGTATGAATGCTTATACACTAATTAATCCATGCAAACCGTGCCGTCTCGCGTTCTCCGACAGACAAGCCGACCGCCGTATCTATGCATGCACGTCGGCGCGTGTCTCAGATTCCGATCTCCACGATCTATTCCCATCCGCTTACTTGGTGAGTCACCACACCTCCCACGTGGCGGAGTTTGGCGTTCCCCAAGTCATGCATGGACACGCGTCGGCCATGCGCACGTCGAACGCGAGGGCAATTTAACCGTCCGTGCGTGCGTGCGTGCAGGGTGGGCGACGAGACAACTAACAGCTCCTGCATGGCGGTAGCACAAGTGCCCAACCACAACCCCAAAGGCCTGGGTGGGCGATCGTCGTGGCTCGTGTGCCACCGCGTCCCTACATCACCATCATCATCGATCGATCCACCTGCACGCCCTGCTCTTATATATGCACACACGAGGTGACCATGAACGTACCGCATAGAAGTAGATAGAGAGAGGCTATATGAGGCACACACCGCATGGTACGACCGCCGTTGAAAGGTAGAGAACATTTGGCCGTGCCACGCTGTGTGCATCTGATGCAGTCTCTCCCTCTCATCATTCACCAGCTACCTGAAATCAGCCTTAATTATATATGATCTTGAGGAATTCTTCTTCAATTCTTCCACATATCCAACTTCACTTAACTATAGATATTTCTACTAGTACATCTTTAGCTATATAATTTATTTTTTTTCTTCCATTTTGCACCTCATGTATATACTGAACTCTATAGATATATATGTTTTTATAAAGTAAAGTGCAGGATCTGTATATACAGAGGGAGATCGAGTTCTACATAATATTTGATATGGGGATTTATCAGGGCCTCCCGCATACACGAGACAAGTCGAGTAAGAGTTAACAAAGGGCCATGTCAATTCTAGATTCCGCATACATCTATTATACCCCGGTGCTCTGATGTCCTCTGGCCCAAAGCTCAAAACTATAGTAGGCCAGCCCTACCTCCCCTAATAGATAATTAATGCATCATAAATACATGTGAATGTGAAAAGTCAGAATAAAAGAGGATATTTCATCTTTAATTAATAAAATTAATACAACATTGAAGTAATCAAATGAGATACTTCTTATTTTATTTGTAATTAATATCTCATCCAAACAGGGAGGAAGAAGATCCATCTACAGCAGTATAAAAAAGGTTTCTTCATCACAAAAGTAGGGAGAGGGTTCACCTCCATCTCTAAAGTCTCTATTATTTCAATTCCTTTTCTTACAATTGCTTCTGATTTAAACATTGGAGTGCAAATGCCGAGTCATTTCCCGATTTCTTTATATGTAAATATTCCTAAGAGTGTATTTGGTTGGAGGTTATTTTTGATAATCTTGATTATCCATCTAAGTTATCAATGAAAATCTTATTTGGTTTAGTTAATTGATGATTTCTAAATAATATTTCATGTCCGACACGTCAGCAAAACAGACATGTAATCCAGAAAATTTTGAAAAACTGAGATTTTTCTTGATTTCGAAATTAATAAATTTTTTTACCCAAAATAACATCAAATAAAAGAAAAATGTAAAAAAATAAAAAATATAAAAATTAAAATAAAATTTTTTTTAAAAAATAAAAAAATGTAAAAAAAACATAAATTTTTTTTAAAAAAATAAAAAAATAGGAAAAACGTAAAAAAAATTTAAAAATGATTTAAAAATGGGGGAAAAAATTAAAAACATAAAAAATAGAAAAAAAATAAAAAAAATTTTAAAAACATAAAAAATAATAAAAAACGCAAAAAATAAAAAAATATATATATAAAAATAAAAAAATAAAAAAAATGTAAAAATTTAAAAAAATGAAAAATGAAAAAAAAATAAAAAAATAAAAGAAATAAAAAAATAAAAAAAACATAAAAATAAAAAAATATGAAAAAGAAAAATAAAAAAAACGTAGAGTTTAAAAGATATATATGGTTGCTTTTGTAACTAAGGGTAATATAGTAAAATATTAAATTAGATTATTCATTAAAACCTTCAAACAAATAAATTTTTGTTGTATTATTTAGGTTGAACCAAATAACATTTGATGATATTTTATTTCACATAATCTTGGTTATGTGATTACTTGATAATCACATAATTAAGATTATATTTGATAACTTGAACTAAATGTACTCTAAAAGTTATGATCCCTCCTCTTCTTGTCAATGGTGGTCAAAATTTGAATCAATTAATCAGTGAGTCAAATTTGATGATCTTAAAACAAGATCAATATTCTAGAAAAAATGATTAATACATAATTAAGAAACAGATAAAGCAAATATATATAGCTAGAGATTTAGCAAAGAAGTATTATTAATTTATTATACTTTCCGGTTTTCGAAATTAATTATATAATAATAATAATAATATGGGATACATATCTTAATTACTTAATGACATTAGATGCATTTATAATTAAGATGCTGCAACTTATCTCTTCTTATGTACAAGTTATAAAATAGAAATTAAAATATTATTTCTACAAATTAAACAGGATCCGTTGTAGTCTAGTTGGTTAGGATATTCGGCTCTCACCCGAAAGACCCGGGTTCAAGTCCCGGCAACGGAATTATTGGTTTTTTTTTTTTTTTTGCTCCTTTGAAGAACATTGGATCCTTCTTCTCTGCAGTCCATCCCTGAAACTGTGGTCGTCTGGACAGACACGAAACTATCAATTCCTTAGCTTCAGGGACAGCATTAATTAATTGCCTCTGCAAAACCTTCGTATGCTTGAAGCAAACTCTAATCTGAGCAAGCAAGCATCCACTCTTTACTCCAAAGCAACAACGACGACTCGCATCATATTTATATCGATCCACTCTCCATTTTCATTGTTCATCCAACAATGTCCATGGCCACCTCCATCACCGCCAACCTCGCCCTTTTCCTGCTCTGCATCAACCTCATAAATATTATGAGCTCCGCCCTTCCCCCCGACTTCTCCATCCTCGGCTATTCCGACGAAGACTTGACCTCCCCTGACAAGCTCATCCACCTCTTCGAGCTGTGGATGTCCAAGCACAGCAAATCGTACTCCTCTCTGGAGGAGAAGCTGATGAGGCTCGAGCTCTTCGAGGACAACCTGAAGCACATCGACGAGACTAACAGGAAGCAAAGAAGCTACTGGCTCGGGCTCAATGCGTTTGCCGACATGAGCCAGGATGAGTTCAAGGCGAAGTATCTCGGACTGAATCAAATCGGTGTGCCAAGAAGCAGAGGTTCAAGCTCTGTCTTTCGGTACGAGAACGCCGGCGACTTGCCCAAGTCCGTCGACTGGAGGAAGAAAGGTGCAGTGACCCGTGTTAAGGACCAAGGCCAATGCGGTAAGAGCTAGGCATTAATTTAATTTGATTGTTGTTCTCGAATGCAAGCAATCGCCATTGTTAATTAATTTAATTTGCAGGAAGCTGCTGGGCTTTCTCCACTGTGGCTGCTGTGGAAGGCATAAACCAGATAGTCACCGGGAACTTAACATCTCTCTCTGAGCAAGAATTGATCGACTGTAGCAGTGAAAACAATGGATGCAATGGAGGACTCATGGACTATGCCTTCTCCTACATCGCGTCGACCAAGGGACTGCACGCCGAAGAGGACTACCCTTACCTGATGGAAGAAGGCACTTGTGAGCAAAAGAAGGCTGATCTGGAGGTGGTCACCATCAGTGGCTACGAGGATGTGCCGGAGAACAGCGAAGAGAGCCTGATGAAGGCGCTGGCGCACCAACCTGTGAGCGTCGCCATTGAAGCTTCGGGCAGAGACTTCCAGTTCTACAGTGGGGTGAGATCGACCTTCGACTCTGATTCCTTTGAATTAAGCATTATTAGTATTTTCAATCAAGATATCTTCATGATTTTTTTGTATTTTCAACAATTAGTATATATGATCTAGGATGAATTTGCAGGGAGTGTATGATGGGCACTGTGGGAGTGAGCTCGATCATGGGGTGGCGGCGGTAGGGTATGGGTCGTCGAAGGGGCAAGACTACATCGTCGTGAAGAACTCGTGGGGTTCGCGGTGGGGAGAAAAGGGTTACATAAGAATGAAGAGGAACACCGGAAGAATTGAAGGCCTGTGTGGGATCAACAAAATGGCTTCTTATCCAACTAAAGATCAATGAGAGATTGATCGACAATTTCATTTATCAATCAGTTACCGTCTCTTTGTGATGATAATCAGGAGGATTAATCTTGTTTACTGATTCAGAAATAAACATCTGTTGAAGCGATTTGTTTTATCAGTATGCTTGTTGTTTGTAGCTCGAGCAGATTGCATTATATATATGCCTATGTGTTAAAGAGCCGACTGTGAATGATCTGAGCTAAAACTACAAGCCTAGCAGTTAGATGAAGGAAATGGCTATTGGAGTAATAAAGTTTAAAAGGTAAAAATTAAAAGGTCACCCCACATTTAATAAATTCGTTGAACAAGTGTTTCTTTTTGTAAAAATCGGATGTCCTATCAAGTATTTTTTTAATTTTTAGTATTATTGTCCGAGCTATGATCAAATGTTACAACATTAGTAGATAATTGGTGGCAAAAAAATGAATACGCCCTCACAATAGTAGTAGATAATGTAATATATAATAGTTACAAAATAATTGCTACAATATTATATCTTACTTTTAACATTATTGTAGCAATTATTTTTATAGTTGTTACAAGTATTGTAGTAATTACTTTGATTTTAATCAATTTGAAGTGATTTTAATAAAGTTTAAATAATTTTGATCAAGTTGGTAAATAATATTTTGATATACTAATATTTAGGATTTTAAATTTAAGATTCAAAGATTTAGGATTTAAAGTTTAATATTTAGGGTTAAATTACAATAGTGCTACCTTTAAAGTGATTTTGATAAATTTAGAATGATTTTGATCATGTAGAAAATAATCAAATCATTCCTTTTTTTAGAGAATCAAATCATAGGTGAAAAGGATATAATCAATTAGATTGACTTGTTTGAGAATAATTTATTTTTGGTAGAATGATTTTTTCTTTCTCTAATTATTCTTTTCGCTCTTTATAAACAAACATGTGTGAGTCTTCTTCTCCGAAGGTATTCACGATGCCCACGAATTCTTCCACTATCGTTGTCTCTTCTTTTTCTGCAATGGGATCAATCAATAAATATAATTATTTGAGGTAGAGGAAGTTGGGCTATCTTACAGGTGATTTTTCTTAGCCCCCATCAAGCGATGCATCACACCAGATTTAGCTAGCTGAGAATTCAATTTGCTTGCCTGGCTAATTAATTCCATGGAACCCAACATTAGTCATCGTTATCTCTAGTTCAAGATGGCTAAGGAGGTGTGTGACGCGACTCAAAAGATATATTATGATCTTGACAATACTTCTTAGATTTTTGAGCTACAATCAAAGCTAGAAGATTTAAAACAAAGTTCAAATTTTGTGGCGTAGTACTTCTCTAATCTTCAAGATCATTGGCAAGAATTTGATATATTCTTTAAAGAAGATTTAGCATGCACTAACTGTAGTGTCAAAATTTACTGTAATATTGAAAAGGAACGTGTGTTTGATTTTTTTTTTTTTGTCAGTCTTAATAGTAATTTGGATGAGGTACACGGCACATAGTAATTTTTTTGTCAGTTTGTTCCCGAGTTGCCGACTTTCCGAACCAAATGGTAAACGACGGTACCAACACAACCGGAGCTCGGCAAGTTTAAGAGCGATCCGGCCTATCTTCATGCAGCCAATCGGCTGGTCGGCCAACGCTACCATATCGATAAGCTGCTCCTTCTAGGAGTGCTGTATATATTTGGCTTGTCGCCCGTCGAAGCCGACCTGCCTTGCAACATGAGTAAGCATTCTTATCGTCCTCTTTCCTTTGTGCTAACTGATTTATTCTTTGTTTCTGTAGCTGAAATCATGTGGCGTGCCAAGGCTACCGAGCGGCTAAAGTTGAGAGCTGCTGAGATTGAGGCGGCGAAGAATAAGGAGGTCGCCGAACGGGGATTGGTCCTGGCTGGCCCAGCAGCTGGAGGGGGTGAGGGGACTCAGATTGTCCCCGAAGCCGTAACCGCCTCTGTCTCTCTAGACGAGGCTGGGGGCGATATCGCATCCTCTGCTCAAGCCGAGGTAGAGGGCCGCTCGGCGGATGAGGCTCCTCTAGCGACTCGGAAACGCAGACGGCAAGAGCAAGCCTCTCAGCCAACCCCCTCCGATGAGCAGCGTTCTGACCGGGGTGATGATGCTCCCGTGATCTCCGGGGCGGTTTCCACAGAGAGCACCCCTACGCCGCTCGGCTCCCCCCGGGCTGCCTCCGAGGTATCTCCTGTTAGTCTTCCTCGGACCCTGCATCGCCTAAGACGATTGGGCGACCGTCCTTCCACGATTGGCGAGCCATCTGGCACAGCAACCACGCCCCAAGATGATCCGAGCGGCCCGCGGTTGATTAAAACTGTTCTGCGATTTCCGTCGGAGGAATATTTATTGGTTGCCGATCGGCCAACGGTTCCCGAACAGCAAATCACTCTCACAGGTCCTCTGGCCAAAGCTTGGGAGGACGCTCGGCTTCGCATCGCTCTTATGACCCTCGGCCAACTAGGAGACAGCAATTTGCAGCAGACGACTGGGGTATATCCTTTGTCTTGTCGACCAATTTGGTTTAGCTTCTAACTTGATCACATCCGTTCACAGAACTGGGTGGAGCAGATCGCCATCAGCAACCGCTTGGCCAAGTTGGAGGACGAGCTGAAAAAGCTCAAAGCCTCGAATGAAAGCAGAGGACAATCCACGGCTGCTTTGGAGAAGGCCAAGAAGCTCTTGGAAGTCGAGCGGAATAGATCCTCTGACTTGGCAGGTGAAGTGACTCGGCTCAACGCTCTGGTCAAGCAGTGCGATAAAGAAATAAAGCTCGCGACCAACCGGAAGCTTAAGTCCATCGACGATATGGACTTGATGAAGGTGGAAAACCGAGGGTTGGAACAGCGCGTGAAGGACTTGGACGCCTTGCTGGCCATTGAATGGGAGAGCCGCTCGACTGACCAGGCAAAATCTGAAGGGGCTTTGAAAGATCTTCAGGCTGCCCTTGATGTTGGTTGCTACTCGGAAAACCTAGAGGTTCCACTGTACAAAAATTTTGTACAAAGGTCTGAACCTTTTCCTAGCTACCATGTGTTATTTTAAATTAAATTTTGGATCGCCTGCGGAACTTAAGACGTTTGTGTTGGTGCAACCTTAGGTCAAGGTTGACCTGGTTGACCCGACTCGAGTTGACGTGACTCGAGTTGTATTTTGATGTTTGACTTGGGAAGATTGTCGGTGCAACCTTAGGTCAAGGTTGACCTAGTTGTGTTGCATGTTGATGTTTGACACTCGTGAGAGAGTTCTATTCTTGATGTGGGACAAGAATAGATGTTTGGGAGATTATTGGTGCAACCGTAGGTCAAGGTTGACCTGGTTGACCTGATTCGGGAAAAGTCCAAGTATGAAGACTTGGCACGGAAAAGTCCAAGCAGGGACTTGGCACGGAAAAGTCCAAGCAGGGAGCTTGGCACTGGAAAAGTCCAAGCAGGGAGCTTGGCACTGGAAAAGTCCAAGTATGGAGACTTGGCACTGGAAAAGTCCAAGCAGGGAGCTTGGCACGTGAAAAGTCCAAGTATGGAGACTTGGCACGGGAAAGTCCAAACAGGGAGTTTGGCACGGGGAAAGTCCAAACAGGGAGTTTGGAACGGTGAAAATCCTAGTGAGTGAAGCTAGGTGAAGGTGAAAGTCCTGGTGAGTGAAGCCAGGCATTCGGGAAAATCCTGGTGAGTGAAGCCAGGTGAAAATCCTAGTGAGTGAAGCTAGGTGAATGGGAAAGTCCTAACTGGGATGTTAGGCAGTGTGGAAAGTCCTGGTGAGTGAAGCCAGGCAGTGGGAAAGTCCTGGTGAGTGAAGCGAGGAGAAAGTCCTAGTGAGGATGTTAGGCGTGGAAATCTGGTGAGTGAAGTCGGTGAAAGTCCCGGTGAGTGAAGCCAGGGAAAGATGGATCGGGGATGATCGGACTTCGGTGTTGGAAAGTCCAAGTAGGTCAAAGGGATTGACCGGATACTTGGTAGGGAGTTCTAGCAGGTCAAGGGAGTGACCGGATGCTAGGGATGAAGTACCAATAGGTCAAGGTTGACCGGATATTGGTTTGAAGTCTTGGGACTTGGTTTGGGCAAAATAGCTCGGATCGGTCACCGACCGATCCGGTGATACTGTTTTCTCGATCGGTCGATGACCGATCGATCAAGCTCTGTTGATTCTTGTCGATCGGTGTGACCGATCGAGCAACAGAGGCGAAAAGAAGGCGGCTGATCGGTCCACAGACCGGTCCCGGTCTGGGGACCGATCAGAGACGATGTCGCGAAGCACGGCGGAGTGGGATCGGTGCGTGGACCGATCAGGTCTGATCGGTCCACGCATCGATCGAGTACGACCGATCGGTCGGGGACCGATCAAGACAGTCCCTGATCGGTCCGTAGACCGATCGAGTTCTAGCCGTTGCGACGCAACGGCTAGTTTCTTTTTCTCCTTCGCGGTATAAAGGGGCTGAGGGCTTCTACAGGGCGGCTTCTTCCTTTCTTCTTGAGCTTCGCTCTTCGACTACTGAGCTGCTGGTGTGCTCTTGAGCTTTGAGCTCTGCGTGAGTTTCCTGCTGGTGTTCTAGCTGATTTGGATCCAGAAGCTGCTGCTTCATCAAGGTTCCAGTCGACAACAAGAGGCAAGCAAGTGTTTTACAATTTCTATTGTTCTTGTTTGTTGTCTCTATTGTTGTACTCCTTTGTTTGCTGTTGCGAAAGATTGTGGTGAGGTTTCTCCACCCACAAGGAGTATATTATTAGCCGGTTCTCCGGGGACTCATCCACCGATGGATTGAGAGACTTCGTCCACCTTACGGACACGCCGAGGAGTAGGAGTATCATCTCCGAACCTCGTTACATCGACGCGTTGAGGTTTGATCTTCTTGTTTTCGTTTCCTTGTTTGTTTTTCCGCTGCGCTAACGAATTGTAGGAAGAAACGCGATCAATTTGGGGCGGCTATTCACACCCCCCCTCTCTAGCCGAGTACGAAGGATCCTAACAGTTTGATCCAAAACTTAATCTATTTGTTCTTTTAGGTTTTGACTTGGATCTCCTGCGGAACTTAACACGTTCGACCCAAATCACCTTAAGTTATTAATTCCATTAAATATTAATTTCCATAATTGGTTCCCAGTACTGACGTGGCGAGGCACACGACCTTCTTGGATATGGGAGCAACCACCACCGACTAGACAAAACCTTTTATAGAAAGTTAATATTTAATTTCCTAAAATAACTTTAGGTTAACCGAAAAGAATAATCAAATCACAAGGAAAAGAAAAAACAAAAGAACACAACATCGAAAAACATATTCGAAATTCTAGAATCGTAAGCCTCTTGTATTTGGTATTATTTCCATAAATAACTAGTATGATGCGGAAAGAAAAATTACTAGTTATACCTTGTAGAAAAACCTCTTGATCTTCTACCGTATTCCTCTTCTAACCTCGGACGTTGTGTGGGCAACGATCTTCCGAGATGAGAAACCACCAAGCACCTTCTTCTTCTCCTAGCTAGGTTCGACCAACTCAAAGAAGCTTCACCAAGGACGAAGAACAAAACACCAACCAAGCTCCAAGGGATACAAGATTTCTCTCCTTCTTCTTCTTCTTCTCCAAGTAGTATCCGGCCACCACAAGAACTCCAAGCAAGAGATAAGTTTCGGCCACCACAAAAGAGGAAGAAAGGAAGAGGATGGCCGGCCACAATAATTTTCTTCAAGGATGAATAATTTCGGCCACCACCAATGCTCCAAGGGATGCTAGAGATGAGACTTGCTTTCTCTCCTTCTTCTCCTTCCTTGATCCGGCCACAAACAAAAGCTCCACCAAGAAGATAGGTTTCAGCCAACAAGAGGAGAAGAGAGAAAGGGAAGGGCCGGCCACCACACCAAGGAAAACAGGGAGAAAAATAATAGAGGTTGTTCACCATGAAGGCACCCCTACCCCTTCTTTTATATTCCTTGGCTTTGGCAAATAAGGAAATTTATTTATAATAAAATTTCCTTAACTTTCCTTGACAACAATTAATTAAGAAAAAATTAAATAAATTTTCCTAATTAATTGTATGTGGCCGGCCACCTCATGTAGAGCAATTAGGATAATTTTAATCAACAATTAAAACTTCCTTTTTTGTCTTTGGAAATTTTAAAAAATAAAATTTCCTTTTAAAATCCCTTCATGGTTGATAAAAAGAAATTTCTATAATTTTAATTTTCAACATGTGAATAATTTTCGAGAGAAAAATAAAATATCTTTCCAATCTACAAATAAGGAAAGAGATCTAATCTCTTTCTTTTAATCTTTTGTAGATCTTTTAAAGAGAGATATTTTAATTTTAATTCTCTGTAATAAATTATATCTTCCACATAATAAAAATAAAAATTAAAATTTTTTTAATTTAATGGGGGCAGGCCACCTAAGCTTGCGACCACCCATGAACCAAGGCTTGGCCGGCCCTAGCTTGAACCACAAGCTAGCTTGGCCGGCCCCTTTCTCATGGGTATGAAGGTGGGTATAGGTGGATATAGTACTCTATAAATAAGAGGTTACGATAGGGACCGAGAGGAGGAATTGGTTTTGGTCTCCCGATAAAATTAAGCATCCCGTGTTCGCCCCGAACACACAACTTAATTTTATCAATAATAATTCATTCCACTAGAGAACTATTATTGAATTACCGCACCAATCCCAAATTATATTTTTGGGTTCCTTCTTATTATGAGTGTATTAGTCTCCCTGTGTTTAAGATATCGAATGTCCACTAATTAAGTGAGTTACTGACAACTCATTTAATTAATATCTTAGTCCAAGAGTAGTACCACTCAACCTTATTATCATGTCGGACTAAGTCCACCTGCAGGGTTTAACATGACAATCCTTATGAGCTCCTCTTGAGGACATTATCAACCTAGTATCTCTAGGACACAGTTTCCTTTTATAATCAACAACACACACTATAAGTGATACCATTTCTCAACTTATCGGGCTTATTGATTTATCGAACTAAATCTCACCCATTGATAAATTAAAGAAATAAAATATCAAATATATGTGCTTGTTATTATATTAGTATTAAGAGCACACACTTCCATAATAACCGAGGTCTTTGTTTCTTTATAAAGTCAGTATAAAAGAAACGACCTCAAATGGTCCTACTCAATACACTCTGAGTGTACTAGTGTAATTATACAGTCAAGATAAACTGATACCTAATTACACTACGACCTTCCAATGATTTGTTCCTTTCCATTATGGTCGTGAGCTACTGTTTATAATTTATAAGATACTGATAACATGATCCTCTGTGTGTGACACCACACACCATGTTATCTACAATATAAATTAATTGAACAACTACATTTATCATAAATGTAGACATTTGACCAATGTGATTCTTATTTCTAGATAAATGTTTATACCAAAAGCTAGACTTTTAGTATACACTCTAACACTTGACGCTTCCCAAGCCACGCTCAAAGAGTATCAAGATGGGGAGCCCGGCCGGTCGGCTGAAGTGCGCAAAGCTTTAGTCTGCTCGGATGAATTTGGTGAAAAGTTCAGCGATAAGCTGTCCTTAACTTTCGAAGAGGCTATCAAGGTGGCGGTTGATTATCTGAAGACTAAGGGCCACCTACCAACCGTGCTGTCTATCCCCCCCGAAGATCTGGCTGTCATGATGGGCTCTATCCCTGATGCCCTTTTTAATTTTGATGAGTGAGGAGTCTTTGGAGTATCTCTTTGCTGTTTTTTGTATGCCCGTCGTTCGGGGCGAACACTGTTATTAGTTTTTGTCTGTCCTCTGTTCGGCGTAAATGAACTCTTTTTTGTTATTTGTTTGCTCGACCAGTATTCAATCCTTAACTTTTGTGTCGGTCCAAATTTTCTCGCACCAAGTATACTGTATAAAGGAGCCGCTCGGCCGTATGATGTCTTTATTCTTGCCTTAACGACAGGCCCGATTATGGGTCGGCCTTTACAACCGAGTGGAACCACGCAAAAAGCTATCCGTCCGGAGGCTTTATAGACTCCGGTTGCTCGCTTTTGAACGTCGATTTTTACCGTCTGAGCCCGACGAACATCCGCTCGGAGGGTTTATAGACGCCGGCACGCCTCTCGATTTTTAACGTCGGAGCTCGACGGTTTTCCGCTCGGATGATTTATAGACGCCGGTTCGTCTCTCGATTTTTAACGTCGGAGCTCGACGGTCTTCCGCTCGGATGATTTATAGACGCCGGCTCGTCTCTCGATTTTTAACGTCGGATCTCGACGGTCTTCCGCTCGAAGAGTTTATAGACGCCGGCTTGTCTCTCGATTTTTAATGTCGGAGCTCGACGGTCTTCCGCTCGGATGATTTATAGACGCCGGCTCGTCTCTCGATTTTTAACGTCGGAGCTCGACGGTCTTCCGCTCGGAGAGTTTATAGACGCCGGCTCGTCTCTCGATTTTTAACGTCGGAGCTCGACGGTCTTCCGCTCGGAAGATTTATAGACGCCGGCTCGTCTCTCGATTTTTAACGTCGGAGCTCGACGGTCTTCCGCTCGGAGAGTTTATAGACGTCGGCTCGTCTCTCGATTTTTAACGTCGGAGCTCGACGGCCCTTAAGGCTAACTTTAACACTGTCGTTCGGCGAAGTTATTTGTCATCCTTTATCATTTTTGCGGCCTGCATTACAAGTACATGGGCGACCAAAGCATATGCAAAATTACATCAGCGCACCTCTTACCCAGCTCAGTACGGCTGGAGATGATTCGCGCTCCATGGTCGATTCAGCTGTCGCCCGTCTTCATCCTCCAAATAATAAGCACCTAAGCGGAGCTTTTCGATGACTTTGAAGGGGTCCGCCCAAGGAGCCTCTAGTTTGCCCACATCGCCGACCGACTTTACTTTCTTCCAGACAAGGTCGCCAACCTGGAATGCTCTGGGGATTACGCGCCGATTGTAGTTTTGCTTCATCCGTTGCCGGTAAGCCATCAACCGGACGGACGCCTTGGCTCGCTCCTCGTCGACCAAATCCAGCTCCATGTTCCTCCGCTCGGCGTTGCCATCATCATAGTTCTGGATCCGGACGGACTCGACGCCAACTTTGACAGGAATAACTGCTTCGCCGCCGTACACCAGATGGAATGGCGTGACGCCCGTTCCTTCCTTCGGGGTCGTTCGGATGGCCCATAGGACGTCCGGCACTTCATCCACCCAACTTCATCCCAAATGGTCGAGCCGAGCGCGCAAAATGTGAAGAATTTCTCGGTTGGCTACTTCGGCTTGACCATTGCTTTGGGGGTACGCTACGGACGTGAAGTGTTGCTCAATGCCATAGCTTTTGCACCAATCTTCGAGCAACTTTCCCGCGAACTGCCGCCCATTATCGGAAACAAGTCAACGAGGGATGCCGAACCGGCAGATGATATGTTGCCAGATAAACTTCTTGACCATCTGCTCGGTGATTTTGGCTAGTGGCTCGGCCTCCACCCACTTGGAAAAATAATCGACCGCCACTAGTAGAAATTTCCGCTGGCCGGTCGCCATAGGAAACGGACCCACAATATACATTCCTCATTGGTCGAAAGGACAGGACACAGTAGCTGCTTTCATTTCCTCCGTCAGTCGGTGTGAGAAGTTATGATACTTTTGGCAAAAAAGGCACGTCGACACGGTTCGAGCAGCGTCTGCTTGCAAGGTTGGCCAGAAGTATCCGACCAACAGAATCTTTTTAGCCAGTGATCGTCCGCCCGGATGCCCTCCGCATGATCCTTGATGCACTTCTTGGAGGATGTACGCTGCGTCTTCCGAACTCACGCATTTCAAAAGTGGGCGGGAGAAAGCCTTCTTGTATAGTTGGTCTCCAATGAGCGTGAACCGACTGGCTCTCCTCCTCAACACCTGGGCTTCATCACGATCGGATGGCGTAGCCCCCGAGCGGAGATATTCCGTGATGGGTGTCCTCCAATCGCTCGGAAACGTGAGGCCCTCCATCCGGTCGACGTGCGGCGCCACTAAAGATACTTGTTCAATTGGCCTCTGGATGACGACCGGGGATATTGAACTTGCGAGTTTAGCTAGTTCATCTGCAGCTTGGTTCTCCGCTCGGGGTATCTTCTGGATAATAACCTCTCTAAAGTTGGCCTTGAGTTTTTCAAAGGTCTCGGCGTAGAGTTTGAGCCGAGCGTTGTTAATCTCAAAGGTACCCGAGAGCTGCTGAGCGGCCAACTGAGAGTCTGAATGCAGTGTCACTCGTCCAGCCCCCACGTGCTGGGCGGTCTGTAAGCTGGCTATAAGGGCTTCATACTCTGCCTCATTATTCGTAGCTCTATAATCAAGCCGGACGGACAGATGCATCTTTTCTTCTTGGGGAGAGAGCAATAATACACCGATCCCGCTCCCGAGTCGAGTGGACGATCCGTCCACAAATATCCTCCACATGACTTCGGGTTCTGGCCTTTGTACTTCGGTGACAAAATCCGCCAAGTACTGCGCTTTTATCGTCGGACGGGGCTGGTATTGAATGTCAAATTCGCTCAACTCCGTTGTCCATTTGATGAGCCGCCCGGACGCTTCTGGGTTCAACAGCACTCTTCCCAATGGGTTGTTCGTCCGGACAATGATAGTATGAGCCAAGAAATAGGGACGGAGGCGCCGAGCGGCGAGTACCAAAGCAAAAGCCAGCTTCTTGAGCCCAGTGTAGCGAGAATCAGCATCTTTTAAAATATGACTTAGAAAATATACAGGTTCTTCTCCGCTCGCCCTTATTAGTGCCGAGTCGACTGCTTGCTCGGTTGAAGATAAGTAGATACAAAGTGACTCACCCACAGCTGGCTTGGCTAGCACCGGCAGAGAGCTCAAGTATATCTTCAGATCTTCGAACGCCCGATCACATTCTTCGTCTCAGTGAAACTTAGTGGCCTTGCGCAAGATTTTGAAAAAAGGCAGGCTCCGGTCGGCGGTCTTGGAAATGAATCTGGACAGAGCTATTATCCGACCGGTCAAACGCTGCACTTCCCTCAGATTTCTTGGAGGTGGCATATCTTGTAAGACTTTCACTTTGTTGGGATTTGCCTCGATGCCCCGCTCGGTTACTATGTATCCCAAGAAACGCCCGCCTTTTGCTCCAAACAGGCACTTCTGAGGGTTTAGCTTAACTCCATATTTCCGTAGCGTTCTTAAAGTTTCTTCCATGTCTCCAAAGAGATCGGCCGCTCGGACGGACTTGATGAGAATGTCGTCCACGTATACTTCCAGATTTCGCCCGATTTGCTCTTTGAACACTTTGTTCATCAAGCGCAGATAAGTGGCTCCCGCGTTCTTCAGTCCGAACGGCATCACATTATACCAATAGGTGTCGTCGGCTGTAACAAAGCTGACTTTTTCTTGGTCTTCTCGGGCGAGCGGCACTTGATGGTAGCCTTGATATGCGTCGAGCATGCATATCAACTCGCAGTCGGCCGTAGAATCCACCAGTTGATCGATCTGGGGCAGAGGATAAAAATCTTTTGGGCACGCCTTGTTAAGGTCCCGGAAATCGATGCACACTCTCCATTTGTTGCCCGGCTTGGAGACTAGTACCACGTTCGCCAACCAGGGAACTGGACCTCGCGTATGTGGCCGGCCTCCAAGAGTTTCTCGACCTCCGATCGGATAATTGCATTATGTTCGGCGCTGAAGTCCCTCTTTCTCTGCTTCACCGGCCGAGAGTCCGGTCGGACGTGGAGCTCGTGCTGCGCTATACTCGGTGAAATTCCGGGCAGCTCATGCGTCGACCAGACGAAGACATCACAGTTTCTCTGGAGGCATTTGATCACTTCCTCTTTCTGGTTGGCCTCCAGATCGGCCACAATGAACGTTGTGGCCTCCGATCGGGTCGGGTGAATCTGCACTTCCTCTTTTTCTTCATAAACCAAAGAGGGAGGTTTTTCAGTTATAGCGTTCACCTCGATTGGTGGCGTCTTCTGAGCGGAATTGGCTTCTGCTCGGACCATCTCGACGTAGCATCGCCGAGCCACTAGTTGATCTCCTCGTACTTCTCCCACTTTGTCTTCAACCGGGAACTTGATTTTTTGGTGGAAGGTGGAGACTGCCGCTCGGAATTCACTTAGAGCCGGTCATCCCAATATGACATTGTACACCGACGGAGAGTCCACCACAACGAAGTTTGCAGTCCGCGTCCTTCTGAGTGGCTCCTCTCCCAGCGATATGGCCAGCCGGATCTGTCCGACCGGCTGAACTTCATTGCCCGTAAACCCGTAAAGGAGGGTTGTCATGGGTAGTAGCTCGGCTCGATCAATTTGTAGTTGATCGAAGACCTTTTTGAATATGATATTGACCGAGCTTCCTGTGTCAATAAAAACGCGGTGTATTGTGTAATTGGCTATTACCGCTTTGATGAGAAGAGCGTCGTCGTGGGGAACTTCAACTCCTTCCAAGTCCCTGAGCCCGAAACTGATTTCGGTCCACTTGCCCGTTCCTGGCTGCAGCCGACCGCATGGATCTGGAGCTGCCGGACGCTCGCCTTCCTTGCTCGGTTAGAGTCGCCTCCGGTCGGCCTGCCAGCAATAATGTTGATCTCGCCTCGGGAAGTGTTACTTCTATTTTCTTCTTCCCGAACGGACGGTTAGGACCGCTCCCTAAACATCCGGGGGTTCTCACGCCTCGGAGTGTGATGTCGCTCGGGAGTCTGTTGTTGTCGCCTGTCGGCTACCATCCGATCGACTTCACGAGGCCTCTGTCGCCTGTCGGATGATGACGATCGACGGCCGCCACTCCGAGGAGCGAGATGAGCGATCAAGGGAAGACTCCGGCAATCTCTGGTGTTGTGCGTGTCCGTCCAGTGAAATGAGCAAAACATAGGGGTCCACACCTTTTTTTTCGGTCTGGGCCGTTCTGCAGCTACCTCCTGTACATGGGACCTAGCATGGGGGGAGCGGATTGCTTCGGCCCTCGGTCCTCTAGGCGGCTGATGAGCAATGTGAGGCTTCCGCTCGGCAGGGGGAGCTCGCTCGGTTGGGGTTTCCTTTCTTCGGGCCGCTTGCGCTTCCTCCACGTTGATGTATTCGTTGGCCCGGTGTAACATATGGTCATAGTCTCGGGGCGGCTTCCGAATGAGCGATCGGAAGAAATCCACATCCACGAGGCCTTGTGTGAAGGCATTCATCATGGTCTCCGAGGTAGCCGTTGGAATATCCATGGGCACCCTGTTGAACCGCTGGATGTAGGCTCGGAGCGATTCGTGGGTTTCTTGTTTGATGGCAAACAGACTAACACTAGTTTTTTGATAGCGCCGACTGCTTGCGAAGTGGTGGAGGAAAGCCGTTCGGAAGTCTTTAAAACTTGTGATGGATTCGTCCGGAAGCCTCCAAAACCACCGTTGAGCCGATCCCGAGAGGGTGGTAAGAAAAACTCAACACTTCACTCCATCTGTGTATTGATGAAGAGTAGTTGTGTTGTCGAATTTACCTAAATGATCATCTGGATCGGTGGTTCCGTTGTATTCATCGATCGCCGGAGGCACATAGTGCTTTGGCAGAGGGTTTCGTAGAATAGCCTCTGAGAATTGACGGTTGATCCGTTCGGGAGAGGCGTCCACTCGGGGGGCTTTGCCTTTTCTGCTGTCTCGTCTTGGCACTTTATCTGAAGAAGATCCTCGATCATGATTAACTGCTGCGGCTTCAGGAGTCCGGAATAGGGCCCGATGGAAAGGAACTGTGGCCTGAGGTGCTTCCGCTCGGCCCCTTGATACTGATGTCGTTTGCTGCTCAAGCCGCTCGGCTTGTGCCTTCTGTTTTTGTTCCACAAGCTTAGCGGCCCTCGACTCGATCAGAGCATCGAGTTCCTCCGTGGAGAGCGTCACTGTATGCGGTCGTCCAGCTTCGTCCATTGCTTCCGATCGGATGCAGGGGCGTTCCCACAGACGTCGCCAAATTGATCCTGTCCGAAAGCTGAATCAACGGGCGCTGGGCACGTGGCGCTCTCCAAGCTGCTGACGTAGATCTCCGGTTGATCGCAAGGTGCTCCGGCGAACCTGCACAGAAGTCGGGCCGGGAAGGGGTTCCCAACGACGACCCTCCGACGCTCAAGTCAGGCAGACGAAAAACAAGAGGGTGGCTTCCAAAATTAGAGAATTCATACCTCCGGTGAAGTCCAAGGGCTCTTATATAGAGCTATGGGAGCTTGGTGCACACAAACCGAGGTGTGCACGTGTCATACACCATACCGCAACATGGGTTTGTCAGAAGAGCATGTCTGATGCCATACTGCTACAGTCTGAGCGTCTCCTTGATGGGACAACAGAACCTTTTTGTCGTACGATACTGAGTATGGCCTAGTCTTCGAACATGCCTGTTGTCAGCAACAGGGGTTACTAAGATGACGTACCCGCTATCCCATACTCTGTGACTTCTTCCCGGATCGGCCATCAAGCCGTTCGGCCAGACTATTCGCCTTTGGTATGGCGTCGGTGGTCATCCGTCCGGGATGGTTCAGAATCGCCGCCCGCTTGGCTCTTGTAGCCGGACACCCTGGCCGAGCGGGAAACCGCTCGGCCTTTACTCTTAATTTGCAATGCGGCCGAGCGGACTTTCCGCTCGACCATATGATCTTTTTCCCTTATTGGAAATTTGGGCTCACGGTCAGATGGTTGTTTTCTCGAATGAAGGTCCTTGCCTAGTGATCTGCATGTCCCGCCCGCTCATCTAACCCCCTTTGACTGTTGACCTCCACGCGTTGTTGACCTTGCCCTCATCAGAGCCCCCCGGCCTTGTTACCGGATTAATACCTATTATCATTCCCATTCTTATTCTTATTCTTATTCCCCTTATTGAACCAAGCAGCCCCTAAATAAAACATCAAAATAGGTTTCTACAATGCATTGCTTATATAAAAGTTTCAAATTTATAAAATTTCACTACGTTAAAAATTAACAGTCTTGGGAAGGATAATCACCATTGAATTTCATGTACTCATGACATTCCTCCTCATTTGTACTATGTTGTGGAAGGATGATGCTATTATTATCTGAGATAGCTCACATTTGAATATGTGCAACTAATAAAATAACAAATCGTTTATCCTTGTAGCGTGTTTTTCCAAGTCTACAATCTCTGTTTTTTTTTCTCCTTATATTCTTGATTCTTTATCTTTGCATCTAATTAAAGATAGTAAGCTGGCTGGAACTAAAAACTAGTATTTTTGTATCTTTGCATTCTTGATTCTTAATATTTTTTGTATTCTGTGTTAGCAAATAGTAAGCTTTGTTGTATCTTTGTATTCTTGATTCTCTATCTTTGCATCTTTGCATCTAGTATTTGATTAACTCTTTTTTTAGAGCGGTTATTAGTATTTTTATTACTGTTCTTTTCATTTCATGTTTTATCTTTTATATCTTAATTCCTACTATTTATTTTCATTTCCCTTTATTAGTAATTATAATTTGTTGATCAAATAGATAATTAATTAATTATAAATATATTAGACATATTTTGATTCTCAGGAAAAAAAAATGTAAAATTCATAATAATGAGAGAAAATCTAAACCACATTCACACAATGAGTTGTAGAGGTTATGTCCGTTTGGCTTGCATGATGGTAAAAAATTTTATTTATCAAACTTTATGAAAATTTTTTACATATACACTTAATTAGTAACATTATTTGTTCTAACAATTTTTATATGTCTTATACTTAATAAAAAAGCAAGTCTCGCATATATACTAATTACACAATCAAAAGTTTAGATTGAAGGTCATAATAAAAAAAATGGAAAACCTAGTAGTCAAGCTGTTGGAGAGAAAATGGTAATAAAATTATCTCTTTATTATTGTAGAATTCGTAAGAAAAAATAGACAATCTAAATTTCTTATTTTATCATTTTTAAAAGTTGTCTTTTTTATTTGCAGAAAGAAATAAAAAACTGTCCACCTAAATCTCACAACACAACTAACATTCCTAATGATGTAATTAGTCTTGTATTTGACAAGGAAACTCGAGGTAAAGTGTGCGGAATGAGCTTTAGAATTACACCATCGAAAGTTGGAGCTTCTGTGTAACAAAATGGAATTATTAAACGACTTGAAAGTACAATGAATAACCTTCAACAAGAAATGCAAGAAATGAGGTTCTTGTTTTTTCAAAATATGAGACAACAAAATGAGGAAGAATAGGTTAGTAATTAACAACATAAGATATAATATGGAAAAGTTTGTCATCATTTGTCTTAATTACTTCAAGTTTTTGTATTCTTGTTAGTAAAATTATCTTACGGTAATATTAATTGACACAATTTGTTAGTAAAATTAGGTTCTAGTGGTGACATTGGTAGCAGTATTGGTAATGATGTTGGCGGCAGTAGTCATGGAAAAAAAGTAGTAATGTTGATAATGTTAACCAACCTCTAACTGTAGCTCAGGTAATTATTTTGAAATATTTATTTTTAAAATTACATAGTTGTTATAAAAGTAGACATGGTAGAATTAATACTTTTGTATTGTTATACAGTCAAAAATGAAGGATGTGAGTCATAGAGATATTAAAGATAATGTTAAATGTAAGCTACTTCATTGGTATGTTGATGGAGTTGTGGCAGAAGGTCGAATTTAATCCACAGATCCAAAAGCAAAAGTATATCATGTTCTTCTTGGTAGATCAAGTTGAAAAATTTCAGTTGATAAAGTTTTTATTGAGAAGATGGACCTAATTAGACCAAATGATGAAATACTTTTTTTCGAGGATGCAATAGGAAGTACAATCGCTTGGTTATCTAAGTTTATAATTTTGTATAACTGATATAAACTCTATTTATTTTAAAGTCATGTACTCTTTTGTAGGAAATAAGTTATATTACTAAGTGAATTTTTTGTTATTATTTTGGATTGTTTTACTTAAGTGTGATGTTTGTAGTTGAATATGTTATTATAATTGTTTGAGTTTTGATTTTATAATTGTGTATATGTGGTATATGTATGTGATATTAAAATTTGCATGTGGTATTATAATTGTATGTGGTATTGTAATTTGTATAGTATTTGTATGTGGTATTTGAATGATTGTAACTACAGTGCGCGGCACACGTTGTGAATGCTCTTAATCATAGCGTGCGGTGCATGCTGCAAATGCTCTTAACCGCAGTGCATACCGCGTGCTGCGAATGCTCTTAATTGCAGTGTTCGATGATCACTGTGAATGTTGTCGATTACTCTTAACTGTAGTGTACAGTGCGCACTGCGAATGCTTATAACCACAGTGTACTACGCGCACTACTAATGCTATTGATTACTCTTAACTGCAGCACGTGGCATGCATTGTGAATGCTCGTAACCGCAGCGCGCGGTGCACACTGGGAATGCTCTTAACCGTAGTGTGCGGCGCGCATTGTGAATGCTCTTAACTACAGTGTGCAACGCACACTGTCGATGTTTTATGACTTTTAAGAGTTTGCAATTGTGCAGCATGCAATGCACGCTACAAATAGTATATTTGCATGCTGCGGAAAGTCATAATTGGTGTAGTGACATTTCGGGTGCCTAGACCAACTCCAAGTGCTCAAAAATAGTCCAGGCGACTAGAGCCTCATTTTCCAGCATCTTGTTTTCTTGCACAAGGTTAGCACAATAAGCAATAATATGGAAAGAAGAGTAATAGAGTATTTGACAGTCTCCGAACTTTCCAGTCCAAACTTCGAATTTCACTAAAACCCTAGGTTGGGTCGATGTCTACTATTCTCTCAACCGTGAACGTGTCCTTACTAGATCTCTTCTCCAGTTACTTACCTTTAATTACCATTTGTGAACTTAGTTGATCTTGATTTCTTGACCCACCAAGTCTTCCTGCCAGATATCTCATCTGGACTTCAGCCAATCGTCTGGTCCTCCCTGACTTAATTGGATTTCCTGCCAACTATCTAGACCCTTCTGACTCAAGTAGACTTCTTGCCAATCATCTGATCCTTTTAACCTGACTGGACTTCAGTCTGATATCTGGTCCTTATCAAATCTTTCAGTTATACACACTTGGTAATAAGTTTGATCAGTTTTTATCAAGTCTTTAAGTCCTACACATAACATCTAACTTTAATTCATTTTTCATTCATCAAAAACCTAAGTTCGATCATTGGTACTAACTGCACCAACAATTATTTCATTAGATGTGACTTGCTATGATACCTTATGTGATTCTCTACATGTTAATGAAGATCTATTGCAGCTCGAGTACAAGTTTCTTTAGACTTGAGGTATTCAAGTCATCTTGGTCATAGAGATTTATATTTTGACATCTTAGCAATCATCTCCTAGGAGGTGTAAGTCTAGGATGATTGGATATAAGTTAATATGCCCAAAGGTATTTGAGTAGCCTACAAAGCATTCACCACTCCTTTTATAAGGAGGTGTACACCTTATGACCTCTTCTCAAGATTATTACGGGTAAATCTTTGGCCAAAGCATTACGCATCAAGAGGATGACCTTTTTGAACACGTGTTTGAGTAATTTGAATCCGCAAGACAATGAACTACTACTTGAGCTAGGTATGATGTAGTTAGCCTAGTGGAGACTGATATATAAATCATGTTCTGAACCAAGTAGGTATAAAATAGATGCACTAATAACCATAACTGCTGAAGAGTTCAAATTTAGTTATGGGATTAACTATGATTTTTTAATTAATTGAGGATAATGATGTAGTATTAAGTACTACTCATGATCGATTCATAATTAATAGTCAATTTTGAGGGGACGTTTGGTTTAAGGGGAATAGGAGTGGAGAATGGGAATGAGAATCATTGATTGTCATTGTTAATGTTTGGATTATAGGAATAGGAATACAAATAAGGGAATGAATCCTTGAAATTGGGTAATAACTCATTCCCATGTACCTCCCCTTTAATGAGCCATTATCCTATTTTCATATTCTCTTATTCCAAAAATACCTTTGACCTAAAGTTAAAATTTTCTCCCTTAATATCAAATATCAAAATATATTTATTTATTTATTTTTCATATCACTTCTCTCTCCTTGTTTTCTCTCATCATATTTTCTCTTTCATCATTTGATCACACACTTTCTCTCTCCTTAATCTCTCCTATCACGCTCTCTTTCCTCTTTTTTTTTCTAATTACACTTTCTCTCTCATTATACTTTCTCTCTCCTCAATCTCTTCCATCGCACTCTCGTCCTTTTTTTCTCATCATACTTTCTCTTTCCTCAATCTCTCCCATCACACTCTTTTTTTTTTCTTTTTTTCTCATCATACTTTCGCTTTCATCGCACTTTCTCTCTCCTCAATCTCTCTTGTCACACTCCCTCCTTTTTTCCTCAACACACTTTCTCTCTCATCAGACTTTCTCCTTCATCATACTTTCTCTCTCCTCAATCTCCCCCATCACACTCACTGTTCTTTTTTTTCTCATCACACTTTCTCTCTTATCATACTTTCTCTCTCACCATACTTTATCTCTCCTCAATCTCTCTCATCACACTATCTCTCCTCATTTTTTCTCATTATATTTTCTCTCTCTTCATCCTCTCCCATCATACTTTTTCTCACATCATATTTTCTTTCTCATCTTCTCTCATCATGCTCTCTCTTATCACATTCTCTTTTCTCATTTTCTCTCATCACACTTTCTCTCTCTTCATTCTTTCTCATCACACTTTCTCTCTCATCATACTTTCTCTCTCATCATATTTTTCTCTCACATTCATCTTTCTCTCACATCTAATTTTTTTCTCTTGTTTTCCTTTAAGGGTAAAAAAGGAAATTTTGATTTATTCCGATAGAAAATATGCAACTAACCAAACATTGCTTTTACGAGTGATATTCATGCTCATACTCATTCCCATATATTCCATAATACAATGATTTTCATTTTGATTCCTATTCCTAGGAAAGAACCAAATGCTCTTTTAATCTTCTGTGTGACCATTTATGATGATAGAATAAATTGTGCTTATGAATAATCAAATATCAACAAAGTCACGTATTATGAAAATAAAAGAAATTCAAGTAAAACTATACGGTTGTGCCAAAAATATTTTATTTGCTATAATACGTCCGTTTGATTTTAAATTTTAAAGAGAGATAATAATAAAAATAATACCGCAAGACGAGAGAGTAAATATACATATCTGAACATTCATTCACATTTTTGCCCTAATGTTTTTTTAAAAACAAAAAACAAAAAAATAAAACATCCATTTCATAAAAAGTTGAAAAATAAAACGATTTGGTAACGACCCCACTGCTACGCTCGTTTCTGAGGAGCATCGGGCTTCCACCGCGGGGGAAGGGGAGGGAACGGGCGGTGCTCACGCGGCATTTGCGCGCTTCTTCCTCTTCTGGATTCTTCCGCCTCTCCTTCTATGTCCTCCCTCTTCGGCAATCGTCGCCGGCCGGAGGAAACGCCGCCTCCTCCCCCGTCTCCGCACGCCGCACCGCCTGGAAATGCTGGCGGTGGATGGCTCGCTAATATCGTCTATGGAGCGGGGAAACTCGTCTCTTCTGTCTTCGGCTCCGATTCCGCCTCATCCTCCTCTTATTGCTGCTCCTTGGAAGAGGAGACCGATGGGAATTCGAGTAAACTACCCTCTCTTTTTTTTTTTTTCTCGTTTTCATTTTTGAAATTAAAAAAATGGTACTAAGCACTTTAATGTGGCAAAGTTGTTATCTTGCATGGGGAATTCGTAGATTATTCATCATTTGAGTCCTTTTTGGTTGCAAATTTGAATCTTAGATGATCAACGGGATCCAATTTGAGGCACTCTTTCCCTTTTTGCATTTTATATTGTCTCTTAGTTCTGCATTTTATGATACATGTAATTAATTTGAAACTAATTGCACGATCCTTTTATCAGGACTTCTGTTATTGAGCATATGAATTCTTAAATTGATATTGCAGATGAAGATGAAAATGTTTCCCCGGATCTACAACAAAGTGAACAACTAAATGAAGTAGATTCCTCATCTTTTTTTTTTTTTTTTTTTTCATTTTTAAAATAGAAGTAGGAGAATCTTGTAATGCTGAATAATCTGACTGTTGATATGAATCTGGTTAAAATTGCTGGTAGATGTTAAGAAGTCATTTGTGCATATTTTCAGAAACTAAAAACATCATATTTAGTCAATGACTCGATGGAGGGTTCCATTGTTATTCTCAAAGAAGTTGGGAGCAAAGCTGCTATAGAGCAACTGCTACTGCAGGAAACGTTTACTAGGTAATTATAGTGGATGGTTCTATTTATTCTGTTATTATGAATTTCCTTTTCCACCTAAATATTCATCTTTTTTTTTTGTAGCCTCCTGTAGGTTCATCCAAGAACAAGCAATTTTCGACTAATTTTCCTCTATATAGATGGCCTCTTCTAGATTCCAACATGGTTTTATATTGCCAATCTGTATTTGATTTCTCTATGTTAGTGCATCAAGCAAAAGAAAAACAAAATAATTCCTACTTGTTCTCATTCTATTCTTCAATTGAATTTAGAGGTAAAAATTTGCTAACCTTGTTGTGATGGTTATTCATATGAAAAACAGAAATGTGTATTAGTAAAAGACAAAAGAGCAAACTCATTTCATGGTAAAACGAAAGAGATACTTTCTTTTTCTACAGCTCGCAATCTAGAAAAGTCATCTTCTCATAAATTTTTTTGAAGCTTCTTCTCATATTCATTTAGTCTGCTATTTGTTGTTTTTTACTTGCTAAAATCATTCAGAAGTTTATCTTCCTAATGACGATACTACATGAAAATTTCAACTAACAATTCAATGCCTATGTTTTTTTTTTTTGTGTATTGAAACTTAGAACCGTCAATTGTCAACTTGACTATCATACCTGTGGTGTTATGCTTCAGACTTATGTGCATTTCCTTTTCCTTTTCTTTTGTGTTGTATTGCCCAGCAGGGATGAGTGCAACAAATTAATAAAGACAATCGAATCACGAGTTGTGGATGATCATTCTGCAGAAGTTGATCCGCATCGTTTACCAAAAGACATGTCTGACATGGTTGTTAGCAAGGATATTGCTTACCCACAATCTTATCAGCTATCGCATCCTGCTGGAGATCTGCCAAAGAGTACATATTCTGTTCTGAAATCCCTTTCTCCTACATCTTGCACTTGCCAGGCAGATGACATATTCCCAGATTCAGCCATAAGGAAAGTTAACAGATGGCTTGAGTCAAAAAGGTCTTCATCGAGTTCAAAAACTGCTTTTGATCATGGGCCTTCTACTCTGCACACAGATATGTTTCAATCTGTATGCTCTCAATTTCTCACCGTTCTAATTTTTTACAATATGCTTATGCATCGTAATTGATGGTTGTTGGGTCAAGTCTTTGTTGGATTGTTAACATTTTTATTATTTGTTAATTGAGCTTGTATTTATTTGATAGTTTGTTTTCCATAATGGTTAATTCCATGGAATTAGGTACTATTGCTATGATGAGAGTGTAGAAAATATACTTATGTTGTTTAACAGTGTCTGTTTTTAATACTTAATGATCATGTTCATAATGCCAGTCTGATAAAATTCCTTTCACCTTTAGGATCTTGAAGCTTTATGCCCGGTGGATGTTGCCAAATCATATATGAGATCCTTGCCAGCTTGTCAGCTTGAAAATATAGATACAAGTATGTACAAAGCCGCACCATCAAGAGGAATGAGTTTGTGCAATGATAGAACTAATTCAATATCTTATCATCCTTCACCATCATCAAAGGTACCTTGAGCAAGTTATTTTTCCATATTACAAAAGAAAATGTACACATCTTTTTCTGTTAATTAGTTTTGTTTTTAAAAACACTTTAGAAATTGCATGTTCAATTCGCATTGCGACTTGTTTGTCCAAGTGACTCATGTATTTAGCAAAGGAAATTGTTTACGAACTTGTTCAATGGAAATACTCATCTTTTTGCTACACCAATTTTCATCTTTCCTAAATATGCAAAGTTAGCTTTCTATACTGGTTAGTGGTTAGTTGACATTTAAGCCTATTTTAATCAGCATAACTTCTATTGAGCGAGCACGAATTGTTAATAATAACATTGGAGTCATTACTGAATTTTGGCACCATTACATTATATGATAAGCGCAAAATTCATCACACGTTGGCATTAAAGAAAAAGAAAATTTATGCAAAAATATGTTCTGCCGAATTTTAGAAGACAAATGCATAATGCTTTTGCTAACCCAAAACAAGATTCCTTCAGTGAACCAAAATTAAAGAGAACATTGAAAGCCTCTAGTTCATACACTATCAAAGAATATTTAATTAAAATAAAAGAATCAAACTCAGGAAAATCCCGTGTAGAATGTGTACAAGATCTCTCTAATAATTTGATTTTAAGAACTCTTCTAATGACTTATCTTAAAGGACTCCATTGATGACCTAATCATAGAAGATTCCCTTGGTGACTTACCTTAGAGGGTTCCTCAATGAACAAAAATTCTAAACAATCTCTCTAATGATTATTATTTGACTTTAAAGGACTCTCCTAAATTCTTTGATAACTTAACCTTAAAAGGATCCTCCAATGACTCCTTAGGTAAGCCCCTTGATGGTATGATCATCGAAGAATCTCATGTTAAAAAACACCTTGATAACCTTTTCTCAAGTCTTCTTAGGGGTCACCTAGTCACCCTTTACCCAAACTACCTAAAGGAACCCCTAACAACTGTTTACCTAATCTTCTTGAACAATCTCCTACTTAAGCCTCCGAAAAAGTTCTTGACTTAAACCTTCTAAAAAGTTCCTATGATCCTTCACTTAAATCTTTTAGAGAGCCCCTTATCAATCTAATATTTGATTCTTCAAAAAATCTCCTCAACTATCCTTGAGCTTTCTACAAAACTCTTTGAGAACTCATAGTGTTTGGCACATGCCCCTTGGCTATGACTAAGTCTATGATTGTTACACTGCCTTAAGTACTTAAAAGGACCAACAAAAGTATAAGAATAAAGGGATAAGATACGATTGAAAATTGATAAAATTGCTTATAATTATTCTACTAAGATATTTGCAATTGTGTCCATTTATAATAACTTTTGGGGTATAAAACTTAGCAACATATTGATTTGGTTCCTTTGCCTACGTCTAATTGATTTATCATGTGAATAAGAGAAACACATTGATATGCTACATATTGATATGGGAAGGATTGAATTAAGTAATGATTATTATAAGACATATTGATGTATTAACACATCTATGCACTCATTAAACTTAGAAAATACCTTAAGAAGTCCTATAAAGGCATTGACATTCATTATTACTATAAGAAAAATTGATTCTACTTTATATTCATTTAAGTTACCAACTTATTTAAATATTAGTTTGATTTTCAAACTAGAGAGTGTATGAAATTAAAATTTAAGGGGAAGTTTTATAAAATGATGGTTTGGAGTTGAAATTGGGCTATGACTCGAGCACACAAGTAGAAGATGAGAATGTTAAGATGGATGCCCGGATATACATGAATGGAGATGAAAAGAACTAAAATCATTAGAGTATCCTATTTTATTTGTCATAGTATTCAGTCTTTTTTAAGAAAATTGTTTAGTGCTTTTGCCATCTAACACCAATTTTAGCTCAAATTTCATTTGATGTGTGGCTTTTGTCTCTATTTTCTGCTCAGAAAAGGAGCTACCATACATCTACAACAGGCAAAAATGTTGATCACCGAAGAGTACGAGCAAAATCTACATACAACTTATTATCAGGTTTTCTTACAAAAATTTGTGGTCTCATAAGAATCAGATGAAATAGCTCAAACTGTTATAGGCATCCATCACATTTCAAACGGTTCACTGATTACTACTGCTGGATTAGGTCCATGCTCAACTTTGCCTGAGGCATTGGCGTTGCACACTACAGATGAAAATGCAACTGCTGCCGTTAGGCAATCTAATGAAAGGACAAATGAGCATGTAAAGCCACTTCCAGTTAACAATACCTCAGATATGGACATGGCTAGTGAGACAATATTAACTCACACCTCAAAACCATCTCTAGAGCCTACTGATCCCAGAGTTGGAGGTGGCTCATTTTTTCTTGATCCTATCAACGACATGCCAGATGACAAACAGGTTCGCCAACCCGTGTTACTCAAGGAGATTTTGATTACCTTATCATGATCCTTTCGATGTGTAAATTTTTTGTGGTTCAACTCTAGACAAGTGTAGATCTGGTTTCATGCAAGTGAAGAAAGTAATTGTATTACATATTTGAAGGGCATTCGAGAAACTTTGATGGCTACACAGCATCTCAGCATCATGGATAGCTCAGAAGTTGAGAAAGATGGTAATGCAATATGTTTCCAGCTTTCCCAGATCGATAATCACTTAATGCATACATTCTCTTTTTATGCAGGAAATAGTAAGCAATATGTTCTTTATTCTGAACGACCAGCTACTGCAGTTGAAGTCATCAAATCTGAAAAAGGGTCAGTAATTTTGAGTGCTTAAGTTTTGATGAAAAATTTATAAATTATTACTGGATTATATCCACAAAGATGGAGTAAAATCCCACATTTTCTTTAAATATAAAAAAGCAACTTGAAAGTTATATCTTCCACCCTGTTAATAGTCATACAACGCTAAGAGGAGCAATAAAAGAATCAGAGTTCCAATCCCAAATGGGACCTCCAAGATTAATCGGACGAAAACCCAAACACTTGGATTATCGAAAATAAATAAAGAAATAAAGAAAAGTTATTATGAATCTTTGAAAATGTTGGAGTTGTTCATGGCCATAGTCAGTTTTTGTCAATTTTTTGCTTTACTTCCGCCGAGATGTTAGATATGGCTAAATAGTTTCGATGTTCTATTAATCTGAGTTTTTATAGATATAAAATGAATATTGAAAAACATAGAATTGGTAATCTTTTTAATTAACGTGCATCTTCTCTTTCTAATCAAGTTCTTGTTCACTACTATCATATCGATTCTGTTATTCTTTCCCATAAGAATCTTATTGATCTCCATAAAAGAAGATTGGGCACTACTGTCGATTCTGTTATTCCTGCCAATCAAAATGTAATTGATCTCTGTAAACTCAAAAGGGTGTCATTTTTATTGGAATTATTAAAAGGGTGCTCCTTTTTTATTTATTATCAAAAGGATTGTTCATCCCACCTCTGCATATTTTGCTTTCTGAAACTACCCTTATGTTTAGTGTTATTGTAGCAACTATAAGATCATAGTTGCTACACAATTAGAGCAGCTACGAAATTGTAGTAGCTATAATTTTGTAGTTGCTATAATTACATTAGTTATCGCAGCTATGATCCCATAGCTATTACAAGATAATATTAATTAATATTAATGAGTTAGTATTGACCATAAATAAACTATCTATATTGTAACAGCTATGATTCGTAGTTGCTAGAATATGATGTTGACCTATGTTATAGTTGCTACAACACAGTATTATTAGTATTGATCAAAGTTGAAATGTTGCTATAACATAATATTGACTAGTATTGATCAAAGATGAAGTGATACAACACAGTTTATTAGTGTTGATCAAAATTTAAATATTTATGTTGGAATAGCTATGAACTATAGTTGCCCCAACATAGCTTATTTGTCCATATATAGCAACTATGATAAGAGTTGAAGTGTCCATATGTAGCAGTCATGAACACATAAAATAAGGGTAGTTTCAGCAATAAAAATGTATTGACATGGGACAATTTCAATAAAAAGGGGTGCCTTTTTTATTTTTACACACGAAGATTCTGTAAAGTGGTTCTTGCTTCCGGTCGAAAGCCTGGTTTATCACATTCATGAATGTATTACACTTATTGTCTTCAACTCATCACTCCCGTCATTAAACTAACAAAGCTTCAACTTGGTCCAGTCCAGTGCTGGCATTGCCTAGATTTCCATTCGCAAGATTGAAGAAACGTCCCAGTTCAAAAACTGCCATTAAAGAGGAACCCCAGACTTCATCTGATACTGCTGCAGCTGCCGCTGCCACCAACCCTTTTCATCCGCCAATTGACTCCCCAGATAGACAATCTCATCGAAGGTTGAAGTTAAAAGTAGCTGCGAGATTAAAAAGAGGAAGAACATTGGAAAATTGATCCCTCTGTACAGCTCCCGTTTTGTGCACACATCATCATCACAAGTTGCTGCAGAAGATTTGTTCATCATCAGCATCATAAGTTGCTGCAGGAGATTTGTTTACATTATCTAATTAGTAAATGAATTACTTTTTTTTTTTTGCAATTAGTAATTCTTTGTTTTGCAAAACATTCATATTTATGGAAATAATTTAGGGCAAAAGTGAAAAGGATGCCCCTTTTATTGGAATCAAAAGTATGCCCTCTTTCATTTATTATCAGGTTCCATTTCACATTAGTATATTTTTATTTCTAAAATTACTTTTATTTTTTTAATAGTTATAGTAACTATGAGATGATAGTTATTACATAATTATAACTGTTACATAATTGTAACAATTAAAATTTTATAACGGTTACCATTATATAATTATAACAGTTATGAGAATATAATTACTACAATTATATAATTATAACAGCTATGAAAATATAATTTCTCAACCCAATATTGATTGATGTTGATCAAAAGTAAAATACTAGTTATGACTTGTAGTTGTTATAATATAATATTGATGCCCCTAGATTTAGCACAAATGATAAGCACATGGTATTATGTCTAAATTAGATAGGAGTTGAATTCAGGGATTTTATCACTAGAAGACACCTTGTTATGTATTTATCACATATGCTTTTATTGAACCTCTCTATATAACGTGGGATCATTGTAAAGGACCGTTAATGTGATGATTATATATTTTATAATATAATATTGATCAAAGTTAACCGTAGTATCAAGATTACTAGAAATAAATATATTTTAATAATTATGTAATTACTACTTTTCCTATCTTATTAGTATTTATAAGAGTTACAATATTATTACAATATATATTGATGTTATTAATATTGATTAGATTCGTAGGGTTTATGGTGTAGTAATTATAAAATCATAACAGTTATACTTACATAGCAATTACTCAATTATAATAATTATAATTATATAATAGTTAATAATATCAAAATAAGGATAATTTAAAAGGGATGTCTCTTTGTTTTTTCTATTTTTGCCCAATAATTTATATGATATTTGCCTAGTTCAGTCTTTTCAGATAAGCCTACTTCTCTCGAGCATCATCCTTCTATCTCCTGAAGTTCACTCTGTGACCGTCTCTTGATCTTCACGCCAATGGAGGGAGCTCCATTCCCAATCCGACCTGCTCTTCCCAACCAGAGCCCCAAGATCGTAATTCAACCGAAATTCAACCTTCCCGTTCCCCCGCCGCCCCCGCCTCCTTCCTCCCTTCCTTTGGACTCCATCCTCCAACACCTCGCCAAGGAGGCCAGAACCACCTTTCGGCCTCCACCAACCAGTAAAAATCCCAGCTTTCCCTCTTTGCGCCTTGCTTCGACCTCGTCCCCTCGCGAGAAATCCTCTCCGGCGCCGCACGCACGGCTTGCTGGCGTCAAAGATGGCGCTCGGGTTCTGCGGGACCCTCGCCTCGGCTTCCTCTCCGCCGCAGGCCAGTCGTTGCTTAGATCCATCATCCAGTGTCCGCTCGTCGACGTCATCTCGCTGCTTGAATCCAGAAAAGATGAGATTTTTGGCACGGATTGGATTGGCCTCCTGAAGGCGCTCCAGGTATTGGGCAATTGGGAGAAAGCTCTCACGCTGTTCGAATGGGCTGCGTCCAGTTCTCATGCTGAAGAATCCAGATTAGACGCCCCAGCCATCGAGGTGATGATCAGGGTATTGGGGAAGAGTTCGCAACATTCAGTCGCAGCAAAGCTGTTCGACTGTATTCCTCTGGAGGAATTCCGGCTTGATATCCGTGCTTACACTACTTTGCTTCATAGCTACTCTCGTGCCGGGAAGTATGACAAAGCAATTGCATTGTTTAACCAGATAAAATCCAAGGGGATTTTGCCCACCTTGGTCACATACAATGTGATTCTCGATGTGTATGGTCGCAAGGGACGGTCCTGGAGCAAAATTCTGGAGATTTTGGATGAGATGAAAAGCAGAAGAGTGAGCTATGATGAGTTCACCTATAGTACAGTGATCTCTGCCTGTGGAAGGGAAGGGTTATTAACAGAGGCTTCGGAGTTCTTTGAACAATTGAAGTTGCAGGGCTATGTTCCTGGCACTGTCACATACAATTCGCTACTCCAGGCGTATGGCAAGGCCGGAAACTATCCAGCAGCACTGAGGGTCTTGAAGGAAATGGAGGACAATGACTGCCCGGCTGATGGTGTTACCTACAACGAGCTTGTAGCGACCTATTGTCGAGCTGGCTTTTATGAAGAAGGGGCAGCGGTCTTGGATGTCATGGCTACTAAAGGAATTACGCCAAATTCTATTACATACACCACTGTGATTAATGGGTATGGCAAAGCTGGAAAAGAGGATGAAGCTTTGATGTTGTTTCATCGGATGAAGAAATTCGGTTGTGTTCCGAACATTTGTACTTACAATACGATATTAGGAATGCTCGGAAGGAAATCAAGGATGGAGGAAATGTTGGAGTTACTGTCCGACATGAAGTCCAGTGGTTGCGTCCCGAATAGGGTCACATGGAACACAATGTTAGCCATGTGTGGTAAAAGGGGAATGGAGGATTATGTAAGCCAAGTGTACACTGACATGCAGAAATCAGGAGTTGAAGCAGACAGGGATACCTTCAACACGATAATCGCCGCATATGGTCGTTGTGGTTCGGGTACAAATGCTTTGCGGATGTATGACGAGATGGTCAATGCAGGCTTTACTCCTTGCACTACGACATATAATGCACTATTGAATGCAATAGCTAGGAAGGGTGATTGTGTAGCTGCAGAATCTGTCATATCAGATATGAAGAGGAAGGGCTTCAAGCCTAATGATCTTTCATACTGTTTGTTGCTTCAAACTTATGCAAAAGGAAGACACCTTGAAGCTATTGAAGCAATCGAACAAGAAGTATACGATGGCAAAATTTTTCCTAGCTGGGCAATCCTTAGGACTCTCGTTATAATCAACTTTAAGTGTAGGGTATTAGAAGGCATGGAAAAGGCATTTGAGGAGCTTAAGAGGAATGGCTACAAACCTGATTTGGTGATCCTTAATTCGATGCTCTCAATTTATGCAAAGAATGGAATGTATGATCGTGCTCGGGAAGTTTTCAATCTGATTCATCCAAGTGGACTCCGACCTGATCTCATCACTTATAACAGTATGATGGACATGTATGTGAAAGATGGCGAATGTCAGGCAGCAGAAGACATGCTGAAACAACTCGAAAGCTCTGGGTTGAAGCCTGATGCGGTGTCTTACAATACTGTGATTAATGGATTTTGCAAACAAGGCCTCATGAGTGAAGCCTTGAGGATTTTGACAGACATGATAGCTAAAGGAGTTTCACCTGGCATGGTCACTTTCAACACCTTGATTGCTGGATATGTGAGCATGGAGATGTTCAAAGATGCTGCTGATGTTATCAGCTATATGACCGAACACTTTTGTAGTCCTAACGAACTGTCCTTCCGGACAATTGTGGATGGCTACTGCAAAACCAAGAGATTCGAGGAAGCCAACCAGTTTGTAGCTGACATTAGGAATATAGATTCATCTTTTCCTGAGCAGTTGGTGAATAAGCTAGCCATCAGGGTAGAAGAGAGAAAATCCCATCATTGATCGAACAGATTTGCATAAATGGAGTTCATAGTATTTTTTTATACAGATTTGCATGAACAGGAGCAAAGAAATCATTCCTATACTTTGTGCTGAATAATTTTGTTGTAGTTTCATATTTGTCCTGTCTCTCAAGCTGGCTAATTTGATTTCTTTGGTGATTGATCTTGAAATGTGTTTTTGATCATGACTTCCAATTGTTTATTTGGCTTTGTATTAGGCATCCTCTGCCAAAGCGAAAATTGATAGATATTGAAGTAAGAACAGTGAAAAATAGAGAAATCAAAATATGATGGATTATATCTCATATTTGTGGCATAGTCACTATAATCTGATAAATTTATGATAGTTCTAGGACAGTTAATTTGATTATTATTTATTTGTTTTTTTTAATAATGGTACAAGTATCCAACTCTTTGCACCGATTAATTTTTAGATGATCAGTTCGGTCAAACGGAAGTTTTTCATCAGTCACTCAAGTAAATCAAAAAGTATTCATGAAGGTTCATTCAGATGGACAATATTCTTAAGTTCGTTTCTCACTAAAGAGAAAATCTCCTATAATGTATCACAACTAAGATTTAAAAAGAGTCTAACTATTCCACCATTACTCAGGGCTCTTTACCATGTTCTTAAAACCAGACAATCTATACATCATGTGCATTAATTCACAAAGGGCAAAAGTCAAAATTATTTTTTTTAATCATTGGGATGATGTCCTATTTTAATTTGTTATATCCATCCATATATTATTACTTAACTAGTCTCTACAAGACAGAAGTAGCTCTACTCTCCATTATATAATAGCAGTTTTTTTTCATTATGATGTCTCTCCATTATATAATAGCAGTTTTTTTTCATTATGATCTCTTTCCTATATTTTTTCAACCTGAATTGAAGCATTGTGACAATTAATGATTTTGTAACTACCCAACTATTCTCCACTATACAATAGTAACTTATTCTCATTATGATCTCTCTTTTTTTTTTCCCACCAAAATCAACACATTGTAGTTGCTATAACACGCCCGATTTAAACGAAAGACAAGATAATAATTCATATATTATTACTTAACTATTCTCCACTGCACATTAGTAGCTCTACTCTCCACTACACGGTAACAACTTATTTTCATTATAATCTATCTCCTATATTTTTTCAACCTAAATTAGCGTGTTGTGACAATTACGATTTTATAATTATCCAACTACTCTCCACTATACAGTAATAACTTATTCTCATTATGATCTCTCTTATTTTTTTCCTGACAAAATCAACACATTGTAGCTAATCTAACACGCTCGATTTAAGCGGAAGACAAGATGATAATCCATATATTATTACTTAAACTATTCTCCATCACATAGTAGTAGCTCTGCTCTCCACTATACGTAGTAAAATTTATTCTCATTATGCTTGAAGATTCCTACCATCTTTACGTCAATTGCTTGAAGATTTTTATTTCGGAAGACATCATAGAGGCTCTTTGATGGACTGGAGCATTTGTTTTGCAGCAACCTTGCACTTCTTCTTGTTCTCCTCACTGACATCAGCTAGCTGTGCAATCTTCAAAATGCCACTGTGTCTTTCTGGTGCCACCATCTGCAACGCAGATGCCATGATGTACACCAGCTTCGGGCATGCTTTCGTTTGCAGATCAGCCATGAACGTCTCATCAAAGATTCTTCCATAACGCCACATTCTCTTCTTGTGGCATTCTCCAGTGTCTGCCAAAATCTTGAGGAGGTGAGTAAGACATTGAACTTGCCTTTCCGTTTCTCTGCAATTGATTAAGGCTAGCACACCTCCGGGGCTACAGTTTAGTTGTTCGCAGAGCTGTAGCAGTATATCAACAATATGCATCCCTGTATAAGTCAGGTGCATGTCGTAGAGGAACTTCTTGAACCCCATGTACTCTTCTGTCGAGTTGCCCAACCACAGGATTCTATAAAGTGTGACCTTGGCTCTCGGGTCCACGGCAAACCAGTTTGATAACCCTCTCATAGATTCCTCTGTAGGTGTCGGCAACCGCATGCCAGCTTGTTTTCTGTAAAATTTGGCATACCCGGCGGTTATACGATTCCATGCTTTGATATAGTTTGCTACAGGCTTGGTGAACAATCTCAACATGGAGCAAGCCAAATATGAGTACACGGCTGACTCCTCCTCTACGTCAACTGTGGCAGTTATTGGCTCAAAAGGGCCTTGTCTGGATATCATCTCCTCAGGGTACTCGTCGTACCTTTCGTCTGCTATACTGGTTATGATCCTCTCAACATCAGGGAATACATACTCGCCTGTAGAGTTCACTCTCGGGGCTTTTAGGTTGTATGCTAACGGAAAGAGAGCTGCAACACCACGTTTGCTAAATCCAGATGATATCATGGGGATGACTTTGCGTCCTAATATTGCAACCTCCTCGACTGTATGCCTTTCCAATGTGATGCCGGCCTGTCCAGCTAGTGCATTATCAGGGAAGTCATACTTGACAGGTCTAAGATCTGCAGTTATTGAGTCAAATTTAGCAAACTCTTCAGGTATCTCTGGCAAGACAATCGGCTCTTGCAAATACTTGTTGATGCGCTCCTCAATGGGGTCTATACTTCGCCCTGCCTTTTGATAACTGTGATCTGTTGTTTCAATACCCTCATAGGAGAGTGGCTGGGTTACCGCTGCTTGAGTTGCTTGTGGCACTTGAGAAGTGGCAGCCCCCTTTCCCTTTGCAAGACGAAAGTTTCTTAATCGTTGTTCAATATCTTCTAGGTCGAAACCTGCAGACATCTTGTATTCTTGTAGTCCAAGGCCCTGTTCATACACACACAGAACGCAACAATCTTATAAATGCATCATAGATAGTTCTAGAATGACATTAGCAAGATTAATTAATTTGATTATCATTTACTAGGTTTTTGAAACCACATAATGCATCCATCCGCTTAAATTCTTAACATGTATGCATGTGCATTAATTCTCAAAATTTTGGATGGGATGAGTGAAGGTTTATTAATGGAAGGAAAAGAAAAAAAGAATGAAAGGGAAGTATTTATGTTCCCCTTGTTTGGGAGGGAGAAAAATTTATTAACGTAATATGTGCTATCTTATTTGGGAAGAAATGGAGGGGAATAAAGATTAAATATATAAAGCTACAAAATTATCTGTATCTTTAAAAATAAATTAAATTAATAAAATTAATATTAGTGATATTAATAGGGTGACAATATATATAATAAATAAATATAATTTATCTATAATTTTTAAATTTTAAAATAAATTTATATATATTTTTTAATGGGATAATTCAAATTTGAAAAAACATTTAAAATATCTCATTTAAGTTAGGAGTTGATTAAATCAATTAAAATATAGTTTTTAATTAAAAACATAAACTTTGAAAATTCATTCACTCTTCACTGCGCTCTCCTCACCCGTGCGCTCGTCGTCAGACCTACCACCGCCGACCGATTGGAAGAAATTTGCTGTGAGATCCCCTTCCTTCCACCTCGATTCAAGGTGTAAGAAATTCCGCCAATTCCCGAACATGCAAGGGGAAGGCTTACTATTCTCTCCCCTTCCCCTCCTTAACTCACTCTATCCCAAACAAAGATCAATTCTCCCCTTCCCTCGCCTCCTCCCAAACAGAGTATAAGTGTATATTGTATTTCAAGCCAATGTTTCATGAATTCTTGTTCGTGTGGTCTATAAGAAGTTGGACATATTGGCAAAGTTTCTAGTAAATTCAATAAAGTTTGAATCTGATGAATGATACTCATTCGAATGAAGTTATGTCATTGTCTATAAGTTGCTAGACATATTGTCAATGGTTTCTATGATGCTGATATCTCTTGCACTGAAAAACATTAGTCTTCCCAAATGCACACTCTGAATCAGTGTTCATGCTTAAAGATACTTGACACTGATCACATCCAGCAGCATCACTCAGCCTAAGAACAGAACTGATGCAAATAATTAATTGATAAAATAATCAAGTTTGATTCTTTTTTAAATCCATTAAAATAGTTGTTCAACCTTAGTTTATTTTTTAGCTTGAGTTTGGTTTAAACTTGATTCATTTAAATATTGTCAGACTCTTAATTTGAGCTTGTTAGTTGTTTAATTGATTAGTGAGTTTGATATTATAAATTCCTCATTTAAGAGCTTCTAATTTATTTATAAATTTAATAAGAATTCTATCAATAGATATGATTTATAAGTTTTATAGATATTACTGATGGACAGTATTCACAAATAACTCATCTCTATTCAGAACATTAACGAGATTTATTCATGATATTGGTTCACTCTTTATCTCTTAATATAATTCAAGTTATCCCTTGTAAGTTTAATTAATAAATTTTGATAGGATATATTATTACTGTTTTACCATAATCAAAAGGAGACCGTTGATCAAATAGTTTTATCAACTTGACAAGATATCATATTATCTATTGTTTAGAACAAGAAGGGAAAAAGAATTAATTAAATCTAAAAGAAATGGATGCAATCAACATAACTCAGCCCCTTTTGTTGTTGTAGTATCCCGAAGAGTCGTAAAATAAGGAATCAGATTCATATGCGAGCAGATAATAAAATTGAATACTGGAACTGCTATACTGAAGTAGGCATTATACTCGAATAAAAGGGATCAAGCAAACTAATTGAGTAATCTAAATCATTTTCTATTTAAGCATGCACAGAGGTAAATCAACAGACATCAAGCAAGAAAGCTCCACCTGAATCGAAGATCTAATCGTTCTTGCTGCTGTGGAGCGTTGGCAGCGTGATGACAACGTTGGCAGAAATGGCGAGAGGCGACAGTGGCTGCCGAGATGGAGGCACGAAGCCCTCCGCTGCTCCGATCACTATAGAGCGACGGCTAGGACAGGAGGAGGATCGAGGAACGAGGCGGCGACAGAGGCGAAGGCAGCGACGTCGACGGCGGCGTGAGGAGGAAGAGAAACGGTGGGTTCAGGCAGAAACGGTGGGTTTGGAAAAGAGAAATAGGGTTGAACGGGAAGCGCCTTTTAAGCGCACTTGCGAAACAATCCAGCAAGTTTTTACAATTACAACTACGCTCCTTACATGTTCGGGCGCCTCAAGCTGTGATGGTCACCCATTCTGTACGCCCAAATTGGTCACCCAATATATCATTTGCCCATTCTGTACGCCAAAATTGGTCGCCCAATATATCATTTATCTATATATTTATTTCAAAACAAATTGTTTTTATTTGAAAAAAAACTGTGCTTAATTTATAATCCAATAACTAAACATTAAAGAAAAAATCTTATTGACATAATTAAACTAAAAAAAAAAAGTTACGCATATATATACACACACAATAGTGATTGAGACATTTAGATTTGATACAAGCGACTCAATTCATTCAATAATTTTTTTTAAAACATTTTTTAGCTCTAGTTTAAACCAATTAGATTTTAACTTTAGGTTTAGGGGGTTAGGTTATAGTGTTCAAGCTAAAAAAAAATTTAGGTGCTCATGGGGCATATATTTAAGATGCTTAATAACATTTTTTAATTTTTTTAAAAATTTTTCTAGCTATGTGGTTAAGCTAATTAAATTTTGCATTTAGGATTTGATGGTTACATTATAGTATTCAAGCTAAAAAAGTTAAAACTAAAAATTTTTAAGTATTCATGAGATATAGTATATGTATTTTGGATTTATGATTTAAAGAAATTTTGAAAATTCCTTTTAGTTTTTTTCTCCCCTTCCGCCCTCTATTCAAAACCTGTGGCTCAACTTTTTCTCAAATCTAAATTTTCCTTACTCTCGCTCTCACTCCTTCCTTCACTGTGGTCTTTCTCTCCCGCCAACAAGCAAAGCAAAGGCATTACAAACTAAGCACAACTTACAACCGCATGTTTGTTCTTTAGTTGGCTGGAAGCTCCTCAATTGCCACTGTAAATAAAGCCGACGTTGTTTTGCTTAGCACCTCTCTCCAGTTTCAATCATAATTTGTAAGTCTTTTGTCTCTACTGTATGTTTTTCAGCTCTGTACAATATTTTATATTAAGATTTATGTTACAATGTACAAGCCCCAGCTACTACAACGTGTAATAGCTACTTGGACAGTTAATTGCTTTAATGTGTAGTAGCTACAGTGTACGCAATCTAAAAAACCTTTTCTTACTGTGAAGTAAGAATCTCAAATTTTTTAGTTATAAAATTTACAGAAATCTTGTCAAACATCATTTCTCACATTTCATAACCAATGGTAAATCATTTCATTTTAAGTTGTAATTGTAAGGAAATATGTTGCTAAACACGCAAACGCGCAATGGAAAAACATATTTCCTCCAGAAGATCCATGCGAAGGGAAAGAAAAATTCCTACATATACTAAGTTTTCTAACATGAGAGATTATACCTTTGGTGCGTGCTCACGGACTCCCAACAGCTCGGATCACAGCATGATCTCACGTTCGCGTCTCTATGGTATCCACATGAACAAGCGTTCGTTTATCTCACAAACTCACAAAATGGAGAAAGGTTGTGCTAGCAACCTATGGAGTGGATTTCGGCCAAGAGAGGAGAGGAGCAATGAAAATGAAGAAGTAAGCCAAAATGAAGAGAAAAACACTTAAGTATTTTCATCCAATGAAAACACTTAATTAACATTAATAGCCTTAATGAGCATTTACACTCCATTAAGGACCACACACTTGTAACTCCTCATTTCAAATAACTCCTCATTTCAATTTTGAAAATTGAATCAAATGTATCATTGAATTTCGAAATTCAATGAATGTCTTATTAATTCTCACTTGAGTCTAACTCAAGTCTAATTCACTTGAGTCTAACTCAAGTCTAATTCAATCGAGTCTTACTCAATTAATCTCATACAATTCAAATTCAATGAATCACATTTCATTAATTTGAATTGACTCCTTGAGTCTAGTTTGAATTGGACTTAATCCAACAATTAGATCCAATTGAGTCCAACTCAATAAGCCAATTCGGATTAGACTTAATCCAATGATTCATCATATGAATCCATCTCCAAATCTACTTGTTCTTTGTGTGTGACCCAATAGGTTCTCATAACGTTGGCAATGTACCAAAATCAACATTTAGATACATAAGCAATGAGTGACATCTAGCAAGGCATCATTGCTACCAAAGTGACAAGAAGGTCAAGATCCGACCTAACCTGTCCGTGACTATTATCTTGTATGACTTGGTCTCTCTATCCTTGATATCTAGATTGATCAATGAGGCATAGACCATGTCATCCTCTTATCAAGCTTTGTGTTTCTTGATCTCTAAGTAGACACACTCAATCAAATATGCTCAATATCTCATATTGACTCATTTGAGCATGGTCATGCTTTCTTTGTACCCTACTAATCAAGGGGCCCACAGATATCGCTTCCGTCATATGGAAGAGATAGATCCCATCTACATCACTCACATCCCTTCGCATAATTCATTGCATACCCAGTGATCGACTTTATTGTCCACCTTGTTACAGGTGACATTTGCCGATACCAAAGTACACAACTCCTTATGTAGGGAACTATAGTAACTTCAGGTCTAAGGACTATTCATACCAATAGTCACATGAGAATGTTTATGACACTCATATAACGATCCATGAAACATTCTCATGGCGGGTCATTCAGTATATATTATCTAATATATACTTATGTGTCAACCTGATATCTCATATCCATGACTTGTGAGATCAAGTCATCCGTTGACCTACATGCTAGTCTCAACGTATTAATATTGCCCTTGTATATTAATGCTCAACTAGGAATAGTTAAGAGTAGTGTTCTCTACAATATCTCATTATCAATTCAATCAATTGATATACTGTAGATAAGAACCTACTACCCAGGGACATTATTATACTTATTCAATTGACACTAAACTGAAATAAATATAATAACTAATTTTGTCTTTTATTAATAATGATATATGATACAAAATGAGCCCTTTACAATCATCTCATAATTGATACTAGGGCTAATACTAACAACCTCCCACTAGCACTAGTGTCAATCACTGAGATATCGAATACCCATTGACCTAGTGTGACCATCATGCTTTCTCTGTGCCAAAGCCTTGGTCAAAGGATCTGCAATGTTAGCATCGGTCGGTACTCTACATATCTTTACATCTCATCTATCGATGATCTCTCGAATGAGATGGAATCACCGTAGTATGTGTTTGTATATCTGATGAGAATGAGGTTCCTTAGCCTGTGCAATATCCCCATTGTTATCACAATAAAGGTCTATTGGACTCGCTATACTAGGAATGACATTAAGCTCTATAATGAACTTCCTGATCCAAATAGCCTCCTTTGCTGCAGCTGAAGCAGCAATATACTCGGCCTCTGTTGTAGAATCAGCGATTGTGTCCTGCTTCGAACTCTTCTAGCTCACAGCACCACCATTTAAGCAAAACACATACCCTGACTACGATCTATAATCATTCTTATATGTTTGGAAGCTAGCATCAGTGTAACCCTTTACAACAAGCTCTTCATCACCTCCAAAGATCAAGAAATAATCTTGAGTTATTCTCAAGTACTTAAGAATATTCTTGACTGCTGTCCAGTGACCTTCACCTGGATTTGACTGGTATATGCTCGTCATGCTTAACGCATACGAGACATCTGGACGAGTACAAATCATGGTGTACATGATAGACCCTATAGAAGATGCATAAGAAATCTGATCCATGCGGTCCCTTTCTACCTTAGAAGAGGGACATTGAGTCTTCGAAAGACTCACACCATGTGACATAGGCAAGAATCCCTTCTTGGAATTCTCCATAGAAAAACGTTTAAGCACCTTGTCAATGTATGCACTCTAGCTTAGGCTAAGCAATCTTTTAGATCTATCTCTATAGATCTTAAGGCCTAAAATATAGGCTGCTTCACCTAAGTCTTTCATTGAAAAATAATTCCCAAGCCAAGTCTTCATTGACTGAAGAGTAAGAATATCATTTCCAATGAGTAGTATGTTATCTACATACAATATGAGAAAGATGACTGTGCTCCCACTAACCTTCTTGTAGACACAAGGTTCATCTTCATTCTTAATGAAACCAAACGTTTTGATCGCATCATCGAATCGAAGATTCCAGCTTCTAGAAGTTTGCTTTAATCCATAAATGGATCTTTACAACTTACAAACATTTCCAGCATGCTTTGGATCTACAAAATCCCCAGGTTGTGTCATGTACACATCCTCGAGTAGATTTTCGTTAAGAAATACAGTTTTGACATCCATCTGCCAGATCTCATAATCATAGTAAAATGCAATAGCAAGTAAAATCCGAATGGACTTAAGCATCGCAACTGGTGAAAAAATTTCATCATAGTCTATACCATGAATTTGCTTGAAATCTTTAGCTATCAATCTACCTTTATAGGTATGCTTACGCCCATCCATGTCAGTCTTCACTTTGAAGACCCACTTACACCCAATGGGTTTGATCCCTTCAGGTGGATCAACCAAAGTCCATACTTGGTTAGTGTACATGGATTCCATTTCAGATCTCATGGCCTCTAGCCATTTCTCAGAATATGGGCCCTATACAGCTTCCTGATAAGATGTAAGCACATCAAGACCAATAAACTCTACATCATCGTGGTCAGACAAGAGAAATGAATATCTCTCAGGTTGATGATGTGTCCTATCAGATCTACGTAGAGCATGTGCTACTTGAACAGGTTCTTGCTCCACAACTTCTTGTGGTGCCTGTTCAATTTCCATCAAGGCATCGGTGCTAGTTTGTGTATCTTGAATTTTTTCAAGATCGACTTCACTCCCACTAGTCTTTCTAGAAAGACACCAGTTCTGGCAACGAACACTTTGCCTTCTGTTGGATTATAGAAGTAATATCCCTTTGTTTCCTTGGGATATCCTATAAAATAGCACTTATCTGATTTGGGTCCAAGTTTATCTAAGACTTGTCGTCGAACGTAAGCCTCATAACCCCAAATCTTCATAAAAGACATCTTGGAACTCTTCCTAGTCTATATCGTATATGGTGTCTTTATGACGACCTTAGATGGAACTCAGTTAAGTGTGAAAGCGACCATCTCTAGAGCATGTCCCCAGACGGAAGTAGGAAGATCTGTATGACTCATCATCGATCGTACCATATCTAATAAGGTGTGATTTCTCCTTTCTGATACACCATTCCATTATGGTGTTTTAGGTGGAATGAGCTAAGATATGATCTAGCTCACACTCAATGAGATGGTCATGAAACTCTTGGCTAAGGTATTCCCACCTCGATCTGATCGAAGCATTTTAATACTCTTACCAAGTTGGTTTTGTACTTCATTCTTGAATTCTTTGAACTTTTTAAAGGATTCTGACTTGTGTCTCATCAGATACACATAGTCGTATCTACTGAAATCATCAGTGAAGGTAATGAAGTAATAATAGCCTCCTCTAGCAGTTATTCTAAAAAGCCCACATACATCTGTATGTATGAGTCCTAACAAGTCATTGCTCTTTCGCTATGTCCACTAAATGGAGTCTTTTCCATCTTACCTCGAAGACAAGATTCGCATACCTCATATGATTCAAAATCAAATGAGTCCAAAAGTCCATCCTTATGGAGTTGGGATATGCGACTCTCATTTATGTGACCTAGGCGACAATGCCAGAGATATGTTTGGTTTAAATCATTAGACTTGAATCATTTGGTATTTATGTTGTAGATTGGGTTTTCAAAGTCTAGAACATAGAGGTCATTCATAAGAGGTGCACTACAATAGAACATATCATTGAAATAAACGGAACAACATTTGTCCTTTATTACAAATGAAAATCCTTTCCTGTCCAAATAAGAAATAGAGATAATGTTCTTTGTCAAAGCGGACACATAACAACATTCTTCTAGTTCTAAAACAAGCCCAGTGGGCAAAGATAAAGAATATGTTCCTACAGCGACAACAACAACTCTTGCACCATTGCCTACTCGTAGGTCCACTTCGCCCATTGTCAATGTTCTACTATTTCTCAGCCCCTGCACATTAGTACAAATGTGAGATACACATCTGGTCTCTAATATCCATGAAGAAAAAATAGATAGATTGACTTCTATAACATATATACCTAAGGCAGAAGTCTCACTTCTCTTCCGTTTCAGTTCCTCTAGGTATACTTTGCAGTTTCTCTTCCAGTGTCCGGTCTCACCACAGTGGAAGTAGATTCCTTCCTTAGCAACCCCACCTTTGGGTTTCAGTGCATGAGCCTTGCCCTTGCCTTTGGCTTGGGTATTACCCTTACCTTTAGGCTTCCACTTGCCTTTGCCCTTAGACACCATTAAAATGGAACTAGGCTTTGCCTTCTTAAGGTTTAGTTCAGCAGTTCTTAACATGCTCAACATCTCAGGCAGTGGTTTGTTAATTTCATTCATGTTGTAGTTCATGACAAATTGACTATAGCTATCGAGCAAGGGCTGCAAAATAAGATCAGTGGCCAATTCTTAGCCTATTAGAAATCCCAACCGCTGTAGGTTTTCTACATACCCAATCATTTTGAGTACATATGGTCCTACGAATCTTCCTTCTTGCATTTTGCATTGAAACAACACTTTAGAGATCTCAAATCTCTCATGCCTTGCTTGTCCTTGATATAGTTGTCTAAGGTGTTCAACCATACCATAAGCATCCATTTTCTCATGTTGCTTCTGAAGCTCAGAGTTTATGGTGGCGAGTGATAACCATAATTTTACTATATTATTTTGATTCATATATGCATGGTTTGATGTTGATTTCATAGGTTTAAATCATGGTTACATCACATTTTATGTATTGTATTGATTTTGGGATTAATTATAAATTATCTTATTTTTGGTGTTATTTGATGCTAATATTTGATTCTTATTTTGTAGGCATCAAAGGATCTTGGATTTGGATCTATTCGAACTGAATTTGTGCTTGAATCAGAGTTTAAACGAGAAGATTAAGTTGCGGAGCATTATGGATCGTTTATCGAAGATTGGACAGATCTGAACCATTCAGTGAAGATCTGGTCGATCCGACCTAAGGGAGAGTAGATCCAGACCCTTGATTAAGATCAACATCTTCGGATCAAATTTTTAGAGATTTTTCACCGTTAATCAAACTCCAAATTAATCACAGTCGTCCGTTCAAATCTGGATCAGATTCAAAAGAGAAGCTACAGTAGCTTCGTGGCTTCGTCGACTCCTCCGCGCAGTCTTGCGTCGCACGAGCGCCAATGGTGGTTTCCAACCCCAATTCCATTCCTCCGACCATTTTTTAGGCAACGATCTTAGTGGAGAGCTCACGACAGCTGATTCCGATCATCTGAAGTCATCGGCGGGTGTTCCCTCCGGCGAAATTCTTCTTCCAGCGATCCTCTGTTCCAGCGCAAATTTGGAGGTGTTCTTCCAATCGGCGACTCCGATTCCCATCAGCGACGTTCGGCGGTGGTCCTCGGGCGTTACTGAGCTTCATCCAACCATAATCCGCAATCTGTAGCTTCCATTCCAAATCCAGAGATTCCTGGTTGTAGAAATCCAGATTTTTGCCATTTATGGGTTTAGGATTGTTTCCAACGTGTCGAGGGTGTTCCGTCGGCACTATTGAGCATTCCTCGAACAGAGACGTAGCTGAGATTCTTCATTGAGGTCCAGAGTTGGGTGTTCTCGACTTTGACACTCTTGTGTGACGGCAAGAGCGTGAAGTTTGTATGGATTGGTTGTGAGTTGGATCGGTTAGGGTTTATTTCGTTTTGTTAGTATTTTTACAGCTTGGCACAGAGTACTTTTATGTTTTGTTATGTTTTTAACAAGTAATTTAGCATTTCATGTCATTGTTGAAGCTCTACTTGAGTTTAATTTGTGTTTGGTTAATTGTTAGGTTGTAAGTTTAAGCTAGGGTTTTAATTGATGCTTTAGATTAGATTTTTCTGATGTCTTGCTACTTATTTCTATTCTTAAGATTAGATTTAATTGTGTTTTGTACTTCATTCTTAGTTTAAGTGTGTTAACGATTTAATCACAACGTAGGATGATAATGCGTTATGGTTTGGTTGTTGGCACATAGTTAGGTTTCATTTATGCATTAAATTAGTTTCTTATTCGCTGTGCTTTACTTTTGTTAGATTTATATTCAAGCTTAAACCCCCAGTTCCATATTAAAAACCCCAAAAATAGGAATAAAGTACAATCCTAGATTACATCATACTGTTGGTTCCTCGAGGTTCGATCCTGGGCTCGTTATTACAACGTTAATGTATAGTTAAGGGGTTCAGTGAATATATACATTGTTAATTTGATTTACGAGTGTGACAGACTTGTTATCAGCGAGCATAAGGCATGACACATCTAATGCATCATCTTGATGCTTCTTGCAAGCATCCCTATCAACTCTAGTGGCAGTAACGGGGGGTGCCTCATGAATGGGCTGTTCTAGAACGTACAGTCACTACAACAAAATCGCTCATAGACATCGGTTTTCCACCGGTGTCTATTTGATTTTCGACCGATGTCTATGAAGCCGATGTTAAAAGTCTGCCATTTTAGAAATCGGGTTAAAACCGGTGTAGTATCACTTAACGACACCGGTCTTCGAATCGGTTATTAACCGGTGTAGTATCACTCAACGACACCGTTTCATCAACGGTGTAAAACCGATGTAATATTGTATGTTAATAACACCAGTTTTGGTAGCGGTAAATGACCGATGTAATATTACTTTATAACACCAGTTTTACATCGGTGGAAAACCGATGTAATATGTATATTTTTTAACAGCACAGATTTGATTTTAAAACCGACAATAACAAAAAAAAACACAAATATTCACAAATTGTACAAATATTATTCATTCAATAATATCCATAAAATACACAAATATTCACAAATTATATAAATAATCTTCTTACAACAATATCCATAAAATACCCAAACATTCTTTTTACATCAAAAGCTAGCTAATAGATATCAAAATCAAAGTATAACATTCTGTTAACACATCAAGGTACAACTGTCTCAAATGTAATCTAGCATGCATTCAGCCCACTCAAACCGCACTTCATCAATTTCAACTCTGGAGTACTTGATATTTGTAAACTGTAAAAACACATAAATCCACCATATGTCAAATAACTAAAACAAATGTGTGCATGTATCAAATAAAATAGAATACTGAGTTTTTAAAGGCTGCTGTGGAAGATAACGAATATAACATAGAATCTAAAACTTTCATATATGACACTTAGTATATGCTGCTTAGAATATAACATAGATAATTTGCTCCTTCTAATTCAAGTGTACAGATTGATAAGAACCGACAGCATCATACAACAACTTACTAGGCATGATAATGGTTGAACAAAGAAATATGACTACACAACAAATCCAGTGAAGGAAGCATAGAAGAACAAAGCTACCTCTGATGAAGAGATATACTATTTATTATACTACCTCTGATGTCATCTTGGTATCCTGAATATCCTGCACTAAGCCCCCTATTTTCTGTGATTTCTGCTACCAACCACAGCAGCAAGGAATGCGGCAAGAAGGCAGCTGCCTCCTTAGTTCAGCACTCAAAACAACAAGTTAGAGCTTCCTTTTGAACACTCAAACTAGAACACTCAAACAAGTTAGAGTTGATGTGTATTTATCCTTTTTATCTTGTCTTTTGATCCAGATATCAGCATCATAGGTGAATTAATTAGAAAACTCTACATGTTTTGCTTCAAATAATCTCTCAACTGTACAACCTTCAGTCATTATTGTCTTTCTCATGTTTTTTTAAGGTCGACTTGGGGAATCCATCCTTTGACATAAGGCATTACATCCAGGTGCCTAATTGCTTGAGATAACAAGTCGATGGCAATAAATACCTACTCCCCAAATGATCATTTGTTCTTTATTGGTTACTACAGTCAGTCATATGGAGCATGGTTCGCATGAGAGCAACGCCCAACTATAAAGGCGCACCTTTAAACACTGCATTTGGAAATATTAGGGTAACTGTAACTCTCTTGTAAGCCACCAAAAGTTCTTTTAACAAACTGGACGTGAAGCTGAGGCATTGATGGGCAAAACTAAGATCAATTGGCCTTTTAACCCCAAGTAAGTAATACCTACAGGAACCCATAGCAGTTAAAAAAAAGTGTAGGCTGACATCTGAAGGATTTGCAATTTAAACTAAGAAAATTAGAAAAATTTCTCACTATCACCCAGCTTAAAACCAGGGATACAGACATCTGTAAAGTCAGCATCTTCTTCCTCAATTAATTTCTTTATTGTTCCAGATGTTGTTTGACATATTAGTGCTTTCCTCATATGCTATATTTATCAACAGCTCAAAGAACAGATGTAAAGATAAAATTGACCTATTTGATGCAATATGTGACGGCAAGAACAGCCCAGGACATCATACCAAATCGGCAGTTTGTAAAAACCTTGATGTCAAAGTTTTTGCCGATACGAGGATACAGTTCCATGCCCTGCACAAGAAAAAAAAATTGTCCACAAACTGTATAAATTGCAGCTACATTGATAGGAAAAATTAGGCTGAAAAGCATTGCCAAGTAATTCATTTGTTCATTATAGAAGGATATTAATACATGAGATACAACTTGCATAATAACAACACATAGCTAGAAAAACTAGCATGAAGAAAGGCACAAACCAAATGGTTGAGCAAAAGGAAGTCCAACAATATCAACAAGAGGTAAGATCCTCATGTGGTTTTAATGGCAATTATTTAAAAGCAAAGAATAACCTATTCCACCTAAGGTTTCCTCTGCCAGGACCTCATATTAGTGAATATACTTCTCCGTGCAAGAAAATTGAACAAGCAGTGTGAGGCAAGTGTTTATTGTATAGCCAGAAATCAAACTTTACTGATAAAAAGAGGAGAATTTCAATTCTGTCAAGATGCTCTTTTCCCAACAACTTAACATGAATGGAGCTTTAGAGATTGAAAAGTTCATGGAACTGCAGAACTAGCTTGAAAAGCTTAAATAGAGACCAGGCAGGAAAGTATTCCAATGCGCCATATTCAAATTGACTTGTGACATCCCAATTCATTGGGTATTCCTTATAATGAAAGCTAGAATGTGGTTGCCGAAATCAAAGACATCATATTCTAAGCCATGTTTAAAGAGTTTTTACATGTATGTGATATTATATAAGATCCCATCATCATAGTAAAAATAATCCTATTGTTGCAACAGAAGTACATGCATATGTGTATTATAGTTGGCAGTGAGACCAAGGATGTGAGAGAATTTTTTTTCCATGACGGTGAATATATGGCAACATTGAATATTGGTGGGCAAGTGTTTTAGATTTCTAAATAAATCATTTCATAAGATTTCACATAATGGAAAAAATACTTGAAGGTTTTTTGTGATTCAGTTGGTTCCACAAGTAGATATGGTTAGAAAATATCCTCTGAACTCTTAAGTCAACATATCTTGGATCACGAACAAACACATATAGAGTAGGCAATGAAACATTTGAAAATAAAATACTAATGAAGTCACAAATAAGGTTATTCATTTGTACCAAACATAAATATTTAACTAATTTTTTTAAGGAAATTGCATTTTCCAATGCAATTTGATCTCATGGTACTCCTTTTACGACTAAAACCCTCAACACCAAAACATGTTATAGCACAATTCCCCATGGAAATATCTAGAGCATTAACTACTAGTCTTGGGTAGTTCTGCTCCCTGGTGTTGGCTAATGATTGAGACTTAACTATTCAGCAAAACAAATCACAGAGTGATTTTCCTGTTTAAGTCTGTGATCAAGAGCATATATTACTTTCTATACTAAAAAAGAAAATGAATGAGGCTACATTGAATTTATGACATTTGACTTTAGCAAATAGACGTGCTTTTTTAATGTTTGTTGAGGATAAACATGCACAGTTAAGAAGCAAAAGAGAATCAATTGGTTAAAGAGACAACCAGAAGAAAGTAAGACTGCTACATATTCTACAAAGTACACTTACATACACAAATATAGTTTAATCTATATGCAGATTGGAGAAATCTCATGTAACCATTAGTACAGAGAATGGAAATGCAAGAATAGAGTGCACCCATGCAAACATAATTGTAATATGTAAAAATAGTGATACATCTGGGAACAAGTAACAGATAAAATCCTTCACTATCAAATATAGCTAATAAAAGTTTAAGCATTGGCACATAACCTGCCATGATTAGGTAACAGTGATTAAAAGTAAGTGCAGGCCGTCTTTGTTTGACTGAAGCTGCATCATCCTAAAGATGATGATGCATGAGCAAATGAAGGTCTTACTGAATGGTTTCAACACTCATCTAATTATCAGAAGAATAAAGTTGACCATATTATCATGTACCTGCTGCAATGGTTTCTCTCCCTGGCCAACTTTAGCACCAGAGGAGTGCACGTCAGGAGCACTAGCTAAACCCAATCTCGACTTATGGAGTAGAACTCTATTTTTCAAATTGTGTATCTATTTATGACCATATCAAAATGAAATATTAATAATTATACTGTCCCAAGTAAAAAAAGGTTATTAGAAAAAATATTTCAAAAGTATTAACCTGTTTGGATCTTCCATCATCCAGCTTTTGCCTTTTAATAGCTTGATTTTCTTGTGCAATTCCAATAGACGTTATATTCTTTGCAGCAACACTACCAGGACACCAGTTATAGATAAAAACATGTCATGGTAATTCATGATAGAATATCTGCAAAATCGAAATCCTTACTTGGTCACATTCTTAGCATTTTTTGAAGGTTGGCCAGAGGACAACTTGCTTTTCTCCTTTAAAACAGATGGTTTTTGAATTGAAACAGTTCTCGTAGCAGTTAAATTCTTTGAACTGCTTAGTGTTGCTACTCCTTTCCTTGCTCTCAAATTAGGAACAAAGGACAGTAATAACCATAGGAAAAGCTAGATTGAAATTTACAGAAGCTCACTTTCAAGTATAACAAAATGCAGAACACTAAGCTTCCCAGAATAAGTGCTGAATAAATTTCTCCCAGGTGATCATACACGACTGCTGGGTTGAAGATTCCAAACCTTCAAAGATAATTCAAGAAGCACTGGTCATAGTTAAAAGTTAGAAGTATGTTAAAATAAAGATAAATACACATGAATTGCCAACCGATGTCAAAAAATGTGCATACATGTAGAGGAAAATAAGAGATGCAACTAGGTGTCTATAAACCACTCATCTAACTCCCTGCAGAGAAACAAAATCCTACGTATGCACAACAATACGAAAAAGTATGAAATTAAACCATTTAATTACATACTTGAGGTATGAGTTAAACATAGGAGATCAACAAATTTAGCAATAACAATGGTAATCATCATGGCGACTTATCATTAATACTAACAAAGATTTCCTTTTTCCCTCCACCCCTTACATCTTCAACTCTAATTAATCCAAATACTTGAGAGTTTATGCACTTTACTAACAATATTCAGTCTTTGTCTGCATGACTTTATGCCTCTGTATATGCTTTGTGAACCTTGATCACAAGATAGGACTTTACCATGTGCTATTAAATTTGGAAAAAGTGGCATACTTGTAGCCGTTTAAGTGATATGCTAGTATATAAAATAAAAAAGATTGCCATTACCTTCAAAACTTACAACAAATAGCAATCAAACCAATCTCCATAGCTTGTGTTTTCCAAAAACAGAAATTGGAAACGAGAAAGAAAAAAAACCACAAATTTATGTCGGAAACGAAAATTTGCGGGAGGGAAAGACAGGGAGTTTCACCTCGTCGGATTCCTCCTTCTCCTCCACCTTCTCCTCCTTCTTAGGCTCCTCTGCAGCTGGGGGGCCGCCCGCGCCGCCGCTACGAGGGGCGGCGACCCCGATGGCAGCCACAGAGCCACCGGAGGGCACGGAAGCGAACTTCTCCCGGCCGGCAGCGATGACTTCCGTTATGTCCTTGCCCTTGACTTCCGCGAGGAAGTGGTTGATCCTCTTATCCTCTGCCTCCGCTCCCACTACAAGCAAGAAACAAGGATCACCGAAATGAAACCAAGATAAATATGAGAGGGAAGAGAGTTCGACCTGATTCAAGGATGGATCTGATATCATCGGCGGAGGGGTTGGGGTTGCCGCCGAGGACGACCAGGAGATAAGCCGCCACAATTTTCATCTTCGCTTCGAGATTTGCAGACGACGATGCCGCTGTTGCAAGGTCTCGGACCTCTCGGTGATGAGTGCGTAGAATGAGGTGGGTCGGCTTAATTCCAATTTGTATCTTATCAAAACCCTAGGGTTGGGTCAGCGGAGGGAGGGCAGCGGAATGCAGGAGTAGGGGTGGGAGACGCAGCGGCGGCGGCTAGGGGAAAGTTGGTCTTGGCCTTGGAACCACGGAACGCGCGAGCGGCGGAGTCGTAGGCCAGAGCGGCAGCCTCGGCCGAGTCGAAGGTTCCGAGCCACACCCTGACCTTCTTCCAGGGGTCCCTGATCTCGGCCGCGAACCGCCCCCACGGCCGCTTCCGCACGCCGCGGAACCGCGTCTCCGCTACTGCCGCCGCCGGCTCCACCAGAACTCGGCCTTTCTTCATCTGGCCAACAGATCGACGGAATGAAAAGGAACAAAAGAAGGGGGAAGAGGGAGCGAGAAATGGGATCAAAGGAAGAGGAGTGCTAATTTCGCCATGTCGAATTCTTCAAAATTGGGGAGATAAATTGGCTGGTTGCTTCATCCAAGGCGAGGAGAAACCCAAAAGAAAGGGCGCTAAGAAAGTCGGCCAGAATTTTGGTTCATAGACACCGGTTTTAAAAACCGCGGCTAAAATCGGTGTCTATTAATGAAAAAAAGGCGCTCATAGACATCGGCTAAAAAAATCGATGTCTATGAGCGAAAATCTGCGCTCATAGACACCGATTTTTGGAAAAACCGGTGTAAAATACTCAAAGACATCGGTTTTTGCTTAAAATTGTTGTTGTTCCACTGATGTCTATGAGCGATTTTGTTGTAGTGAGTTTTCGTTCTTGCTTGAGAACTATTCTCAAGTTTCTGTACCAGTCCAGGAAGTTAGCTCCATTGAGCTTGTCCTTATCAAGGACAGATCGTAGAGAGAGAGTGTTCGACGTATTTGATGACATGATTATCTACAACAACATAATGCAGAACTTAGTATCATATATCGATCATTTAATTAGGCCTTTAATTAAATGATTCTTCCACAGAATTATAAAGCTTGGTAGGAGCGAGTCATGGTTGTGGTTTTACCCACACTACTAGCTCCAATTCAAATCGCGATAACATTCATGTGGGACAAGACCCATATTATACCTCATCTTGAGTTAGCTTTGGCTAATCGCCCAAGACTCGTATAATGTAGGTAGACATCTTATACCAATTGCATCAAATGCAACTCTTGTATAGCTAGATGAACAATACTATTTGTTCATTTGCCCATCTTATGAAATTCATATTATAGCTCATCTTGAGTTAGCTTTGGCTAATCGCCCAAGACTAGCACAATTTGAATTCCATCTTATGAGATATGCCTCTAAGCTCTCATTCTAAAAGAGACAACTTAGTTAAGTCGCACCCAAGTTTAATAGTCGGACATCACAATTGTCCTATCTCACTCTAGCAAGATAAATTGAGTCACTTTACTTTGGCAAAACCTGACTACAATTGATCGAGCTAGATGTGAGTATTAAACTTTTAGTAGGCATATTCTAAAATGACCTAATTATATATATTAAACATGTATCTAATACATCACAAAGCACCAATCACACATATATGCATAAATCAAAATGTGACACGGTTATGCCCCCCATAAACTACGATCTTCTCAAGCCAATGAGAAGAGTGATGAGTCCACCTAGGTCAAAGCAGCTTCTCCAAGCACTCCCTTTGTCGCTGTGTGTCGTTGTTCTTCCTTCCTTCCTTTTCACCCATCGTCCAATAGACTAATTTCTTTCCAATTTATACATTACAACAACTAAAGAAACTCGAGTTACATTCGAGTGTAGTCTAAATTACAATAGGAATAAAAGGGATGAAGGCATGACACGCAGACCGTATTATGAATTACAACAACACACACAACCACATAGGGGGTTCAAGGGTCATAACCATGCACCATGTCATATATATTCACAATATATTTACTACATAAATTTACTATGATTGTAATAACAAATTATGAGTCGCAACTCCACGGCGGTCCTACTAGCCGGTTAGCGGGCGGGGTCAAGGGGCAGTGCCCCTTGCGGGGGTTAGGGGGCAACACCCCCAAAACAAAATTAATTTTGCATACTCGTTTATGAGTTGCTGCCATGCCCGAGACCTTACTACCCTTAAGACCGACTATGTTCCATTCTAAACAAAACACCTTTGGCTGAGACCATGTTGGTCACATACCAACTATATTTCGTTCTCAACAAAACATTAATTTTCTTGGCCGAAACTCATAATTTTGCAGATCATAATAAACCTATCATGATTTTCTATATCACATATAAAAACTCTAAAACTTAGTATATCCCTTCGCAAGTGGCTCTGATACCACTGTAAGGAAATATGTTGCTAAACACGCAGTAAAAAAATATATTTCCTCCAAAAGATCCATGCGAAGGGAAAGAAAAATTTCTATATATACTAAGTTTTCTAACATGAGAGATTATACCTTTGGTGCATGCTCACGGATTCCCGACAGCTCGGATCACAGCACGATCTCACGTTCACGTCTCTATGGTATCCACACAAACAAGCGTTCGTTTGTCTCACAAACTCACAAAATGGAGAAAGGTTGTACTAGCAACCTATGGAGTGGATTTCGTGCAAGAGAGGAGAGGAGCAATGAAAATGAAGTAAGCCAAAATGAAGAGAAAAACACTTAAGTATTTTCATCCAATGAAAACTCTTAATTAGCATTAATAGCCTTAATGAGTATTACTCTCCATTAAGGACCACACACTTGTAACTCCTCATTTCAAATAACTCCTCATTTTAATTTTGAAAATTGAATCAAATGTATCATTGGATTTTGAAATTCAATGAATGTCTCATTAATCCTCACTTGAGTCTAACTCAAGTCTCCTCACTTGAGTCCACTACAACAAAATCCCTCATAGACATCAGTGGAACAACAACAGTTTCAAGTAAAAATCGATGTCTTTGAGTATTTTATACCGGGTTTTCCAAAAACCGGTGTCTATGAGCGCATATTTTAGCTCATAGACATCGATTTTTTAGGCGATGTCTATGAGCGCCTTTTTTTTCGTTAATAGACACCGGTTTTAACAACGGTTTTTAAAACCCGATGTTAATGAACCAAAATAAAATATTTTAATTTTTCCACCAATACTTAACCAAAATTTGTAACATTTCATTCTTCCCTCCAAACCTAAACCTATATTGCGCCGTCCGTATACCGTCACGACTCCACCACCACTTTCCTCCTCGCCGCTGGGCATCCAGCCATCTCTCTCAGCCTCATCTCCCTCTTCCCCTTCCTCATCTCTCTCAGCCATCTCTTAGCCTCATTTCAACACACGGCTTTCTGCCTTTTCTAGCTTGCCCACAAATCTGGCCAAACCCTCACACGAATAACCACCGAGTCCTCAGCTGCTGGAGCATTCACAGACGTAGGGAATGGAGATTGTTCGATCACAGAGGGAATCGACTCATGCTGCCGCCTCGACAACGTCGGCTAAACTCTCTTTCTACCGCTCCGCGCCTGCGCTCGAGGTTCGGCTGGAAGATTTTGAACTCTACGGCATAGATCGCCTCCGAGGTACCTTGCAAAACCTCATCTTTTCCCATTTATAAGGTTTGTGGTTCGTTGTATACTCCCTCGAGGTCCGGCTGGAAGATTTTGAACTCTACGCCATAGATCGCCTCCGAGGTACCTTGCAAAACCTCATCTTTTCCCATTTCTAGGGTTTGTAGTTCGTTGTCTATTCCCTCGAGGTCCGGATGGAAGATTTTGAACTCTATGCCATAGATCACCTCCGAGGTACCTTACAAAACCTCATCTTTTCCCATTTCTAGGGTTTGTGGTTCGTTGTATACCTCCCCTTCCTTGATCAACTTCCCTATCCTGCGTCTGTTTGGCTCTGCTGAGTAATCAGAGAAGAGCTCAAGAAGCTTTGAGTAGTTGAAGGATAACTTAGGGAACTTCTGCACATTTGGAGAGGAGAGTTCAGGGAGCTCTGTGTAATACCCACTTGTTCACCACCTGTTCAGGGAGCTCTGTGTAACTTAGGGATCACATTCCTCTAATACCACCTGTTCACCACTTGCTACAACTTATTGTCTCAGACCATGTAGATATTATCTTGTGCTTTAAAAATGTAGAATTACCTCCACCACATGTCCATGTTGTGGGATCTTCATCTCTTAAGGTTGAATAACACAATCACAGTAAAAGGAACAAAATCAATTTAATATGGTTCGAAGTAAGCTCACAACATTTGAAGCCAGATTCGGTCCAAGTGTGATTGTGTTCTTGGTTATTATCATAAACTCCTTTTAGTCTATGAAAACCATTTGTTGTCGTTGTCTCTCCACATTTGCTCATTTTCTCTCAATATTAAGTCTTAGATGTTGGAATCCTAATTTATTTATTTCATTTGGCAACATCTCACAAGTTATGATTTCATCCTCAACAACAACAACAACAACCAAACCTTATCCCACTAGAGCTATTATCATTTCATCCTCACAAATTTCAAAATCCACAATTCATTAAATTTGAAGGGAAGTAAAAGGAAGAAGATCGCCATAAACCTCAACCAATCATCAATGCAAGGTTGTTGTGCTAGTTTTGGCATTTTCATTTTCATTGTTATCATGTCTCAGTTCATTTTATCTTTTTCTTCTGTGAGATCTTGTTTAATTTACATAATAAGCTGGATATAGATACCATTTATATTATAGCTTGAGGAGGAGGATTGTGTGACATAATATAATTTTTCATTCCTCTCAATAGTTGGTTAATCCTACTTGGACAAGTTCACACTCAGGCCTTAAAGCATCTAGACCAATTGATCATGACTTAATTACATGTGGTTTTTCATTGGAATCTATTAACCACCTACTCATCAACTCTTATTGCTTCTCAAGGATTGAACACACTTAAGGATGTCAGAATGATCTATCAAATGCATCTAATTTTAGTGTAAGATTATGATTTATCATGCTACACATTTTCTTTTGAACCTTTGACTTATCATTTCCAGATTTCTAAAGGCACGAGGGTTCAATATTGAAAAAGCTACTCATATGTGGTCTGAGATGCTCCAGTGGAGGATCAACTTTGGTGCTGATACTATCATTCATGTGAGATTAGCTAATGTACATTTTCCTTTCCTACTTTCTTGTAGCAAAAGTAATGAGCACAGTCAAGAGCTTCCACTAATGATTTACAGGTTAATAGCTTGGCATGGTTTTGAACTTTTTTTCCCTTAAGGATCTAAAGTTCTCTAGGCTTTTGACTGGAAGTCCCACATTGGGCTTTAGATATTATCAGTGAAGTAATGTGCCAAGCTACATGGTATAAATTCTGGATTTAACCTGGAAACGTGCTATGTAGAATTTTGAGTTTTAGACTTATTACAAAGTCTTGCATACCTATATCTATGTTATGAGTACTTGTGGTTCAAATGCTAAACCACTCATGGGGAAATCTGAATGAAATAGAACAAACCTTGCCCTTAATTAAAATGTGTTCCACTTGTTATTTGATTGATAATTCTGTCTTAAAGATGACATTTGACAACCACAAAGCACATTAAAATAAATTCATAGTTGGAAATAATTCCAACAGAAACTTGGTTTGGAATATAAATCTCATAAACCTCGTATATACTTGTTTTTTTTATCTTTCACTACGAGATGTCACCACACTGCATTGGATATGAAACGACAAGGTTAAAAACTAACATATACATTGTTTGATATTTGAAGAGTGATAATTTGAGTTTAGAGTTTACCAATGTTTCAAAAGGTTATTATGCCTTCCATTTTCTAACAGATTAAGTTTACTTAGGATTTTGTATTTGATGAACTCGACGAAGTCCTCCATTATTAAGATTTTGAACTCTACGCCATAGATCGCCTCCGAGGTACCTTGCAAAACCTCATCTTTTCCCATTTCTAGGGTTTGTGGTTCGTTGTATACCTCCCCTTCCTTGATCAACTTCCCTATCCTGCATCTCTTTGGCTTTGTTGGTAACTTATATTCGATTGTTTTCATGAAGTCCTGCAGGGTATTTCAGATGGTTTGCCTCGAGGAAAAAGGCCCGAAGAGATGGAGAGATTGGTATTGCGTGTGATTTTGTTTGGATCGTTCATTTTACTTTTAAATATATGTTTTATTTTGGGAAAATTAGGTAACTGAACTATGGAGAGCACATATGAGGCATCAAGATCCATCAGAGGTCATGAACAAAGATATCATTTCACACTTCGTTCTTCGTCTTGCATATTGTCGAATGTAGGTTTTGATTTTTATGGTCATGTTTTATTTTGATATCACACTATCTTTCCTGAGTGCTATCTCCTTCACCTCCTAGGGATGAATTAAGGAAATGGTTTCTTTCCATGGAGACTTCTCTTTTCCGCTATCGATTCCGATTAGAAAGCCCCGAGTCATAGGTATATTCTGGATACCTTGTATGAGGTTTGGAGCTCTTATCTAATTTCATTTACCAAAATTATGTTCTATTGCTCGTAGAGGTCACTCATGTCTGAATTTTAGCTACCCTATAAGGCTATTAGTCATGCAGAATTCGAGGTATGACTGCAAATTTATGCACCATATTTCTGGTCATATTACAATACTACAAATTTTTAGACATCTCTTTCTATCGAGATGCATTTTTCTCATGTTCTTTGGCCATGGTTTTATCTAGGATATCTTTTAGTACTTATAGGAAAATATTTTTTATTGCATTGCAGACTGTAAAGGAAAAATTGAACCAAGTTGCGCATTCTATTGGTCAACCGTTGAATGGTATGTCATTACCTACCAGATTTACATTTGTGATGCTACTAGTAACTAGTAATGGGCAAGATTGAACTTCAATAAGTCATCTTAAAACTCTTGTGATGCAATATATATTTGTCAATTTATCTTCTTATCAAATTACAGGGAACTGATTATAAATTGTTTTGTTCTATTTGAAAGTAACACAGATACCAGTTGCTCAATCATTTATAGCTTTTACTGTTATGTCTAGTAATTTGACAAATTTTTATTGTTTTTTGCAGCTGATACAATACCATGCATTCTCACAAGCAGCTAATCGGTTTATAGTTCTCACTTCAATAAATGTGTTCCTGAAATAAAAGACAGTGGTACCAACACTGCAAACAGACGGGGGCTTCTGGCTCCATCGACAAGATGCAGAGTGGATGTCTTTTTTTCACCCTGATTGTTTCTGTTTAAATTTTGTATCTATTTCTCGCATAGATTTCATTTCTAGGTAAAGTTAGCCAGTAGCTTGACGTTACCATAATGCTCTCATTTTCATCATGATGATATGTTAATCTTATTTTTGCATTGAATTCTATTCAAGACTATTGTCACTTCTAATGCTACATAATAAAAATAGAACGCCAATCAAGTGATATAATATCGATAGGCATTTGGTTAATCTTTTTTGGTTGACTAATGTACCATGATTGATTATTTTCTAGGCAGTAGATTCTAGTGGAAATGCAGCAAAGGCAGGACTTAGGGTTGGAGACCAAGTATTGTACACAAGCAGCTTCTTTGGGGATGAGCTGTGGCCTGTTGATAAGCTGGGTTTTACCAAAACAGTTATCCAAGCAAAGCCAGACTCTGTTTATTTTGTAGTAAATAGGTATGATCTACCGGGGTTGTGTTGTGAAGTCTGGCAGAAATACCTAAATATGAAATGGTGAAAATATTTGTTAGGGCTTTCCATCCAGCAATATATCCATGTACTTTTCTTCTTGAAGAGAGGAACATTTAAATGTTCAGAATATTAGGGAGTTTGTAGACACAATGTTTGCACTTTTCCTAATATGTTCTTTATCTTTTATTTGATTCTTATTCTCCTTGTTGCATTTCTTTACACTCTAACAGGGGAGCAGAGGTAGATGTAAAAAGACTAACTAAGAGGTCTGCTCCTCCTCGATTTGGTCGCACCTTGACTGAAGCACAAAAGGCAAGCTAATTATTTTGCCTCAGCCTCGATGTTGTCCTATGACTGATTTCTTTAATTTTTTTTGATTGATTGACATTTCTTTGAATTGTTTCTGATGTGTTCAAATCATACGTTGTCCAAGTTATCTAGTTTAACTTTATTGCTATTACTTAAATTCAAAATTCATCCTGTCATTAAACATTAAATGTGTGGGAATTTACTAGAATCTACTCCTACATGAAGCAAATAAATAAAAACTACAAGTAAAGTTTACCTACCCTGTTATGACTTCAGAAGAACATGCTGAATTTTCCATGTATGCTGGCCTTTAATATAGAGGGCTACAAGAGGATTATATCTTAGGTCAAGACACTCCAAATCCATCATAAACCAAAGGGAAAATAGTTTCTACTTACTAGAGGATTGAATGGACCCAAAAGGAAGCTCTAACTTGCTGTTTTGGGTGCTGAACTAAGGAGCCAGCTGCCTTATTGCCGCATTCCTTGCTGCTGTGGTTGGTAGCAGAAATCACAGAAAATAGGGGGCTTAGTGCAGGATATTCAGGATACCAAGATGGCATCAGAGGTAGTACAATAAATAGTATATCTCTTCATCAGAGGTAGCTTTGTTCTTCTATGCTTCCTTCACTGGATTTGTTGTGTAGTCATATTTCTTTGTTCAACCATTATCATGCCTAGTAAGTTGTTGTATGATGCTGTCGGTTCTTATCAATCTGTACACTTGAATTAGAAGGAGCAAATTATCTATGTTATATTCTAAGCAGCATATACTAAGTGTCATATATGAAAGTTTTAGATTCTATGTTATATTCGTTATCTTCCACAGCAACTTTTAAAAACTCAGTATTCTATTTTATTTGATACATGTACACATTTGTTTTAGTTATTTGACATATGATGGATTTATGTGTTTTTACAGTTTATAAATCTCAAGTACTTCAGAGTTGAAATTGATAAAGTGCGGTTCGAGTGGATTGAATGCATGCTAGATTACATTTGAAGTGCGGTTCTACCTTGATGTGTTAAAAGAATGTTCTACCTGGATTTTGATATCTATTAGCTAGCTTTTGATGTAAAAAGAATGTTTGGGTATTTTATGGATATTGTTGTAAGAAGATTATTTATATAATTTGTGAATATTTGTGTATTTTATGGATATTATTGAATGAAGAATATTTGTATAATTTGTGAATATTTGTGTATTTTTTTTATTGTCAGTTTTCATTGTTTCGGAAATCAAATGTGTGCTGTTAAAAAATATACATATTACATCGGTTTTCCACCGCTGCAAAACCGGTGTTATTAACTAATATTACATCGGTCATTTACCGCTGCCAAAACTGGTGTTATTAACATACAATATTACATCAGTTTTACACCGTTGATGAAACGGTGTCGTTAAGTGATACTACACCGGTTAATAATCGATTCGAAGACCGGTGTCGTTAAGTGATACTACACCGGTTTTTACCCGATGTCTAAAATGGCAGACTTTTAACATCGGTTTCATAGACATCGGTCGAAAATGAAATAGACACCGGTGGAAAACCGATGTCTATGAAGGTTTTTGTTGTAGTGGTCTAACTCAAGTCTAATTCACTTGAGTCTAACTCAAGTCTAATTCAATCGAGTCTTACTCAATTAATCTCATACAATTCAAATTCAATGAATCACATTTCATTAATTTGAATTGACTCCTTGAGTCTAGTTTGAATTGGACTTAATCCAACAATAAAATGTAGAAATAAGTATCATATTTTGATCATTTAACTAGGTCTTTAATTAAATGATTCTCCCACTAAATTGTAAAGCTTTGGTAGGAGCAAGTCATGGATGTAGTTTTACCCACACTACTAGCTCCAAATCAAATCGCGATAACATTTATGTGGGACAAGATACATATTATACCGCATCTTGAGTTAGCTTTGGCTAATCGCCCAAGACTTAGTATAACTTAGGTAGGCAACATTTACCAATTATATCATATGTAACTCTTGTATCATTGTGTGAACAAGACTATTTGTTCATTTGCCCATCTTATGAAATTTCATTATAACTCATCTTGAGTTAGCTTTGGCTAATTGCCCAAGACTAGTATAATTTTGAATTTCATAGTATAGAATATGCCTCTAAGTTCTCAACTTAGTTAAGTCACACCCAAAGTATTAGTAGCCGGACATCACAATTGTCCTTTCGCACTCTAGCAAGATAAATCGAGTCACTTTGCTTTGACAAAACCTTACTACAATTAATCGAGCTAGAAGTGAGTATCAAACTTTGGTACACATATTTAAAAGACCTAATCATGATTAAACTACACATACATCATATACAATCATAGCATATCATGGCATACATCACATATATGCATAAAAGAAATCGTGACATGGTTATGGCCCCATTACCTATGATCCTCTCAAGCCAATGAGAAGATTGAAAATTCAACCTAGGGAAAAGCATCTTCTCCAAGTGTTTCCTTGGTCATCATGTGTTGTTGTCCTTCTCCCTATTTCACTGTCATCAAGTAGACTTATTCTTCTCTAATTTATACATTACAAAATCTAAAGAAAACTTGAGTTACATTCGAGTGTAGTCTAATTTTACAACTAGAATGAAAGAGGAGAGGCACGACATGTAGGCTGTATTATGAATTACAACTCACACATCCAATCACATCGGGGTTTAAAGGCCATAACCATGCACCATGTCATATAACATTCTCAATCTATTATGATAAAAATTTACTATGATTTAAACAACTAATTATGAGTCATAACTTCATGATGGTCTCACTAAAAACCTCTTGGCCGAAGTTTGCTCATAATCATGTAAATCATAATAAACATGTCATGCAATTTCTATATCACATATGAAATTCTACTACAACTTAGTATATACCTTCGCAAGTGACTCTGATACCACTATAAGGAACTAGGACACTAAACATGCAAAAGCGCAGCGGAAAACATCTAGTTCCTTTCCAGAAGATCCATGCGAAAGGAAACAATATACTAAGTACTAATTTTCTACATGAGGAAGTTATACCTTTGTTACATGCCCTTCACAACCCCGACAGCAACGTTTCTTTAGATGCGGATCTTAGCGTGATCAAGTGGTCGTGCCTCTATGGTATCCACACGAACAAATCTCGTTTGTCTCACAAACTCACAAAGTGGAGAATGAAACAACCAAAGGTTGTGCTAGCAACTCTTCTTGGAAGTTTCGGCCAAGTGGAAGAGAGGAGGAAGAAGAGCAAGAACACCAAAAACTCATCATGAAAATGAATCTAAAAATCTCTTTTTATAGATTCATGAAATTACCTCATGCCTTAATGTCAATTGCCTTAATTGACATTAATATTTGTCTTCATCCAATGAATCCAATGCATCCTATGCATGAGCAATTCAAATGGTTCACTCTTCATCCAATGAATCCAATGCATGTAATGCATGCAATGCATGAGCAATTCAAATTGTTCACTCTTCATCGAATGCATCCAATGCATGCAATGCATGAGCAATTCAAATTATTCACTCCTCTTTCTTCATGAATTCAAATTCATGAAATTATATAATGAGTCCAACTTATTAATCATCAATTAATTCATGAAATCATATAATAAGTCCAACTCATTAATCATCAATCCAATTGACTCAATGAGTCTAATTTGAATTGGACTCAATCCAATAGTTGGATTTAATTGAATCTAACTTAAAGAGTCCAATTTGAATTAGACTTAATCCAATAATTCATCATATGAATCCATCTCCATTGACTTGTTCTTTGTGTGTGACCCAATAGGTTCTCGTAACGTTGACAATGTATCCAAATCAACATTTAAATACACAAGCAATGAGTGACATCTAGCAAGATATCATTGCTACCCAAGTGACGAGAATGTCGAGATCCGACTTAACCTTCCGTGGCTATTATCTTGTATGACTCAATCCTTCTATCCTCAATATCTAGATTGATCAATGAGGCATAGACCGTGTCGTCCTCTTATCAATCTTTATGTTTCTTGATCTCTAAGTAGACACACTCAATTAAATAAGTTCAATATCACATATTGACTCATTTAAGCATGGTCATACATTCTTGTGTCCTACTAATCAAGGGGCCTATAGATATCACTTCAATCATATGGAAGGGATAGATCTATCTGTTGGGATCGTTCGTACTCGGCTAGAGAGGGGGGGGGGTGTGAATAGCCGCCCCAAATTCTCGTGTTCTTCCTACAGTTAGGGTTAGTCGCAGCGGAAATACAAGGAAGAAACTGAGGAGAAGAAAAACAAACCGATGTAACGAGGTTCGGAGATGAACTCCTACTCCTCGGCGTGTCCGTAAGGTGGACGAAGCCTACCAATCCGTCGGTGGATGAGTCCCCGGAGAACCGGCTAAATATGAGCTCCTTATGGGTGGAGAAACCTCGCCACAACTACTTCTTGCAACAGCAAGATAAGGAGTACAAATACAAGAGAAGCGAGAAGTAAATACACAGCAAATGTAAACAACCCTTGCCTTCTTGTCGACTGTTGAAGAAGCAACAGCTTCTCAGACGCCAACCACAGCAGCAGCTCAGTCAGAGTCCCAGCCGAAGGAAGAAGCTCACGCGAAGCTTGCGAAGAAGAGCTCAACAAAGCTCAAGCACCAAAACAGCAGCTCTGTAGCAGAAGAGAAGAGGAAGAAGCAACAGCACAGAAGATGCCCTCGTCTCCTTTATACATGCGAAGAAGAAACAGCGAAGAAACTAGCCGTTGCGTTGCAACGGCTAGAACCCTGATCGGTCTGTGGACCGATCAGGCCACAGCTGGATCGGTCGAGTGCACGTAAAATTACATGCATACTCGATCGTCGTGGACCGATCAAAGCCTGGATCGGTCCACGCCGATCCCAACTGGCTTTGAAGCTCTTCCTTCCGCGACATCGTCTCCTGATCGGTCGCCACGACCGATCAGGGAAGCTCCTGATCGGTCCACAGACCGATCAGGCGTCTTTCTCGCGGCTACTGATCACCTTCTGATCGGTCTGCAGACCGATCAGATACCGATCAGTAGCACACTGATCGGTCACCAGACCGATCAGATAACTAGTGACTTGGTTTTTGCCCGAACCAAGTCCCAAGCCTTCCAAACCAACATTCGGTCAACCTCGACCTGTTGGTACTTCATTCCTAGCATCTGGTCACTCCCTCGACCTGCTAGAATTCCCCGCCAAGTGTCCGGTCAATCCCTTTGACCTACTTGGACTTTCCTCAACACCAGATGTCCGATCATCCCTGATCCATCTGGATTTTCCTTTGCCTGGCTTCACTCACCCGGACTTTCACCTGGCTTCACTCACCAGGATTTCCACACTGCCTAACATCCCAGTTAGGACTTTCTCACTGCCTGGCTTCACTCACCAGGACTTTCCAACTGCCTAACATCCCAGTTAGGACTTTCCCACTGCCTGGCTTCACTCACCAGGACTTTCCAACTGCCTAACATCCCAGTTAGGACTTTCCCACTGCCTGGCTTCACTCACCAGGACTTTCCACACTGCCTAACATCCCAGTTAGGACTTTCCCACTGCCTGGCTTCACTCACCAGGACTTTCCACACTGCCTAACATCCCAGTTAGGACTTCTCCGTGCCAAGTCTCCATACTTGGACTTTTCCAGTGCCAAGTCTCCATACTTGGACTTTTCCAGTGCCAAGTCTCCATACTTGGACTTTTCCCGTGCCAAGTCTCCACACTTGGACTTTTCGCGTGCCAAGCTCCCTGCTTGGACTTTTCCAGTGCCAAGTTCCCTGCTTGGACTTTTTCCGTTGCTAAGTCTCTATACTTGGACTCTTTCCCGAATCAGGTCAACCAGGTCAACCTTGACCTACGTTGCACCAATAATCTCCCAAACATTTGTCCCATATCAAGAATACAACTCTTCCACGAGTGTCAAACATCAAAATACAATTCAACTAGGTCAACCTTGACCTAAGGTTGCACCAACAATCTTCCTAAGTCAAACATCAAAATACAACTCGAGTCAGGTCAAATCGAGTCAGGTCAACCAGGTCAACCTTGACCTAAGGTTGCACCAACAATCTTCCCCTTTTTGATGTTTGACAAAACCATAATCAAGTTAGGTTAATCCGATAACCTAACTTAGGTTTCCCAATGTTCTTCAATGTTCTTCCTTGAACATTATCTAGAACATTCTCCCATTCTCCAACACTCTCCCCCTTTTTGACACACATAAAAAAAAAGAGAATCAAGGTCAAGAGTTTCCTCCTAATGAAAGTCCCATACCTTTCATTGAAACTCTTAATTTCCCCCTTGATACTAAACTCAACAATCAACTTAGTGACAATCCTATGTCACTAATCCTCAAAAGTCTCAAGGAGTAAAAACTCCCCCTAAGAGTCAACTCCCCTTGACAATTAGGTAAAAACTCCCCCTAAAGGTCAACTCCCCCTTGACCATTGCACCAACAATGTCTTGGAGAGTTTCAAACCTTTAGAAACTCGAAACTCAACTCCCAAAAGCTAAAATTTCATACACCTGCTGAAAATCAAAAACTGACACGCACTGATCGGTCCTAAGACCGATCAAAAACCCCCTGGATCGGTCCCCAGACCGATCCATGCTTCATTGATCGCACTGGATCGTCACTGATCGGTCACCAGACCGATCAGGCCTTCACCAGATCGCACCAAGCTCTCTGGATCGGTCTGCAGACCGATCCATGCTTCACTGGATCGGTCCGCAGACCGATCAGGACTTCCCTGGATCGGTCCCTAGACCGATCCAGACTCTGACAGGAGATTTCTGAAATTTCCTTCCCGAAATTCAGAAACTCCTAGAAAATTCCAGAAAATTCGAAAAATTGTGAAATTTTGAGGATACATTCCTCATAATATATACTATCATGGAAAAATAGTTTTCTATGAAAATAACTTCCATTTTTCAATCTTGATACAAAGTTCAAAAACTTTGAAATAGTTCAAGTTTAACTCAACTTTGTATCACAATGTTCAATGATGAATACAATCACTAAGATGGCTTCATCAAGGTTTTCCAAATCAATTTCAAAATGATTTTAAACCTTTTAATTTAGGACCATAATCTTAGGGCTAAATGTACATGACTTGTACACAAGCTTTCCCTATGATCCTCTATTTCTTGAATTAGGCTCATCTAGGTACAAGAACTATGCACCTTGATCCTAATTCATGATCCTAATATCTCACACACATCTAAAGTGTATCAAACACATCCATGGCAATTTTAATGTGAGATATGGGTTTAGGTATCTTAGACTAAGGTCTCATGCATTTTCTAAACACAAATTTGATCTCAATATCAAAATGTGTTTTTCATCCTTAAATCAATTCAATTGATTATTAATGCAAGAGATGATGACATGGCATAAAATGGTATCATAAATGAAAACATGTGACAATGTCATGATGTCATGGCATAAAGTTTGAAACTTAAATAAACATGACATAAAAACTAGCCTAAGCATTATCATGACATTTCAAATGATAATAAAACTAAACATGATGTCATGACATGTGAGGGCAAGCAATCATGGCAAGATTTAGCATAAATAAATATACCTAGATTACCTATCTAAGTATCCTTAACCACTTGGCTAACTTCAAATTTAATCCTAGATTGCCCCAAAATGCCAAAAACCTAATTTTGACACTTCTTGAACTCTAGATTAATTCATGCCACTTAAAGATCAAATTTATCCTCAAAACTTGGCATGTTTCATCAAAACCTTGAAAATGCTCCTTGAGTGTCAATTTCCTCAAAGTTGGGTTAACTACCCTTCTAATCGGAGTTGACACTCTCTAACCCATCTATGGGGTAGAGAAGATGCTCCTAGGAACCCAATACCTATTAGAGCTCATTGGGTTCACTAAATATTCACTAGGGATAACTTCCCTAGCAACCCTCCTAATGACCCTCCTAGGCTTTAAAGCCTTGATCATTTGGGACTCATCAAGATCAACTCTAGGGGTGACTCCCCTTGTGACCTTGGTGGTGGTCTCCCTAGCCCTAGTTTTTGTTCCATAATCGAATGGAACATTATGATAGGTGGGCTTGACCATTTGGGACTTAGGTTTGTGACCCAAACCTTTCTTGTCCTTGGGCTTTGAAATTTGACCCTTAGACCCTAGAGTTGACTTCTCTAAATTCTTTAGGGCCTTTTCTAGAGTGTTAAGTCTTGACCTCAAGACTTGATTTTCTTTCTCTAAAACCACAAGTTTTAACTTATCATTCTTTCTTGAGGTGTTCCTAGGCATATGTCTAGTTGTCTTGAGGTTTCTACCTAGATTTTCCTTAGCCTTAGATGAGTTAATTCTAGGGTTAGCATTTCTAGAATTGTTCTTATCTAGGCCAACATGCTTGGCTCCTAAGCACATGTATCGATTTCTAGTGTTAACATGCTTATCATTATTGACAATGGCAATAAGACTACTAGCATGCATCCTACTAGAATTGCAAGAATGAGCTTTAAATGTTACCTTAGGGTTTGCCTTAGCTCCCCCTTTACACGTGTTTGGCCTCTTGTCCTTGTGAGGTTGCCTCCCCCTTGGACATTGACTCCTATAGTGTCCCCGTTGCTTGCATTGGAAGCACACCACGTGCTTCTTGCTCTTGCATGTCGGGACTCCGGCTTCCTTGACCTTCGGTGCGGTGGAGTCTTTCTAACCCTCTTTGGACACTTACTCTTGTAGTGCCCAAACTTCCTACACTCAAAACACATTATGTGTAATTTGCTTGAAATCACAGTGTTTGAGTTACCTAGGGTTGTGGATGTAGATGAGCTTTCTTCTTCATCCCTTCCGGAGGTAGATGCCTCTTCTTGCTCCGATCTTGAACAAGAGCTCTCCTCCTCTTCTTCCTTGGATGTTGAGTAGCCCTCAACTCCCAATTCGCTTCCTCCATGATGTGAGCTACTTGGCTCACTAGGCTCCTCTTCATGGAATTTTTCCAAATTGTTCCACAATTCCTTGGCGTTGTTATACCTATCTATCTTGCACAAAACATTATTAGGTAAAGCAAATTCAATAATTTTTGTTACCTCGTCATTGATTTCGGATTGTCGGATTTGCTCTTTCGTCCACTCCTTCTTCTTGATAGGTTTTCCTTCCTCATCCATCGGAGGGGAAAACCCTTCTTGTACACAAAACCAATTTAACATATTAGTCCTAAGAAAATACATCATCCTTACCTTCCAATATGTGAAGTTGTCGTGAGATTCGTAGAAGGGTTGAATCGTGACATCTTCTCCATAGAGATCCATCTCTAGCCCGTGCTCCCCCGGGTGTTGATCCGTCGAAGAGCGGTCTCGCTCTGATACCACTTGTTGGGATCGTTCGTACTCGGCTAGAGAGGGGGGGTGTGAATAGCCGCCCCAAATTCTCGCGTTCTTCCTACAGTTAGGGTTAGTCGCAGCGGAAATACAAGGAAGAAACTGAGGAGAAGAAAAACAAACCGATGTAACGAGGTTCAGAGATGAACTCCTACTCCTCGGCGTGTCCGTAAGGTGGACGAAGCCTACCAATCCGTCGGTGGATGAGTCCCCGGAGAACCGGCTAAATATGAGCTCCTTATGGGTGGAGAAACCTCGCCACAACTACTTCTTGCAACAGCAAGATAAGGAGTACAAATACAAGAGAAGCGAGAAGTAAATACACAGCAAATGTAAACAACCCTTGCCTTCTTGTCGACTGTTGAAGAAGCAACACGGAGTCCCAGCCGAAGGAAGAAGCTCACGCGAAGCTTCGAAGAAGAGCTCAATAAAGCTCAAGCACCAGAACAGCACAGTAGCAGAAGAGAAGAGGAAGAAGCAACAACACGAAGATGCCCTCGTCTCCTTTATACCTGCGAAGAAGACAGTGAAGAAACTAGCCGTTGCGTTGCAGCTAGAACTCTGATCGATGCGTGGACCGATCAGGCCCGATCGGTCCCGGATCGAGCCGGTACGTAAAATTACATGCGTACTACGTCGATGCGTGGGACCGATCAAAGATACCGGATCGGTCCACGACCGATCCCAACTCTTGGCTTTGAAGCTCTTCCTTCCGCGACATCGTCTCGATCGGTCGCCACGACCGTCGAAGCTCTGATCGGTCCACGCCGATCAGGCGTCTTTCGGCCATCGATCACGCCGATCGGTCCGATCGATCACCGATCAATAGCACGATCGATTCTTGATCGGTCACCGAACCGATCAGATAACTAGTGACTTGGTTTTGCCCGAACCAAGTCCCAAGCCTTCCAAACCAACATTCGGTCAACCTCGACTGTTGGTACTTCATTCCTAGCATCTGGTCACTCCTCGACTGCTAAGAATTCCCGCCAAGTGTCCGGTCAATCCCTTTGACCTACTTGGACTTTCTCAACAGGATGTCCGATCATCCCTCATCTGGATTTTCCTTCTGGCTTCACTCACCCGGACTTTCACCGCTTCACTCACCAGATTTCCACCGCCTAACATCCCGATTAGGACTTTCTCCGCCTAGCTTCACTCACCAGGACTTTCCAACTGCCTAACATCCCAGTTAGGACTTTCCCACTGCCTGGCTTCACTCACCAGGACTTTCCAACTGCCTAACATCCCAGTTAGGACTTTCCCACTGCCTGGCTTCACTCATCAGGACTTTCCACACTGCCTAACATCCCAGTTAGGACTTTCCCACTGCCTGGCTTCACTCACCAGGACTTTCCACATTGCCTAACATCCCAGTTAGGACTTCTCCGTGCCAAGTCTCCATACTTGGACTTTTCCAGTGCCAAGTCTCCATACTTGGACTTTTCCAGTGCTAAGTCTCCATACTTGGACTTTTCCCGTGCCAAGTCTCCACACTTGGACTTTTCGCGTGCCAAGCTCCCTGCTTGGACTTTTCCAGTGCCAAGTTCCCTGCTTGGACTTTTTTCGTTGCTAAGTCTCTATACTTGGACTCTTTCCCGAATCAGGTCAACCAGGTCAACCTTGACCTACGTTGCACCAATAATCTCCCAAACATTTGTCCCATATCAGGAATACAACTCTTCCACGAGTGTCAAACATCAAAATACAATTCAACTAGGTCAACCTTGACCTAAGGTTGCACCAACAATCTTCCTAAGTCAAACATCAAAATACAACTCGAGTCAGGTCAACTCGAGTCAGGTCAACCAGGTCAACCTTGACCTAAGGTTGCACCAACACCATCTACATCACTCACATCCCTCCGCATAACTTATTACATACCCAGTGATCAACTCTATGCTCCACCTTGTTATGGATGACGTTTGTCAATACTAAAGTATACAACTCCTTATGTAGGGAACCATAGTGACTTCAGGTCTGGACTATTCATACTAATAGTCACATGAGAATGTTTATGACACTTATATAATGATCCATGAAACATTCTCATGGCGGGTCGTTCAGTATATATTCTCTAATATATACTCATGTGTCAACCTAATATCTCATATCCATGACATTTGAGATTAAGTCATCCGTTGACTTATATGCTAGTCTCAATGCATTAATATTGTCCTTGCATATTAATGTTTGACTAGAAATAGTTAAGTGTAGTGTTCTATGTATATCTACAATATCTCACTATCAATTCAACCAATTGATATGTTGTAGATTAGAGTCTCTTACTATAGGACATTATTATACTTATTCATTCGATACTGAATTAAAGTAAATATAATAACCAACTTTACCTTTATTAATAATAAAATATAATACAAAAGGATCTCATTACAATCATCTCATAATTGGTACTAGGCTAATACTAACAGACACTAGGTGTACCATCTGATTTGATGGAGAAGTATACCCTCAAGAAGTGACAAACCTAGTTGGAAAAGCTAACCTAGGTTCCTCGGTGAGAAACCTAGGGTCCATGTGGGGTTAGAGGGGCATGCATGTGTTAGGATCGATGGTCGCGGCTAGAGAGGGGGGGTGTGAATAGCCGCCCCAAATTCTTCGCGTTTCTTCCTACGATTAGGGTTAGCGCAGCGGAAATAACTAAATAGAAACGCAAAAAGGAAAGATCAAACCTCAAACTCGAACTCGACGATGTAACGAGGTTCAGAGATGAAACTTCTACTCCTCGGCGTGTCCGTAAGGTGGACGAAGCCTATCAATCCGTCGGTGGATGAGTCCCCGGAAAACCGGCTAATAAGAACTCCTTTTAGGTGGAGAAACCTCACCACAAACTCTTGCAACAGCAAGATCAGAGTACAAGTACAAGAAGCACAGCAAGATACAAATATAAAGATGAATGTAACAACTCTTGCTTGCCTTCTCGTCGTCGACTGAAATCTGTAGATGAAGCACCAACTTCACGAAGAAGTCGAGGAAGCTCACGCGAAGCTTCGGAAGCGAGCTTAACAAAGCTCTAGAACAGCAGAAGCAATAACTTGCAGAAGCAAGAAGAAGATCAAGAAGAAGCAGAAGCTTCAGAGAAGAAGAAGAAGATCTGTAGCAGCCCTCGATCTCCTTTTATAACCTGCACTGCAAAGAAGACAGCGAAGAAGACGGAGATAGCCGTTGTCTCTCAACGGATATACCTGGACCGATCAGGACATATCCTGATCGGTCCTGGGGACCGATCAGCATGCATGTCCCTTCCTTTTCTCCCCTTCTGATCGTTGTTTCCTGATTGGTCTGCAGACCGATCAGATAACACTCAGTAGGCTACTGTTTGGTTACTGATCGGTCACCAGACCGATCCAGATACCCAGTGTATCACTGGATCGATCCACTGATCGATCCAGAGCTTGGTTTTTGCCCAAACCAAGTCCCAAGCCTTCCAAACCAACATCCGGTCAACCTTGACCTGTTGGTACATCATGCTTAGCATCCGGTCACTCCCTTGACCTGCTAAGACTCCCCACCAAGTGTCCGGTCAATCCCTTTGACCCACTTGGACTTTTTTCTTCGTGTCAAGTATCCGGTCACTCCCTTGACCTACCTGACCTTCTCAACACCAGATGTCCGATCACCCTTGATCCATCTGGATTTTCCCTTGCCCGACTTCACTCACCAGGACTTTCACCTAATTTCACTCACCAGGATTTCCAATCTGCCCGGCTTCACTCACCAAGACATTCTAACTGCCTGGCTTCACTCACCAGGACTTTCCCACTACCTGGCTTCACTCACCAGGACTTTCACCTAGCTTCACTCACTAGGGTTTTCACAACTGCCTGACTTCACTCACCAAGACTTTCCCACTGCCTGGCTTTACTCACCAGGACTTTCCCACTGCCTGGCTTCACTCACCAGGACTTTCCACATCCGGTCCAGAGAACGAGCTACCGAGCCCTCTCTGACCACAGTTCGGGGAACGAGCTACCGAGCCCTCTCCGACTTCCATCCGGTCCAGAGAACGAGCTCCCGAGCCCTCTCTGACCACAGTCCGGAGAACGAGCTACCGAGCCCTCTCTGACTTCCATCCGGTCCAGAGAACGAGCTCCCGAGCCCTCTCTGACCACAGTCCGGAGAACGAGCTACCGAGCCCTCTCCGACTTCCCATGTGCCAAGCTTCCATACTTGGACTTCTCCGTGCCAAGTCTCCATACTTGGACTTTTCCCGTGCCAACCTCCTTGCTTGGACTTTTCACCATGCCAAACTCCCTGCTTGGACTTTTCACCATGCCAAACTCCCTGCTTGGACTTTTCCCATGCCAAGCTCCCTGCTTGGACTTTTCCGAGTCAGGTCAACTCACCTCGGGTCAACCTTGACCACGGGTTGCTCCCACAATCTCCCAAGCTTGTATCCTTGTAAAACATCAAGATACAACTTTTCTGTTCACGTCAAACATTGTCAAACATAACTCGTCAAACATCAAAACACAACTCGAGTGAAGTCAACTCGAGTCTGGTCAACCAGGTCAACCTTGACCTAAGGTTGCACCAACAGCATGTTCTTGGTTTATACAACATTTTTAGCTAAACCAAAACATTAATGAAATAAGTAAAATTTAAAAAGGAAAATGAAAAGGTGGTTTTAGAGTCATTACTGAGGTATCTTAGAAGATTTCGATGGTTGGGGCTTCAGTAGAAGATTGGAAAAGAGGTAAGACAACTGTTGGCAGTGAGGTCGACCTTATCACTAGTTTTGTTATATAGCAATTTATTGGTTGATCGATAGTCATTTGATCGACCAATCCCTTAAATGATTAGTCAATTTATCAGGCTTTAGCCATTCTGAAGGTCGTTAGTCGAAGGGTTACAATCAACCAATCCCCTTTTTTGTGTACCGAGGGGATTGTTCATCCAATTGGGATTATCGGGTGATTGATATATGACACATCAAGTCAAATGATCAACTTTTCTATATTTTGAGATTTTATTAGTCGACACATCAACCAAGATTGGTTTACCATTAGGTTAACATCTGTTTGACTGACAATCAAATTGACCGTTAACATTTGACTCGTACACTCATTAGGTTGACTGATGATAACTTATCGATCAACCAATAACACAAATTTTTATCCTTAACCGTTTGTGATGAATTAGATTATTTTAAGAGTTATTGGTTACTTAAACCATGTTGTTCAGTTGACCGAGTAAGCTTTTTCAAAATACTTTAGTAAATTAAAAATTCATCTACAAGGTGTTCTTAAACAAATGTCGAACTCCTTTTACATGACTCAAATGACATTAATTGATAATCAAGTTTGGGAGTTAGTCACTATAGTAATCAATTTAAGTTTATACCCCTTGGCTCATATTGATACACTAATATACATCTAGAACCAAGGGTTAGACCTAACATCTCATGCCCATCTATGAGGTTCAGTACACAAAATAAGTTAATCCTTGGTCTTTGTGAAATGCAAAGACTATCTAGCTATATAGGTACATGAATCCTATGGTTTATTCTAGGCTAGTTCTATAGTTTAAAAATATTGTTGTAGTACTAATAGTAAGGAGAGACTTATTCTACTAAATTAAATTGATGCAATTAGGACACAAACTTAACCCAAAACTTCTTCTTCTTCTTATTATTATTATTATTATTATTATTATTATTATTATTATTATTATTATTATTATTATTATTATTATTATTATTATTATTATTCATTTCAACCATTCTAAGATTTTAAACATGGTAGCCATAGGTTTTGTGAGATGGTTATTCAAATATTAATTGATTAAGATTAGGTTTGAATTGGGAAGGAGGTTTAACCTTGGATTAGAATAAAGTTTTGCTTTAGTTCAATCAAGTAGTCATTGTTGGAGGATCGGTGGCCGCTAGGGGGGGGGGGGGTGGGGTGAATAGCGTCTCACCCAAATCGATGGCTTCCTACGTATTCGTTAGTGCGCAAGCGGAATAATACAATACAAATTACGAATACAAAAGCTAAAGATAAAGAAAAGAACAAGCAAACGAATGCACGTCGATGTAACGTGGTTCGAAGATGATGCTCCTACTCCACGGCTGTCCGTAAGGTGGACGATCCCTCAATCCGTCGGTGGATTAGTCCCCGGAAACTCCGGCTAGCTCAAACCGCTCCTTGTGGGTGGAGAAACCTCACCACAACTTCAACCAAGAACACTTGGACACAAGAGATCCTTGAGCACTTTGGTGACTACTAATTAGGCTTTAACCAAGTCTAATTCCGTCACCTTGGCCGACCATACCAAGCTCCTTCTTATAGAGCATGGAACAAATCAGAACTTGATTTGTCCGTTACCAGTCGACTGGTCCTTCCACCAGTCGACTGGTGCCAGCCCAACGGCTCTCTCAACGGCTATGCTACAGTGCATCAGTCGACTGATCCATCACCAGTCGACTGCTACAGTGCGCTACAGTAACTGCTACAGTACGCTACAGTAAAATCCTAAAACTAGGATTTTACTCCGAGTACAATCTCTCATGCACTCGTACCCTCACCCTTATGACTCATTTGACGCTTTCTTTGCAGCTTTAACCTCTTGCCTTCAAGCCTACTTCCTTTGGCTCTCGTCCCTCGGATGCATCCAAGCCCGCGGCTTGTCCCCAATGCCATCCTTCGCGTATGCCTCGAAGTCGCTTCCCTCGGCCCTTGTCCTCGTTGCCTTGTCCACGGTCCCTCGGATGCTCCATCCTTCACCGGACCCGAAGCCGTCAACCTGAGTCACATGTGTCACCTGCAGTCCTGCACAACTCAAGTACACATATCAAATAACGAGGGTAATCCTAACTTAAACCCTTTGCCCAAACACCAAAACACATGGTCCCGCGGACCATTGGGATTGCTCCAACAAGCATTACTTAAACCAGCTTCCAACTTGTGGGGCCTTCTTAATCAGATCAATGACTATTTTCTTAGACAAAGTCGATAGATAGAAGAAATTGCATACTTGACTGACTTAGTATTAAATAATAGTAAAACTAGTTTAGAATGTTGTGAGTTAATTTTAACTAGTTCTACTTAGCTTGGTGCGCCAGGTAGGATATGCTTGTTGGATGTTTCTATGCGCATTTAAAATTTTATTTTTGAAAAATATACAATGAAAGTATAATAATTTCCTAAATTATTACAACAATCATCATACACACTACATGACCATACATGCATGGAAATAATCATAGAAAAGTAACTTCATTAAGAAATTATACTTGTTGGATGTCGTTTAACGAAAATGACATCAACTAACAACCCTCACAAGAATTGTCTCTATTCGTATCCACGTTGAAATACCTTTGAGATGACTTCTCAAAGCCACAAGCTTTTTCCTCGTTTTGATACTAGCCAAATAAGGAAGATGACACAATCCAAGAGAGGAACCCTAGCTTTATTTTGTACCTAGCGACGAGGGAGACCCAGTGGAACAAATCAAGAAGAGTAGTAGCCATTTGGCTTGCTGTTCGGCGACTAGAATGGTGGTGGTCGGTGAAAAATGGCAAGTAACTGAGGGTCGATGGAAAATGGGACTGGTGGTAGCAGGTGACTCCAATAGGGCTTGAAGGCAGTAGCACAAATGGTGGCGACACAAATGGTGGTAGTATCCTTTGTTTGGCGGCGACACAAGAGAGGGAGAGAGAGAATAAAAAAACCTAATCAAAATAAGTTCTTGTTATTTTTATCTCTTGGATGGGTTTTTATACAGCTCCATCAGGATTTGATAAGCAATATCAAACCCATACCTACTAATCCAATTTGATCCATTAGCATTAAGTTTGGTTCAAAAACCAAACCAACTTGGTTTAAAACCAATATAATTTTGGTTCATTATAAACCAAATCAATTTTGGTCCAAAACTAAACCAAAATAGATCCATCTTCCCTACAAGAGGCGTAGCCCACTAATTCTTTAAGCTCAACAAATATCTTCTATATTCGTCCTTTGTATGCTCCTACCAGACTTACTTTCTCTCAATCTGAGAATCTAATTCTCAACATTATTTTACATCTTTTAGATATACTCGTAGTGAGTGTGACCCAATAGATTCATAGTTGTGTTGGCTATCTATAATTAATCATTAATTATGAATCAATCATGAGTAGTACCTTGTAGTACATCATGATCCCCAATTGACCTAAAAATCATAGTTGATCCTAGAATAAATTTTAAACCCTTTAGTAGTTACATTTATAGTACACATGTTCCTTTCACTCATCTTATACCCACTGATTCAAGACATGACCTATGTCTCAGTCCCCACTAGACTTACTATGTCACACCTAACGCAAGTAATAATTTTTGTCATGTGGATTCAAGTTACTCAAATATGTGTCAAAGAAGATCATCCTCTTGATGTGTTATGCTTTGGCTAAAAATTTACGAGTAATAATCCTAACAAGAGACCTTAGGATATACATCTCCTTTGTAAAAGGAGTGGTGAATCTGTTGTGGACTTTTCAAATATTTTTGGGCATATTGACTTATATTCAATCATCCTAGACTTACACCTCATAAGAGTGGTTTGCTAATGTGCGTATATTATATACACTTTTATGAATATTTTAACACGCATCTACATGTATTTCATGAGCATAATTTATGTTTATTGCACCCTATTTTATTATAATATTATATTTCTACTCCTTTTGTTCAGAGATCTACTATTTGCTTATTTTGATTGATAGGATGTGCTTAAATGAAGTCTAGAGCTTCCCAAAATGCCTAGGCCATGCTTATGAGGCATGGACTTATGAAAATATCGCACAAACCAATGCATACACAGCTTGACTATGCCTTTTAAGCACGGTCGTGTTAATTCCATACGGTCATATCAATTCCACACGGTCATGTCAATTTCACATGGCCATGACATTTTCAACACTGTAGATAAAAAGTAAATTAACCATAACTTTTTTACTTGGTTGGAGTTTTGGACTATTCTTTATACCAAATTATAGCTTACTTCAAGATCTACAACTTTACTAAAGACTTCAACTCGAAAAATACCACATTAATATGCGCTAAAATGGTCTACAAAGTCCACATGGCCTTACCATGTCAATCCACATGACTGTGTGGAATTTCCAGAGGAGAAGAATACTTTGGCTGTGTAGAATCCACATGGTCGTGCCATTGAATCAGAGGCAAGATAACACATGACCGTGTAAATTCACACGACCATGTCAGGACCCAACCAAGGGTCGTGTCTAAAGCTATAAAAGGGATTTTTCTCTCCTTTTTCACTCATCTTTGGCTTGGGGTTCATCCTCATTCCTTGGGGAAGGGTTCTTCTCCTTGGAGGAACCCTAAATATTCCATCTTCGTATATCTATCCACCTCCGAAGCAAGGATTGCATCTAAAAAGACCGACGCTACATGGATAAGCTTTCTCTTCTCTTCTTTTTATATTTTGAGTTGTAGATTGTTTTATTTCTTATCTTTTGGTTGTATTTCCTTTGCAATGGAGTAGATCTCTAAATCTAGGATGTAGAAAGTAGTTATGATGTGATGTGACATATGAACTATGTATTTGGATATTTTCCTATGCTATAATATGTTTATACCATGTTCTATGTGTGTTGTACCATGTATATGTTTGACAAAATGTGTATGAGGTTAAGTCATATAAATGTGAGGGATTTGTCTCTATATTAAGGTTGCTACTAAAAAAAAAAAATGTGGAACCGCCACATCAACGACCCCCCTAGAGTCGGTCCCATGGATATGAAGGGAGGTAAATGCAGGTACACAGCTGAAAGCACATAGCCGGGACGCTAACCCCAGGCAATGACACCCCGAGGATCGAACCCTGGACCTTTCGGCCACGAAACCATACACCCCCAGCTGTGCTACGCCCTGGGGACTATATTAAGGTTGCTACTAGATTGGATAACCAGGGGATCGTTAGTGAAAGAGGATACCATTTAACCGGACATATTATGCCCTTAGTGATAGAGGACATCGATACTTACCCACTTTCTAGAGTCAAAAAATCTTAACATAGGGACTAATCCTTATTAAGACATTCTAATTAAAGTGGATACTCCAGTGCTATCATTAGGAAGTGATTGTGTAATATAGGAATGTATGACTGGAGGGTAGTAGTGACAGGGATTTCTTCTTAACTGGACTTCCTAGGCTACCTCTCTACTTAATGCATTAGAACTTAGGTAAACTCTTCGATGCAACCTATGTGGGGGTTGTGTTAGGCTTTAATTAGAATCCCTATGCAAGTGTAAGCATAAAGTTAGGTAGATGAACAATACATTGGGACATTAACTAGCTTCATAATAAAACCAAAATCCTAGTATGTATCATCCTTCATTCACTTACACTCCTTCTCTCTGTCTATTCTCTCTTTTCCTCTGTCTTCTCTACTCTCTTTCTCTCTTTGTGTTCGTGACAAACCAACTTCAATTGTCTAGATAATTTATTGAGGGAAATTAACTAGTACTTAATCAACAGTCCTTGTGGGATCAATATTTTTATTACTGACGATGTAGTCATGCATTTGCGACTTTGTAATAAGTTTTTTTGCGCCATTGATGGAGATTATTTTTTATTAACATTAGTTGATTAGCATATGAGTTACTCTAGACATTTATCTTTTTCTTTTTTATTTTCTTTCTTATTTTATTATGGATTTTATTTCTTGTCTTTAAATTTCATGTTTATTTTTTTAAAAATCAATCCAAAAATTGGCTGAGTACCTTGATTATTTTATATCTCTTATATCCATATGCTATGTTATAATTTCTCACTATGTCTTGTGTGTTTAGTGTTATTGTTTCAAGTGAGACCCAAAATTTTTCTTTAGCCATGGATTGGTATTCTTGGCAACTTGGAGGCTTAAATGCAAAGTATAATTTGGATGATGAGCAAATACTAAACATCTGTATAGTATGTGGTAATCAAACTCATCTGTTTGCCATATTTCACCTCTTCCAAAATGAAGCTGACCCTTCCACAGAACCAACTGATGATATCTGCATAGTTTGTGGTAGCTTATCCTATCTAGCCACTATATGTCACTTCTTCCAAAAGGATGCTACCTCTTCCGCAAACTTCGGAATCTATTCCAACCTGTACATCAAGATAGATATGATTTAGTTCCTAGAATTTGTAGCTATGACTGGGGAGATCATCAGACTTAGAATTTTCAACCCAACACATTTCTGAGGAGAATGAGCAATTACAATCACGGTAGCATATCTTTGACCTACCTCAACACTATAATCAAGATGGGATGGATTATCAGAATTTTGAGTACAATAACATTCAAAGTGTTGAGCAGTCTTCTCAAGCAAATCAGAATTCATCAGAATTTTAAGATGATTCACTATTAGATAGACCATAATAGTTGCCACAAGATGAGTCAACTGACTAGGAGAACCCCCGAGACCCAATTGACGAGTCAAGTCCAAATCTAGAGCTTCAGTTGAATGATGGTTTCGAGGGGATGGATGTGAAGCTGATAGCGTCCCTGCTTATGATCCCGTATCTATACAAGACTCCTCCACTGATTTGCATGAAGTAACTATTTCTGATGATACTCCATACACTGATAGGACTATTAATGCATCTTCAACCAATCTTGCTATAATTCCTTTTGCAACTTCTGATAGTACATGCTTGATTGATGATGGGAACATAGATGAGGCAGAAGTTGATATTAATATGCAGCCCTCTGAGTGGGAAGTGGTGGATAGCTAGAGACTCCGAGGCTGGACACTTCCATTTTTGCCTACACTTAGTTTTCATCAGAACAAGGCCTCTACATCAACTATAATGATAGTAATCTTGGCCAGGGTACTTCAAGTGAACCTTCTCCAACCATCAAGAAGAATCTTTAAGAAGGAGAAGAAGAAGAGAGCAATTTCTCAAGATGAGATTCCCACGGTACAAGCTCTCTTTGTATTTTAGGCCATTAGCCAAAAAGTCCGGAGGTATCTCACTCCGACAAGATCATGATTTAAGTGATCTAAATAAGAGGTCGAGCTAATGACCTTAAACAAGCGCTTCTTGGGAGGTAACCCAAGTTCTCTCTTGTTTTCATTTATATTTTTAGTCTTTCTAGTTTCATTTCTTTCTTCATAATAAACCTAAATCCTTTACTTAATTTTTTTTTTGTCTATCTTCTTTTAATGACGCGACATTTAGCATACATCATTTGGTAACTTCTCTTACTTTAAATCTCCTCCGCATTATTTCTAGTTTTCATTGGGACAATGAAAAGTTTAAGTCTGGGGGGATGTTTGGGTTTAGTGTAGTGTCTGTCATATTCCTTAGTTTTTGCACATTTCTTTTAACATAATAAATTTTTCCTAGTTGCATCACTTATCATGTCATTGTTGTTAGTTCCTTATAGTAAAATGCTAGCACGTTTCATCTAAATATCTATATTGTGTGACTTGGTATGCTAGTATGTCTACTGATCGATGTTTTCCTATTCATAGTAGCATGAAGTGAGTATTGATATTACTAGAAGAATTTGAATGTTGACCTAGTTTTAGGATCTCTTCACATTATGCTTGACTTTGATGGTAGATAGTTTGAAAAATAGTCATGATTCATAGAATTAGACTAGTACTTTTGCTTCTTAGTGACCTTTCAACTACATTTTAGTTATTGGATAAACTCAGATCATGCAAGCTCATTTAGAAAAATTAATCCCAAAAAAAAAATGAAGGTTTGTTCAAGTGTTATACTTAACATGTAGTGTCCGAAATCCACCCATGCTAACTCTATGCATAATTACAGGAAGTCAAAATATTTAATCTAAATAGCATAGAATTACTAATGATAATTGAGGGTTTACCCTAAAGATTTTTCTGAAGATTTAAAAAAAAAAAATAGTACTTAAATGGAATTAATATGACAGAGTTAAGGGAATAAATTATAGGGTCTTGAGAAAGCCCGTTTGAAATATTCATTTAAAGGAGGAGTTGATTTAATATATAAACCTAAGTTCATTAATCAAACCTAAGATTATTTTCTCTCCCATTTATTTCCACACGCCACCCCTTTCCTAGCTCGATTCAGGGTTCACCCCTCTCTCCCCCTCTCTCTCATGAACTCTGCTTTGCCCCAATTCATCACCGTAGGCTTTGTGTGTTGCAACCACCACTCCCTCACTGATAGAGCACCACAGTGATAGCTGAGGTCGTTGCCCAACGTCACCTCACGCTTCTCACAGCTGATCCTTCTTCTCCCCTTTTGATCAGCCGCTACTTTTCCCGATCGATCCATCACCACAGTTTGCCTCGCCATTGACGAGAAATCCTACACCACTGCCACTACACGCCTGATTGCCTGTGTAGCCAGCTCTTCATCGCCGAGTTCTCTACCCTGTGCACCACTGCTTTCTTTGCGAGATGCAAGGGCCATCCTCGACTGCTGACATCGCTCAGTTATTGGACATTGATTCTATGTCGAACCCCTCACATCAACGGTGAACCTTACGAGCTTTAAAATGCAAAGGCATGCTCTTCCCATGTTATGTTTTTATTAGTTCCTTAAAACCATGTATGTTTAGTTCTCTTGTATTTTAGTTTTGATGGTTTTAGGAGGCCATAAAATCTTCATGTTTGGAGGACTTTATGAGGTTGTTAGTTTTGATTTTGGTAGTTTCATGTCATGAAATCCTTCACATGATTGATACCTTTGGAGGTTAAGTGAGGTTCTGGATTGGACTTCTAGGGGATCTTTGGATTTTTATCTTAAGGTTATGTAATGTCCTCCTTACCTCTCATCATGATAATTTCATAGGTTACATGTCAATTTTGGATTAGGTTTAAGTTTATGGTTATGTTTTTCTTACTTCATATCATGTTAACCATATAGGACGTATGTGTGAATTTTGGATTTTCAAGCTTAGGGATATGTTTATGCACAAGTTTATGTTCATGTTCTTCTTATACCTTATTATGATACCTTAATATGATCTAGGTTTAGGTTGATGTTTATGTTCCTCTTACATCTTATCATGATATTGTTTATAGATTGTAGCTTCGGATACAAGTAGCTATTTCTTGATGCTCTAGTTGATTCCCATGTTTATGTTTATGCATGCTCACACTATGTTTATGCACATGATTATGTTTAAATTCATGCTTAAGCTTATGTTATGAATTTACATGCTTGTACTTAAGTTTATGCTCATGTTATTCTATGCACATGATTATGTTTAAATTTATACTTAAGCTTATGTTATGAATTTACATGCTTGTACTTAAGTTTATGCTCATGTTATTCTTATGTCTGATTATGATACATTAATGTAATAGAGGGAAATTACGAAATTCTAGGTTTAGGTATATGTTTATGTTTCTTCCTACATCTTATCATGATAACATTTATAGGTTAAGTTTGTGGATCTTTAAGATTTAACATGCTATGAAGATAATTATGGTTGATAACCTTATTTATATATATATATATATATATATATTAGTTTTTGGATCTTTAGGGCTTAACATGCTAGGAAAATAATCATGTTCGATAACCTTGCAAGTATATATAAAATTTGTATTACAAATCTCATTTGCTATAGATAAATGTATTAAAAAAATAAGAAAAAAGGCTGAGCTTTTTTGTACCATTTGATTAAATTTAGTAGGCAATCAAGTAAAATATATATATGTAGGACAAGAAGAAGAACAAGAGTGAAAGAAAAAACAAATGAAAACTACCTCTTCATACAGTGTGGCGTTAGCAAATAGATCCTTCAAAAAAAAACCAAATTCAAGCATTTTCAATAAGAAAATAGATAGGGGGGCTCCCAACGAGGGCTCCTTTTTTGTGAATTAAAAAGAACAGGATGATTAATGGAATAAAGCTTCCTATTTTGTTAGCCTTTTCCTCCCATTGGCCCTAAAACAAGAAATCAAGTAACACATAAACAAGAATACTAGAGGAACAAAAATGATATAGTAGAATGATAATGTTCATTTTGAAAGCAGTTATGACGGCTTAAATTATAATACTTAGGCACCATGCCCTATATATGCCTCAATTAGAGTTGCACTACTACACAAGCTGGGCAGTTATCAGATTAAAAACTTTAACCTACAAATGGTGATCAATGGAAGATTGTGCATTCAGCCTCTCTTTTACTCCACATAAAATTAAATCCAAAATTAATATATAAAAATACATTAATAAAATTTTACTATTCTAATATAATATATAACCCCAACCCTACGTCTCTCTCCATCTTGCAGTGTGACTATAGTTACAAAAACTTTATTGTAAGTGCGAAGTGGAATGGAAATTAAATCACCATTTCACAAAAGTACATTGTGGAAGGAATATCAATTCCACTATCTTCAAGTAGATAATAGACGGGGAAAGTTAATATTTTCAATAAATAATTCAATTATCATTTCATTAAAAAAATAGAAATTAAAAATTAAAAACAAAATTAACTTAAAATAAGCAAAGCATTTAATGAAACATAAAACATTAAAGAAACATCTAATCTAACCTAATTGTATTTAAATGACAACATGAACATAAGAGAAACATGAATAATTCAATTAACAAAACAGTGCAAGAATCTAAGCTAAAGAAAAATGCAAAACTAAAGTAGGAGAAATGGTTGGGACATTTCATCAAACATTTGGTGAGCTTGAATTGAATTAAGCAAAGTATGTGCAATCATAAAGATAATTCAATACAATCAATCAAACCATCAACACATAACAAAGATAAACAACAATAGACAGCATAACTCAATCTAACACTAGTAGAAATAACCCAATTATATCATAGATGCGAATGAAGCATAGAGACACGAATAGCATAGAGGACCCCGAGCGCGGATAGCATTGAGACACGAATTTCAAAGAAACCGACGGAGATTAGCGCTACAGAAAGGGATTGCATGGCAAGGATGAGGTAGGCGATGAGATTGCGATCAAGGGTTACGAGGACCTCGTTACCTAGGAGATTTTGGCGGTGGGGTAAAAGGGAGAGAGGTTGGAGGCGACCTAAGTAGAGGTTGGGGCGGAGGGGGGCCTGCTGTATGATAGCGAGTGAGATGCCACTATCGGAAAAAGTTCGGATGATGTCGGCGGGGTTGGCGTTGGAGAGCTTGACGTGGTCGATAAAGGTGTTGTCTTTGAGAAATGCAACGATTTCAGTAGGGGGCGGATCTGCTGGATCAATTCATGGTCCAACTTTTATATTGATGAAGGACAATGTATCCCCACATGTTAACAGATGGGGGTCATTGCCTCCCACCAATTTCCTTGTCTCGATCCAAGAGCGGATCAGGACAAGGGGACCAGAGGATCCGATCCCTTTCAGTAGGGGCACAGATGTCGGGGTTATCTTTGAGAAATGCTACGTTGTTTTCGTGAAGGGATGTTTTGGCGGAGGAAGTTAAGATGATAATAGTGTTAAAAAATCACTATCATATATATTAAAAAATTATTAATAGATAACATTTTTTTGGAAAATATTATCTTTAATTATTAAAAAATATCAATAGATAACATTTATTTAAAAAGTGTTTTCTTTAATAAAAAAATATAAAACATAGACAAGGCTTTTAATTAAAAGTATTGTAAAAAAAAAAAAGACAACGTTTTTTAAAAAAAAAACATTGTATTTTAAGTGTTGTGAAATTCAGATTTTCTAATAGTGTAGGATTTTTAAATTTCAATAATTCAAGCATTCATAGCTTCAATTCTTATCCTTGGTTAACAACATAATGACTTCAATCCATCTTGAATAACTGAGAATGATATCAATAAACTAATCCTCACAAGAAAATTTTTGATGACTCTCAACCTAATCTCAAATTCATGTAATGGTGGAACACACTCAAGCTATTCATGTTTCATGAACTACCATATGCTTGCTTATCTTCTATTCTTCACCACAATCATAGATATTAGAATTCACAATTATGAAGGCTTATTATGATAGCAAAGATGGCAAGAATCAAATCAAATCAGAGTATGTGTGTTGGAAAAGAAATGAGAAACAAAGTTAAAGGTGATAAGTAGAAGACATGGATACAATGGAATGCCACAAATGAATTTTAGCCATGCTCTCTTTTCTCTTCTCTAAACTTAATGATCAATCATAAAAGAGATTTGTCATTTCTAAATTCTTGAAAAACTAAATGAGCTTACTGGTTTTATAGGCTAAAATTTTCAATTCTGGATTCAGTATTGTAGCAAAATTCCTGAACATATTGATCATAATGATCAGTATTTAACCACTTAGTTAGCAATGTTGTTTCTTGGTTCTACATATAGAATTAATTCAAAGAATTTGTAGTTTTGAACCTTGAACTGTCCCAATTTTCCATTTCTCAAATGCTAGAATTTTAGATTCCCAATTCAACATACAATTCTGGGTACAAGGAACTGAATTCAATTCCCAAAATCAATCTTCTACTATTGCTTCTTTTGATCAATAACTCACAAAACATATACTGTCCTTTAGCCTAAATGAATCAAAATTTTCCATTTTTGAAATTCTGCTTGTACATGAAACCATCACATATTCCAGCAATTCACTTCGATACGAATTTATTTTAAGCTTTACCTTAATCCAACTTGGTGTTTTTCCAACATTTAGAGAGTAAGTCCCTTGTATGTTTTTTATTCACACAAAATTATGCAGCTAAAGGGTTGCTAATCACTTCATATTCCATCACAAATTTGAAAACCATACATTTTCTAGAATTTTGTATTTCTATTTAGTTTTTGTTCAGATTTTGATCTTCGTGGATCCTCAAACCAAGCTTTTCAATTAACACTCAATCAATAATAGCCTGAATTCAATGAGTTACAGCTCATAAAAATTAGTTTGCAGTTTGGTACAACTTTTACTAATGTAGACAGTTTCCATTCCAGCTTCTGAGTTTCACAATTTTGCTTCAGGAATCATAATTCTAGTCTATTATCTGCTATTCATCATCCACTCATTATATTCATCAAGGAACTCACTCTATTTCATGTAATAGAATTCCAGAACCTATGATGTTTAATCAAGTTCTTTGAGTTGCAAATTTCATATTTAAGAATTTTGAATTAGAAGGTGTTTTGATTTGAATCATGAAAAGTGGGAATTATGTGAAGGTTTCTTTTAGCACTCAATTGATTTGAACTTGAATTCCAAGTACTGTTATCAGAAACATCATAAGGATTTGCCACAAAACATCACTTCGATTTCTTGATTCTAAATTCTCAGCTTATTCACCACTGTCTTTTCAGATTTGCCATTAGTGAGCTTGCTATTATTCCAAAAATTGCGAGGAAGTAGTCCACCTTAAAGTCTTATCCATTTGTTCAAGTTGAATTCCTAGATTTCATAGATATAAAAGATCAATTAGACTCAATCTCAAAACCTAATAGATTCTAAAATTTCTGTTGAAGTTTCAAATTCTGATCTACTTTGAATTTTAGTCCAAGCTTTGAGGTTAAATATCTATAAACTATATCAATTATCATTCAATCAATGAGAGCTTGAATTCACTTCTGTTTGGATAGAAAATTTAGTTACAAATTGGCACATCCCTTACTATTTCATTCTTCACTGTTTTATACAAATTTGAGCATTTCTTTTCTTCATCTACAGGTAGTACTCTTCCTTAGTTAGCTAGATATGGACAATGATCACAATTTGCATGATTTAGAAAACAAACAAATTAAATTTCTGCATAGCATACAGTTCATCACAGATTGAATTTTAGCATTTTACCATTTCAACTTTGAGCATTCCATTTAAGTTTTAGAATTAAATGACTTGGCCTTTCTTTCACAAATTTCGAGAATCAAGCCCCTATATGCACCTTCATTTACTTGGATGGAATTCTAAATTTAAAATATAAAAAATTTCTTAAATTCCATCTTAAATTTATAATTCACCAAAAACTAAAATTCTGGATATGTTGAATTGGTTCTCATCTAATCTCACTGATTCCTTAGGTCAAGTTTCATCATTTAATTCTATAGGGCATCACATTTAACATTTAATCAATAAATGCATGATTTCCATTTTCTTTTAGCTCATAAGGATCAATTCAAAAGTTTGGTACAACTTCAGTGAATTGTAATTTTTCCAACTCCTGTAATTTTTTACAGTTGTGCAATTTTAGTATTTAAAGATGTCCATCCAATTTGTGAAGACATGTAGAGTTAAGGCAACAATATTTTTTTCTGAGAATACAAGAGCTTCACATAATTTCTCACTAATTTTAAGAGCTGATGATAAAAGATTGATACAAACTTGATGCAACATTTAAAACTGAATTCTACTTTATTTCTTGTTGTCTTTATTGCATTCTGCATCTAACTCCCTTCTAGCTTTTAAAATTTGTGTCTTCATTTGTATTTAACACTTGTTCCTTGGTTAGCTGAAAGATGATCTTCTAATGATTTGTGATTGGAACCCAATAGAATTGATACAAGAAGATCAAATTCCATCTCACTTTTAGCTTCACTATTTTTTTTTCTTTTTTCCTTTCTTCTTTTATGTTCTGAATATCCTGTTATTGTAATTGTCTTCACTTCTTCAGGAATAATGTTTCAATTTGAAGTAATTCATAAATGAAATGATGCTCATCACTTGAACTTCAAATCCTGATCCATAGTGATCAAATTCCAGTAGCTAAAAGAGCCCACTGTTTTAGTTCTATTTTTGAAATTTCTTACATTGTTTCAGTAATTCCTAGCTCTAATATTTAGATATAAAGTTTGTAGAGTCATGGAGGGAGAAGAACACCATTTGTTTTTGCAAATACCAGGGTTCATTTGAGTTTCTTACTGATTTAAAAGCTGCTGATAAGAATTTGGTACACACTTGATACAAACTTCAACACCTCTTCACCTTTTTTTTTTTTCCTTTTTCTTTCTTTCTAATGGTTCAATTGTATATCAAGTAGACATGCATTTGAATTCCAAAGTCTTCCCTACTAAACATATCTCCTAGTGTTTCAAGTGCTGTTACATCCTAAAAATAAGTGATCACCATAATAGCTTTTTATTTCAGCCCATTTCTAAAACAATGGTCCATTTTCTCCTTTGTTGATTCTTTGTGCCGAAAATGTATCTAGTTGCAACATTCCTAAATTTTCAGTGATCAACAGTAGCTCACATGAACTTAGCACATGGCATAACGAGCTCAAATAGAAAGCTTTCCAAAAGATTTAAACCATGAAACTAACTATTGAATTCATCCCCTTCCTATCCGGAATACCTTCACAGGTAATGTAACTATTTCACTTGATTCCAATCTAAATAAACACTTCCCTTTAACACCAAAATCACAAGGTACTGAATTTTAATTGCTGAATCTAGTGAGTTGTTGTTGTTGTTATTGTTGTTGTTGTTTAACATCATAATTTAGCTTGAACTACATAAGTTTCAAAATTTGACACTTGAAAGAATTTGTTTACCTTGAATCCTACATTGTTAAGCATCGAGGAGGCTCCCTTTTTACCATTTCTGTTTGGAACTTGGATATGCAATAATCTTATTTAGAAACCGTAATCAAACTTGGCCAACCAGTTGTTAGAATGTATACTAAAAGCCTAGTTTTTTGTATAAATATTTATTTTGAAATAAGAATCACGTTGGTCAAATACCTTCATTTATGTTAAATGTAGTTGTTCATTTAATTTATATTGTAGATAACATGGTGTGTGGTGTTACACAGAAGATCATGTTATCAGTTCCTTATAAATTATAAATAGTAGTGTTGGATCGAGAAGCGCTAGAGGGGGGGGGGGGTGAATAACGCTCGTGGCTATTTCGTTCGATTCGCAAAACACTAATCGAGTAAAGCAGCGGAAATATAAAAGAACACAACGCAAACATAAGGTATTTACTTGGTTCGGAGCCTGTGGCGACTTCTACTCCAAGGCCTACGCTCATTGAGCGTTTACATTGGGTAACAACTATAATTTCGAAAAGGATTACAAGTTTCAAGTACAATTCACAATAATTAAATATACCAACGACAATAGAAATGACCGTTTCTAAGCTCCGGGTCGTCGACGTCAAGTTGTAGCTTCGTCGAAACTTCTCGTTAGCAGCTGGTTGCGTAAGGATTGCTTGGAAGGTGATATCCTAGACTGCTGCTCGAGACCTCCTTTTATACACTGTTGAAGGCGCCTTAAAGCCCATCCAAGGTGCCTTCAACCCGTCGATTCAGCCGCGTGGGTCAGCACTGATCCGGTCGCACCTCATCCACTTGAAGGCGCCTTCAAGCCACTCCAAGGCACCTCCAAGCTCTGGTTCAAGGCGCCTTCAGACTCATCCAAGGCGCCTCCATCTCTGCTGCGCTGACTTCTTCTGGCTTGCACCCGAGGCGCCTCCAAGCTCCATGGAGGCGCCTCAGATACTGTTCATCCGAGGCCAAGTGTGCTCTTTTGTCCCTGCACAACGTGTTAGTCCACAAAATATACATATACCTTGAAAGACAAGGTTAGCACACATAGATATGATAAGAAAGGTGTTTGATAGTCTTTGGACTGTCCATGTTTGACTTCGAATTTTCAACCGAAAACCCTAGGTCGACCCGACGCCTACTGTTCCCTCTACGGGGAACGCGTCCTCACCTACTCCTCTCAGGAGAGTTACCTGTTGCCAGTGCGATCCTCCAGATCGACTGGACTTTTGCTCGGCGCTCGATGCTTCCGGACTTTCTGCTGGACGCCCGCTCCCCGACCCGTCCAATCTTTCACCTGGTTCGCGACACCAGGATTTTCCACCTAGGGTTTCCACCCCCTAGGACTTTTGCCTGAAACCCTCGATCCGCCAAGACTTTCCGCATAGGGTTACCGCCCCCTATGACCTAAGGTTACCACCCCCTAGGGTTTTCCACCTGCCTAACCGTAGCTAGGATTTTTGCCTAAGCACACTTAGGACTTTTCTGCAAGCTCATTCAAACTGTTAGATCACAAACCAACTTAACTTTGAATCCTTTGCCATTATCAAAACACGGGTTTGATCTTCGGATGCTTCCGACACCAACAATCTCCCCCTTTTTTATTATGACAACTCAAATTCAAAGTTAAGTAAAAACAGGCATAAGTAAAAGATGCATAAGTAACAGTTTTTAAAGTTTTAGTGTAAGCAAGCATAAGTAAACAATTTTAGACGCAAACAAAGCTTAAGCTAAAACTTTAAAATGTAAGGCTCCCCCTTAATTAGAGCTTACTTTTGAATCTTACTTTTGAATTTTATGCTACTCTTCCCCTTTGTCATATATCAAAATACGAGAGTAAAAAGAAAAACCATAGTACTAGGTATGTTTGAAAAGATTTCGACTTTGAAAAATAACTTAGCTAATTTGTGATATCAAAGCACTTAGTTAAATTTGAAAAGCTTTTTGAAAAATACTTAGCTTAATTTGAAAAGCTTTTTGACAAAATACTTAGTTAAATATGAAAAGCTTTTGAAAGACACTTTGTGTTTTTAACAAAAACTTAGCAAAACTTAGCATTTGAAAATAATTACTTTGAGAAACACTTAGCTAAATTTTTAAAAGAATGCTTCGAAAAAAATACTTAACTAAACTTAAGCTAAATTTGAAAAGTTTTAGTTTAAGTACTTAACTTAAAAGGATATACATCAGAGCTTAGCTTAAGTACTTAGCTTTGAAAACATTTAGCCTTTTAGAAAAGTTTAAATTTTATGGCCAGGTCACAAATAATTTGTATTTTTGAAGACAAGTCAAAAATAGTTTTTAATTTTGAAGTCAAATCAAAAATAAATTTTATTTTAAAGATAAGTCAAAAAATATATATATATATTTTAAAATATATTCTTGGGGGGGGGGGGGGGGGGGGAATTTTCACTCCCCCTAAATTAATGCCTATAGTCCAAGCATGTATTTAAAATTATTTTCTTAATTTTTTCATCTCACCCATTCTACGTTATCAAACATGTTCAGCTTATGAGTGAGTGTAAGATGGAGTTAATTTCATTTAAAAATATTGAAAATATAAGTTAGAATTCCAAATAAGTAAACATTTAATATTTTGAAGATTTAAAAATTAATTGAGTTGAAATTATAATTTGAAAACTGATTAAGATTAGGGAATCCAAATATGATTTTAAAATAGAGTTAGGTAAGATTTTGAGATTGATTAAGTGGGAAGATAATAAGTGCGATAATGATTTTAAAATTAGTTAAGATAAGTGCGATCATGATATTGAAATTAATATATTAGTAAATTAATATATTAAGTGCGATCATTATTTCGAATAATTTTTTAAAATGATTTTTTAATAATTTTTCAAATGTTTTTTAAATAATTTTTCAAATAAATTTTTAATTAATTTTTCAGATGAATTTTAGATAATTTTTCAAATGATTTTTAAATAATTTTTCAAATAATTTTTAAAAGATTTTTAAATAATTTTTAAAATGATTTTAAAATAATTTTTCAAATAATTTTTAAAATATTTTAAATATTTTTTCAAATAAATTTTAAAAGATTTTAAAATAAATTTTCAAATAATTTTTAAAAGATTTTAAAATAATTTTTAAAAGATTTTTAAATAATTTTTTAAAATATTTTAAAATAAATTTTCAAATAATTTTTAAAATATTTTTAAATAATTTTTTTTCAAATAATTTTTAAAACATTTTTAAATATTTTTTTTCAAATAATTTTTAAAATATTTTTAAAATATTTTTAAACAATTTTTAAAAGATTTTAAATAATTTTTTAAAAGATTTTTAAATAATTTTTCAAATAATTTTTAAAGTATTTTTAAATAATTTTTAAAAGATTTTTAAATAATTTTTCAAATAATTTTAAAATCATTTTTCAAATAATTTTTAAAAGATTTCTAAATAATTTTTAAAATGATTTTTCAAATAATTTTTTAAAGATTTTTGAATAATTTTTCAAATAATTTTTAAATGATTTTAAATTAATTTTTCAAATAATTTTTAAAAGATTTTAAAATAATTTTTCAAATGATTTTTAAATAATTTTTCAAATAATTTTTAAAAGATTTTAAATAATTTTTCAAATAATTTTTAATTGATATTAAATAATTTTTTAAAATAAATATTCATTATTTAATTATTGGAATTAATTAAATTAATTAGGTTTAGTTGATTTTGACTAAGTTCAATCTAGATCCATCTCACCTGATTCTAAGTTATCAATCAGGTAATCTTAAGTAATTTTGTGAGATGATTATCTTTAATTTAGGTTATTTCTAAGGATTAATTTATATTTGAGTTAAAATTAGGTTTTCCAATTAGTCAATTAAATATGTATTTCAAACATTGACTCCCAGGTCTTGGCGAGGCACTCGGCCTTCTTGGGTATGAGATCATCCACCACTTCCTAGACAGAGCCGCTCAAAGAAAATATATATTTAATTTTCTTTTTGAAACCCCTAGCTTTAACTAACAAGTGTAAATTACGCCTAGGTCCTTAAACTATCCTAGTCTAAACATGTGGCAAAAGGCGATTCGCTCGCCCCCAGCGCCCCGCCAACCCGTCCCTAGGCCAAAACGGATCCTAGTCTAAACATGCTTATTACAAGGAAAGTAAATAAACAATCATCAATCAATTTATTTATTAATTAAGATATATTTTATATTGGCTCCTCCTGGATCATAGCCTCGATATGGTCTATCAAGGTAGTAGACTTGATCCTTGGGGACCCAATAGTGTCCAAGTCTGACTTGATTAATCAGGTTTGACTTGGGGACCCATGCTTGGACTACTTTTCTATTTGACCGATTTACTAGAGACAGATAGGATTTGTATTTGTGTTTGGCCTTAAAACCAAGTCCGGATTTGTTGTAAACGGCTCGCTGTTTTCCAAGAATCAGATCCAGATTCTTGGAACCCAAGGTGAACTGTTCCAACGTGTCTTTGAGTTCTTTAATTTGAGTTTTCAAATTAGAATTTTCTTTCTCAAGTTATTGGACTTGAGTCGAACTTCCAATTTGAACTGGCTCAGTCAAAGAACTCGAGTCAGTCGCTTCCTTAAGGGTTGTTACCTCCTTTTAGATTTATTTCTTTAATAAGTACGGAACTAATTTTTGTAAATCATCTAACTGAGTCTCAGAGAGTAGGGAACTTATAGTGGGATTTCGTCCTTCGGAAACAGATACGGATCCATGGCTTCGCTCGGACTCGGTCTCGGATTTTCTCTCGATTTTTGACTCATACTCGGACTCAGTTTCCGCCACAGTTGCTAGTACTGGTAGAGCGAGGAAGCTCGTCGGTTCTTCTTCGTCGGACTCGGACTCGTTTGATGACTCTGACCATGTTACCTTCAGTGCTTTCTTTGTCTTGCTTATTCCTGCAAATAACGTAACACCTTCCTCGGCCGAAGTAGTATCAGTCTGCTTATTTAATTTTAATGAATCGTCTATTAAATTACACTTACTTACGGTCGTATCGGAAATACCTTCGTGTAGCTTGATCAATTTTTTCCACAATTCTTTTGCACTTGAGAAGGGGCCGACGCGGTTCAGCTCCCCATTGGTTAGGCCGCATTGTAGCATGCAAGTTGCTTTAGCATCGGCTTCAAATTGTTTCATTATACTAGCGTCCCAGTTGATGCATGAGATGAGTTCTCCAGTGCTATCACGTGGAAGCTCGAGTCCAGTTTGGATAATGATCCACATCTCAACTTGCGTCTTGAGATGGTATTCCATCCGGTTCTTCCAATAGCCAAAATCCTTGCTAGAAAAGAGTGGCGGATGGACCGTGCTAAAACCTTCTTGGAAAGCTATTGAAAATCTTGCACACAAATAAAACAAAAAATATGTTCCAAGACTAGGTCTTGGATTAGTAGTGTGGGAGAAAAATAAAAATAGTAATTCATGAATTTCGAGAAAAAATAATAAAATAATAAAAAAATATTATTAAAATAATATATAAAAAAATATTACCATAAATATTTGAAAATGCGATATTTCGCTAATACGGACCAGTGGTGAAAAGATGACAGTGAATTTTTTGAAATTAATTTTGGAGGGAAAAAATGAAAAGCGTAAGGTTTTATTTTTACCCTAAACGAACGAAAAAGCGACGAAAAAAAATGCTCGAACGGTAGTTGTACCAATTCAGAGCAACCCCGCTCTGATACCAATTGTTGGATCAATAAGCGCTAGAGGGGGGGTGAATAGCGCTCGTGGTTATTTCGTTCGATTCGTAAAACACTAATTGAGTAAAGCAGCGGAAATATAAAAGAACACAACGCAAACACAAGGTATTTACTTGGTTCGGAGCCTGTGGCGACTCCTACTCTAAGGCCCACGCTCGTTGAGCGTTTACGTTGGGCAATAACTATAATTTCGAAAAGGATTACAAGTTTCAAGTACAATTCACAATAATTAAATATACCAACGACAATAGAAATGGCCGTTTCTAAGCTCCGGGTCGTCAGCATCAAGTTGTAGCTTCGTCAGAACTTCTTGTTAGCAGCTGGTTACGTAAGGATTGCTTGGAAGGTGATGTCCTAGATTGCTGCTCGAGACCTCCTTTTATACACTGCTGAAGGCGCCTTAAAGCCCATCCAAGGCGCCTTCAACCCACTGAGTCAGCCGCGTGGATCAGCACTGATCTGGTCGCACATCATCCACTTGAAGGCGTCTTCAAGCCACTCCAAGGAACCTCCAAGCTCTAGTCCAAGGCGTCTTCAGGCTCAACCAAGGTGCCTCCAGCTCTGCTCGGTGACTTCTTCTGGCTTGCACTCGAGGCGCCTCCAAGCTCCATGGAGGCGCCTCAGACACTTTTCATTCGAGGCCAAGTGTGCTCTTTTGTCCCTGCACAACGTGTTAGTCCACAAAATACACATATACCCTGCAAGACAAGGTTAACACACATAGATATGATAAGAAAGGTGTTTGATAGTCTCTGGACTATCCGGGTTTGACTTCGGATTTCCAACCGGAAACTCTAGGTCGACCTGACGCCTACTGTTCCCTCTGCGGGGAACGTGTCCTCACCTACTCCTCTTAGGAGAGTTACCTGTTGCCAGTGCAATCCTCCAGATCGTCTGGACTTTTGCTCGGCGCTCGATGCTTCAAGACTTTCTACTGGATGCCCGCTCCCCGACCCGTCCAATCTTTCACCTGGTTTGCGACACCAGGACTTTCCACCTAGGGTTTTCACCCCCTAGGACTTTTGCTTGAAGCTCTCGACCCGCCAAGACTTTCCACATAGGGTTACCACCCCCTAGGGTTTTCCACTTGCCTAACCGCAGTTAGGAATTTTGCCTAAGTACACTTAGGACTTTCCTGCAAGCTCATTCAAATTATTAGATCACAAACCAACTTAACTTTGAATCCTTTGCCATTATCAAAACACGAGTTTGATCGTGGGATGCTTCCGGCACCTACAAGTAGCTCATGACCAAAATGGATAGGGATAAACCATTAGAACGATTGAAGTGTGATTTAGTATTAGTTTATCTTGACTATAAAATTACACTAGTACACTCTGAGTGTATTGAGCAGGACCATTTGAGGTTGTTCTTTTATACTGATTGCATAGAAGAACAAGACCTCTATATTATGGAAATGCGTACTCTTAATCCTGATATAATGATAAACACATATATTTAGTATTTATTTCTTAAATTTATCAATGGGTGAGATTTAGTTCATTAAATCAATAGGCCCGATAAGTTGGGAAATAATATTATTTATATGGTGTACTGTTGATTATAAAAGGAAACTGTGTCAGTAACCCTGCAAGTGGACTTAGTCCGGCATGACAATAAAGTTAAGTGGTACTACTCTTGGAGCTAATTGTTAATTAAGTGAGTGTCAGTAACTCATTTAATTAATGGACATTCGATATTTTAAATACAGGGAGATTAACACATTCATGATAAGAAGGAGCCCATAATATAATTTAGGAATGGTGCGGTATTTCAATAGTAACTCTTTAGTGGTATAAGTTATTATTAATGAACTTGAGTTGGGTGTTCGGGGCAAACACGGGAATCTCAAGCTCATCGGGAGACCAAAGTCAATTCCTCCTCTAGATCTCTATTGTAGCCTCTTATATAAAGCCTTATATCCACACAAAGCCTAGCTTCTTAAGCCTAAGCTAGGGCCGACCAAGCCTTGCTTGGTGTCCAAGCAAGGGGCCGGCCAAGCTAAGCTTGGAGCCCAAGCAAGGGCCGGCCAAGCCTTGCTTGGTGCCCAAGTAAGGGGCCGACCACATATAGAAAAGAAAGTTTTATTTTTTGTAAAATCTTTCCTTTATAGAGATCCATAAAAAGGATTTAAAAATAATGATTTTAATTATAAAACTTCCCTTTTTTAGATCGGTCACAAAAGGAAATAAAAGAAGTTTTTATCTTGTTAAATCTTTCCTTTTATAGAGATCCATAAAAGGGATTTAAAAGAGAGATTTTAATTTTTAAAATCTTTTCTTTTACAGACATCCACAAAAGGATTTAAAAGAGATATTTTAATTTTATAAAACATTCCTTTTATAGCTATCCACAAAAGGAATTTTAAAAGAGAGATTTTAATTTTTATTTAAAATCTTTCCTTGTTTGATGAAAGGGGTTTTGGCCGGCCATGATAAGGGAATTAAAGGAAGTTTTAATTTTGTTTTAAAACTTTCCTTTTTTGCATTCACCAAGGATTATAAAAGAAGAGGAGGTGGTGCCTTGTGTTTTAACACATTTTCTATTCTTCTTCCCTTCCTTGGTGTCTAACCCCTTCATCATTTTCTTCTCTTCTTCTTCTTTGTGGCCGGTGGCATCAAGCTTGGAGCTCTTTTGGTGGCCGGATACTTGGAGGTAAAGAAGAAGAGAAAGGAAGCTCTCTAGTTGTGACATCCCTTGGTGGCCGAAAGCTTGGAAGGAAGAAGAAGGTTTGGGTGGATTTCATCTTGGTAGATCGTCGCCCACACGACGTCTAAGAGGAGGAGAGGAATACAATAGAAGATCAAGAGGTTATTAAATCTTCAAAGAAAGGTATAACTAATTATAAGTTTCCGCATCATAATTAGTTCATATTCTTTGAATGGATCCTGAAATACCAACACAAGAGGCTATCGATTTTAGGCTATCGGTTTTATGTTATCGATTTTGTGTTTCGATTTCATGTTTCGATCTTGTGTTTCTATTGAGGTCTCTTTAGTTAAACCGAGGGTTACTGTAATAAGTTTAAACATTGAATTTCTTTGAAAGGATTTGTCTAGGAAGTGATGGATGATCTCATACCCAAGAAGGCCTAGTGCCTCGCCATGTTTAACCTGCAAGTCAATCTTTGAAATAAATGTTTAATCATCTTCTGTAATATGGTTTAACTTAGGAAGATCACATCGGTTAAACTTGGAGTAAAAATGTTAAGTATCGTTTCCAATCCAAGTTTAACTTCTGAAGAGCAACTTGGATTAATAATGTTAAGCATCATTTGCAATCCAAGTTTAACTTCAGTAGAGCACATGGATAGCTAGGTTAAGTTATGTGCTTGTACAAATTTTTGTACAAGGGAATAGAACTGAATCCAGGTGTAGCAACTAACAATTGGTATTAGAGCTAGATTTTTTTACGTCTGTGTGTTTGGTTTTCAGTTTAATTATGCACAAGTCATACATAATTTAGGCAGGTTAATAGTAGAAAATGCAAATAGACTAACTATGTAGTTGTAGACATCCTAGATCCAACTATTATTGCCCTATTATGTTTTGTGTGTGATTGAACCCTCGGACATGTCGAGGGCATTTTATGTGTGTGTGCATGATTATATTTATTAAATACAGCATGAGCTGTATTAGTTTTAGGATTTTACATTCTATTCGACCTATATTATATGTGCATTCCCTTGTGGAATATATGATTGATAAATGTAAAATTTTATTTTTATCACGGATCGTATCCTTACAAGGCATGGTACTAGTTGAGAACTAGAGGCGTAGTGGAGAAGGAAGCATGATAGACGCGACGACATAAACCCTAGGGCTGACAGCTAGGGTTGGCGGCACATGGAGGATAACTATAGCTTATGCCATAATAGTTGGAAAATATTTTTCATACTTATTGCCTTTTATGCTGTGCATGTGTGATGTGTTTGTATGTTAAAATTCATCGTCTTAAATAACTAAGTGGGAGAGGAATTTAATCAAATTCCACGATCTCCATTACTGATTTGTAAGTGATGCATTCAAACTTGCGCGTTGGCTCTAAGTGCCTTCCTCCACATCAGCTGAGTTTGTTTGCGGACCACTAGATCAAACTTCTTTTATGGATGATTATAGGAAGTTATTTAGGCGCGTGCGATCTTCTCCATCTGAAGGGGCACAATCCTATTTAATGGACTAAGTATCAAGTAATGGTATACACTTAGGCGCATTTAATAGTATCCTCCCCACCGGAGTCACTGCTATTATTTGTGTGACCGAAGAAAATCAACTATTAATTTTATTTGTCATTAAGACAATAAAATTAATGGGTAAAATCTCCTCTTACAAATGTTTGAATTTGTATACGTCCACACTATCGTGACATACAAAATTCACAGTGTTTTGAGGTGTTGGTGAGTTTAAATGATATTGTTTGAGGAATCAATATTATTTTAAATTCTTAAGTTTTGACCAAAATTTATTTTGTGATTCTTAGGATGACCTTCAATCAACTTGCTGTTATATTAAAAGAGAACAAATTTACTGGTCCCAATTACATTGATTGGAAACGAAACTTGGACATTGTCCTAACTGCTGAAGGCTATAAGTTTGTACTTCTAGAGGTCTGCCCTAATATGCCTAATAGTGATTCTAGTGAAGAGGAGATTGAGAGTCATAGAAAATGGGTCAAGGTAGATGAGATGACGCAGTGTTACATTTTGGCTTCTATGTCAAATGTGCTGCAACATCAGCATCAGGACATGCCTACTGCCTATGACATGATGTACAATGTCAAGGAACTCTTCGGACACCAGAATCGGGCTGCTAGGCAACAGGTTATGAGAAACTTAATGACAACCACCATGACTGAGGGGACACCCATAAGGGATCATATCCTCAAAATGATGGTTTACTTGAAAGAGATACAAATCCTTGGAGTTGAAATCGATGGGGAAACTCAGGTCGATATTATTCTCCAAACGCTACCTAAAAGTTTTGAGCAGTTCTTCCTGAACTATAACATGAACAAAAGGGTTTATTCTGTAACGACCCGCCTTCTACTACTAGGCTATAAGGCGAATCGCTACAGTTGTACTGTGCTAAACTATACTGTGCGGAAAGCTGGGCTAATTAAAATTTTTGCTAACTAATTGATTCTTATAAACTAATCGCCTTACAGACCGATCTACTGATACTGGTACGGTCACAAGACCCTGGATCGGTCTGCTGTCCGATCCTGAAGCTTCATTGCTTCTGTTCCTGGCTGGATCGGTCTACAGACCGATCCAGGTCGGAAGACCGATCAGTGAGCCTCCGTGCTTCTACTGCGTTCTGTACGCAACTGGATCGGTCTACCGACCGATCCAGATGGTCCCTGATCGGTCAAGGAGACCGATCGGTGGCCATCTTTCGCGACCCAGCAATTCTGTACGCCGGTGGACGTAGCTGGATCGGTCTACCGACCGATCCAGGAGTACCCTGATCGGTCGGTAGATCGATCAGTATGCTACTGTATCTCACTGGATCGGTCGGCTGACCGATCCAGTGGCACAGTTCAGCCTCTGATCGGTCTGTAGACCGATCAGAGTTCTGATTTCAAGTCTGGACTCTGATCCCCAGCACTGTTTCGTCCCAAACCCATACACTGCAAACATTTAAGCATAATACACATCCTACTAACATGTGACTAACATTCTAACAACCTAAACTAGTAATCTAACTTAACATGGGGCATAGTTTAGGAATTCATGGCAACCCACAACTACAAGTGCATAGAACATGAAAGTCACAACCAATGGGTAAAATGCTAAAGTAAATGCTAATGAGTCAAATGCTCAATTCGCTATGTCCCCTAAGACCTTTTATTCCAGTTCCTGCCACACACACCACCTTCGCATTGACCCCCAGCCTCCACTGCTAGTCCATTTTCCTTTTACCTGTATCTGCAGTATAAGGAAAATAGTATCTGTAAGCCAACGAGCTTAGTAAGAAACCATCTACCTCACAAAAACATGCAACGATGCAATCATGGATTTAAATCATGCTATTTGAAAACATGCACTGAAAAGCTAAACCATGGCATACTGAAATCTAATGGCATAACATATAAGCATGGCATATACACTGGAATCATGGCATAGCAAGTAATAACACTAAGCTAATCATAAGTTAAGCTAACTGGAACTAAAGCTGTAACTGAAACAAACTCCACTAGCATATCTGATTTTGAGTTTGAAACTAATACATAATAAGTGAAAATAATAAACATGCTGTTGGGCCCGGCAACTGTACTTGCTGTGCGCGCATCCCTAACTAGACCCGGGTTTGAAAGTCCGAATTTAGTAGGGTTAACTAGGTTATCTAAACCTAGGGACGACTGTGGGAGCCCAACCCAATGGATATCTAATCCAGTACAGTGCCAACTGAAAGTAAAATACTGAATAGCTAATCTGTTTTGCTGAAACTAGGTTATCTGAACCTAGGACTAGGTTATCTGAACCTAGAGGCGACTATGGGAGCCCACCCATTGGATATCTAATCCATATAAACTGAAATAACTATTTTACTGGTTTAAATGCTTCTAATGCATTTATCTAAGCTGTTAAAATGCCTAAGTTGCATTTTAGCTGATCTAATCATTTTATCGAACACTTGGTGTGCCTAAACCCTCCTCTCCATTAGGGAATCGCTTCTAGGCACCCAACAGCGTCTATGATCCCCAACTGAAGGAGAATAGACGTATTCGGCCCATCTAAAAGCGCTAAACTAATCCCTAATTGGCGAAGAGAGCTAAATACACCCTAGGTATCGATAAAAATCTGCATACATCCTAACTAGAGCATAAAAACTCAAGCGGAAACTATTATACTGCAGGTGAGGGGTTTCTTACCTCTTGATCGTAATTTCTTACGATTCTATCCGCTAGGTTTTCCGGAAAACTGATCCTCTCGACGATCCGTTCACGTCTTCGCGTTCCTCTCGCTGAGATGAACCTTTTTCGTGTTGGAGTCCTCGCCGGAAAGTGATCCGAGAGCCCTTGTGGCTTGGGCGCCGAGAGAGGAGGAGGAAGAGGGGTGTTCGGCGTTGAGGGTTTGGAGAGGATCGGCGTGAGGTTTTTGTGAGGGGGAATTGCCGAACCAACTTAAAATAAACCAAACCCCAACTTAAGTTCTTATTTATATTAAGTGGGTAACTAGGCCCAACTCTAATATAAATTAAATTGTTCCCCTTTCCTTTCAGCACGGCCCTGCTGGGTTCACTGGTTACTAGCATTATCCCTCAACCCATAGGTCTCGGGTTCGATTCCCGCCTAGGCCATTTTCGTTTCCTAATTGTTTTTGCTACTTCCGCTACTCGGAAAATTCCGGAAAAATATCTAAAAATTCCAGAAAAATCATACTATATTTCTAAAACAGTTTTGAGAATTTTTCGGGCGTTACAATCCCCCATACCTTATAAAAAGTTCGTCCTCGAACTTAGAACAATTCTGGGTACTTCTGTCTCATGCTGGACTCTGTCTCCCAAGTCGCCTCTGCTGCTGTGTGATTTTGCCGGTGACTTTGACTAATGGTACTTCCTTGTTCGTAATTTCTTTCTTGCTCCTATTATCCGAATAGGTCATGTGAGATCATCGGACTGCACTGGGGCTCAATCACACGGGTGGCGTCTGGAATATGCTTCTTCATAGAGACATGAAATACATTGTGGACGGTGACATCTCCTGAGGTAGCTCTAGCTCGTATGCTACCTTGCCCACTCTCTTCGTGATAAGGTATGGTCCCACATATCTGGAGCTAGCTTGCCCTTTTTCCCAAGCATGACTCCCTTCATGGGAGCTACTCGAAAAAGCTGATCCCCATTTGAAAACTCTAGGGTGCGTCGTGTCGTAGATAGCTCTTGGCTCTGTCTTGTCTCATCCTCTGGCGAATCTGCTGTATGGCGGCTGTGGTATCTGCTACTAGATCTGTCTGAAGCTCTAGTTCCTTCGGTTCACCACTCATCCCAATGATTTGGTGATCTGCACCTCCGCCCGTAGAGTGCCTCATAAGGAGCCATGGATGGTGGCTCGATAAGCTGTTGTTGTGTCTGAGTCGCTAGACTGGATATTTGCAACTTCCTGAAATCTAGGGCCTGAGCTCGGAGCGTATCTTGAGTGCACGATTTACTCGCTCGTCGACCATGCATGGGGATGGAAAGTCTTTGAATTTTAGCGGGTGCCCATAGTGGTGAACACACTTCCAAGTGTGATGTAAATCTCTGTCTGCTGCGAAATGATGGTTCGTGGGACTCCATGTAGTCGGACGATCTCCTGGAGATACAACTGAGCTAGCTTCTCCATGGAGTAGGATATCTTGATAGCTAGAAAGTGGGCTGATTTAGTCAACCATCGACTATTACCCAGATGGCATCAAAACCATTTGTGGTTCGGGTAGCCCCACTATGAAGTCCATCGAGATATCCTCCACTTCCATTCGGAATCTGTATAAGTGCAGAACTCCTCTCATCGTGATGTTACGCCTTGACCCTCGCGGTGAGGCGGATGCTAACATATCTGGCGATGTCTCGCTTCGGCCCGGGCCACCAAAAGTGTTTCTTCGGTCTTGATACATTTTGGTGGAGCCTGGATGCATCGCGTAGGGAGTCCTGTGAGCCTCATCTAAAATCTTCCTCGTAGCTCCTCCCGATCTGGAACACAGAGTCTGTCGCCAAAATACAACACCCCATTATCGGACACTCTGAATTCTCTACTTTCGATTCTGCTAGCCCTTGCTTGATTTCCTGAATCTCGGGATCTGCTGACTGAATATCACCAAGCAAGGTAGACTCTAGGGTCATAGAGAGCTGTCCCACGATGAGCTCGAGACCGAAATCCACGATCTCCTACGTAGGGGCGGCGACATGGGTAGAGACAATAAGGTAGCTGGATTTCTGCTAAGTGCATCTGCTACCTTATTGGCTTTCCACGGATGGTAGAGGATGTCATATCGTAGTCCTTGACCATTTCGAGCCATCTGTGTTGACATCGCGTATTCGGATCATACGGTGAAGAAGTACTTGAGACTCCGATGATCTGTATACACTCTGCATGAGCTCCATATAAGTAATGTCTCCAATTTTGAGAGAGACACTGCTGCAAGCTCGAGGTCATGAGTAGGGTAATTCTTCTCATAATCCTTGAGTTGTCTGGAGGCATAGGCGATCACCTTGCCGTTTGCATCAGCACTGCTCCTAGTCCCAACTTAGAGGCATCACTATAGATGTCAAAGCTGCTGGTGTCGTCTGGCAGAAAATAGAGCACTGGTCAATCTCCTTTTAGCTCATTGAAATTTGTTCTCACGTCCTCGTCCTTTGGAATTTCTGTTCTTTACGGTAGGTCGATTGGGAGGGTACCTGAGAAATCCTCTACAAACTTCTGTAATATCCTGCTAATCCCGAAGCTCCCGATTTCACTGGCGTTCTTGGTCTAGTTACTTACTGCTTCTATCTTCTGGGATCCACCATAATACCATCCTTTGAGATGATGTGACCGAGAAAGGACACTGATCTAGCCAAAATTCACATTTCGTGAACTTGGCGTAAAACTGGTTCTGAATACTAGTTTCGGTGCTCTGCATGTTCTTCCTGAGTTCTGAGTAGATAAGAATGTCATCGATAAACACAATAACAAACTTATCTAAATACTCCTGAATACTGTTCATGAGATCCATGAATGTGGCTGGAGCATTGGTCACGCGAAGGGCATGACCACGAACTCGTAGTGTCCGTGTCACGGTTACGAATCTTGTCTTGGTTATATCCTTCTTTAACCTTTACGATGATAACGATCGAGATCTACCTTAGAGAACAACGATGCCCCTTGAGTTGATCGAATAGGTCATCTATTCAGGAAGAGGATACATTTTTGATTGTGACTCGGTTCGGTGATCGTAGTCTATGCGCATGCTTCCATCCTTCTTCTTCACGAACAACACAGGCGCTCCCATGGTGAGTGACTCGGGCGTATGAAACCTTTGTCAAGAAGCTCAGTTGCTCCTGAAGTTCCTTCATTCTGCTGGAGCCATGCGATACGGTGCCTTGGAAATTGGATTTGTCTGGGGATGAGCTCTATCTCAAATTCAATCTCCACATGCGGTGCTAAGCTCAGTAGCTCCTCGGGGAAGGCTGGGTAGTCATGACTCGAACCTCTGCTAGGCTGTTGGTCCATCTGGTCTTGACTCGTGTCTTAAGAATCCGTGCATCCTGAATCCGTAACCATGCCTTCATGGTGAGAGAAACCTCTTGGCCTTTCTCCTTGGTTCCCAAGCGAATTGACTGTGCTTCGCTTGATTGGGCGTGACTTTCATTCTGACACTCGATAGAGCAAGTGTTGACAAAAGTCCATTCGAAGATAACGTCATAGTCGGTCATTTCTAGCACTATCGGATCATGAAAAGCTCACATGCGCTATAATGACCGGCCTTGCTCGGTGCGTGGACGCCGTGATCTCTCTGAAGGTAGCAGTCAATGACCGGTGAGTATCTGCGGGGTACCTCTAATTTTTCGGAGAACATCCGGCTATATATGAATGGGTTGCCCGATGTCAAATAGAAACGGTAGCACTATCTTGAAAAATGCTAATCGACACTGTGACTTGTCGAGGCATTTGCTCGTCCTCTGGTGAGTGAGTAGATCCTCGCGTTCGCCATAGGCGGGGGCTTCTAATCCATGGCGATATGTGGGCCTTCTAGGCGACTGCGTCGATATAAGCGTGGTGGCTGCATCTGAATCTGTGGTGAGGAAGACCGGCCTTGTTCGAACCTGCTTGGCCATGTGCCCTTCTTGTCCACATTCAAAGCATCCTCGTGCGCCCTTGCGACAAACCCCCGGGTGGAATTTCCCACAAGTAGCACACTTTGGATAACTGGGTCGCTTGCTAGATGGCCCTCCTCTTGGGTCACTCCCGATTTGCGCTTGCTATTGGAGTTCCCTTTCCAGTTGGGTTGGCCTGCTGTTTCGAGTGTGAGAGCTTCCTTGGCCTTTGGACTCGAGGAGACTTGCTACATTGCTTCATGTTACGGTAATGCTGCGTGGTGAGCGCGCTCACTAGCTCCTCAGTGATGCATGGCCTATGAATGCCACACCCACGTTCACTGCGATCTCGGCCTCGGCATCTTGAGCATCAACCGGACTCGTTCCTTCTCGGTGCTGACTAACTCTGGACATAGACGAGCCAACTGTTGAATTTCTTCACGGCTTCCTCCACTGAAAGTTGCCCTAGCGAAACTCAGTGAACTCGTCGTAGTGGCGGTTTGTAACCCGCGTGTGAAAGAACTCCTCGAAGAATTCCCTCTCAAGTCCCCATGACATCGATTCACGGGCGCCGTTCGATCCTTTCCACCACGTGCGTGCATCTCTGTCAGCGAAGGAGCACTTCACCTTCTCGTGTTACGGCGGTCGGAAGCTCCATCGTGCTCTCCGGTGTTTTGAACCGGGCTTGAGCATCCCATGGTTCACTAGTGCACGAGAAGTTCTCTGGCTTGACTCGCTGCCACTGGATTAGATAGGCTTCCTTCCTTGGCTCAGCTGTTGGGACTGCTGGTGTTGGTCTGTAAGGTGGATGGTGGAACCTCTAAGACTACGGAGTTGTCAAGTTCGGTTCCGGTGACTGTGGGGGTACTTTGTTGATTAGCCTTTAAGGTGGCTATCTCTGTTCTTTGTTCGACTAGTTCTTTTATGTGAGCCACTAATCTTTGTAGAGTCCGGAGGAGCAGGCTGCACGCCTCTTCTTTGGGGCTCGATAGCTAGTGCCCTTCTGGTGGGCGTCCTCGTGCCATTTCTAATGACATAGAGAACATATGTATAACTAATACTATCACGGTTATATAATTTCGACATCCTGTTTAAACTATCATGTACTAACAAGCAATAAGCATATAACATGAACTGTAACTATAAACAAGAACAATTAAGAGAGTAGAGTATTCTTACTTGGAAGCTGCAGTGCAATGTTGATGTGTGTGTAGGAAGTATGGAACCTTTGCTCGATACCACTCTGTAACGACCACACTACTAGGCTATAAAGGCGAATCGCTTCTGATTGTCTTGTCTTAAACTATCTTTGTCGGAAAAGGGCTAATTAAAATTTTGCTAACTAATTGATTCTTATAAACTAATCGCCTTACAGAACCGATCTCACGTCTGAAATGCGGTCACAAGACCACGGATCGGTCTGCGTCGATCTGAAGCTTCATTGCTTACATTCTGGTTGGATCGGTCTACGAGACCGATCGAGTGCCTGATCGGTCGGTGAGCCGATCGGTGGCTTCAGTGCTCTTGTTCGCACTGGATCGGTCGGTGACCGATCCTTAAACTTCTGAATCGGGTTCTCTTTGTCCCGTCTTTGGATCGGTCGGCGACCGTCGAGCAAGCTGGATCGGTCGGCGACCGATCGGTATAAACTGAATCGGTCGGTGGCCGATCCGAGCACTGGCGCCCTTGGAGCTCTTGTATCGTCTTTGGATCGGTCGCTGGCCGTCGAGATCTGATATCTCTGTATCTCCTGGATCGGTCGGTGGCCAGATCCGGATCGACCTACGATCGATGCGTAGGCCGATCGAGTTCATTCAAGTCCGGACTATCGACCTTTGTTGCGTCCCAAACCCACCTGCTGCAAACATTTAAGCATAATACACATCCTACTAACATGTGACTAACATTCTAACAACCTAAACTAGTAATCTAACTTAACATGGGGCATAGTTTAGGAATTCATGGCAACCCACAACTACAAGTGCATAGAACATGAAAGTCACAACCAATGGGTAAAATGCTAAAGTAAATGCTAATGAGTCAAATGCTCAATTCGCTATGTCCCCTAAGACCTTTTATTCCAGTTCCTGCCACACACACCACCTTCGCATTGACCCCCAGCCTCCACTGCTAGTCCATTTTCCTTTTACCTGTATCTGCAGTATAAGGAAAATAGTATCTGTAAGCCAACGAGCTTAGTAAGAAACCATCTACCTCACAAAAACATGCAACGATGCAATCATGGATTTAAATCATGCTATTTGAAAACATGCACTGAAAAGCTAAACCATGGCATACTGAAATCTAATGGCATAACATATAAGCATGACATATACACTGGAATCATGGCATAGCAAGTAATAACACTAAGCTAATCATAAGTTAAGCTAACTGGAACTAAAGCTGTAACTGAAACAAACTCCACTAGCATATCTGATTTTGAGTTTGAAACTAATACATAATAAGTGAAAATAATAAACATCTTGTAGGGCCCACTTTCTTTGCGCGCATCCCTAACTAGACCGGGTTTGCAAGTCCCGAATTTAGTAGGGTTAACTAGGTTATCTAAACCTAGGGACGACTGTGGGAGCCCAACCCAATGGATATCTAATCCAGTACAGTGCCAACTGAAAGTAAAATACTGAATAGCTAATCTGTTTTGCTGAAACTAGGTTATCTGAACCTAGGACTAGGTTATCTGAACCTAGAGGCGACTATGGGAGCCCACCCATTGGATATCTAATCCATATAAGCTGAAATAACTATTTTACTGGTTTAAATGCTTCTAATGCATTTATCTAAGCTGTTAAAATGCCTAAGTTGCATTTTAGCTGATCTAATCATTTTATCGAACACTTGGTGTGCCTAAACCCTCCTCTCCATTAGGGAATCGCTTCTAGGCACCCAACAGCGTCTATGATCCCCAACTGAAGGAGAATAGACGTATTCGGCCCATCTAAAAGCGCTAAACTAATCCCTAATTGGCGAAGAGAGCTAAATACACCCTAGGTATCGATAAAAATCTGCATACATCCTAACTAGAGCATAAAAACTCAAGCGGAAACTATTATACTGCAGGTGAGGGGTTTCTTACCTCTTGATCGTAATTTCTTACGATTCTATCCGCTAGGTTTTCCGGAAAACTGATCCTCTCGACGATCCGTTCACGTCTTCGCGTTCCTCTCGCTGAGATGAACCTTTTTCGTGTTGGAGTCCTCGCCGGAAAGTGATCCGAGAGCCCTTGTGGCTTGGGCGCCGAGAGAGGAGGAGGAAGAGGGGTGTTCGGCGTTGAGGGTTTGGAGAGGATCGGCGTGAGGTTTTTGTGAGGGGGAATTGCCGAACCAACTTAAAATAAACCAAACCCCAACTTAAGTTCTTATTTATATTAAGTGGGTAACTAGGCCCAACTCTAATATAAATTAAATTGTTCCCCTTTCCTTTCAGCACGGCCCTGCTGGGTTCACTGGTTACTAGCATTATCCCTCAACCCATAGGTCTCGGGTTCGATTCCCGCCTAGGCCATTTTCGTTTCCTAATTGTTTTTGCTACTTCCGCTACTCGGAAAATTCCGGAAAAATATCTAAAAATTCCAGAAAAATCATACTATATTTCTAAAACAGTTTTGAGAATTTTTCGGGCGTTACATATTCGTTGGTGAAACTTCTGGCAGAACTTCAAGCAGTAGAAGGGCTATTTCGTCAAAGTTCTCAAATTCATTTTGCTGAAAACGGTTCTACTTTTAAGTCAAAAGGCAAGAAGAAGAAAAAGAAACAAGTTGGTTCAGCAAAGAAAGTGAATTGATATCTAGGGGCTGGACCAAAAGCAGGAGTGAAGAAGTCAAAGGGCAAGTACTTCACATACAAGTAGTCTGGACATTGGAAGGTGGACTGTCCTCGTAGGAAGGAGAACAATAAAGATATATCTTATTCTCTAGTAGTTGAAACATGTTTAGCGGTCTTATCTACCGGTACCTGGTGTGTAGATACGGGAGCCACTGATCATGTCTGCAATTCATTAAAGGGGTTCCAGGAAACCCGACGACTATATGAAGGAGAGATAACCGTCTACATGGGCAATGCTACGAAAGTGGTGGTTGTTGCAATGAGAGATGTTTACTTATCTTTTGATAGGAATAAAACTTTGATTTTGAGAAATTATCTTTATGTACCAGGTTTTAGAAAGAATTTAATTTCAGTTTCTAAACTGTTTATGAATGGATATTCTGTTTCTTTTGATGACAAAGTGGTTGTTAAGAAAAATAGGGTAGTTATCTGTTCTGGTACGATGGTTGGCAATTTGTATACTCTAAATCCAATAACTCCCACGATGCAACAAACGAAAATTAATAACACATCTTCTAATTCTAATAAGATAAAGCAGCATTCGAAAATGAACCAAACATATCTTTGACATCTAAGGCTTGGTCATATTAACTTAAGTAGGATTCAAAGGCTAATAGCCGATGGACTTCTGGGTTCATTGGTGGTGGAAAACTTTCTAACCTGTGAGTCTTGCTTGGAAGGGAAAATGACCAAAAGATCTTTTAAGGCAAAGGGGTATAGAGCCAAAGATGTGTTGGAATTGGTTCATTCTGATTTGTGTGGACCTATGACTATCCAGGCGAGAGGTGGTTTTGAATATTTTGTCTCTTTTATATACGACTATTCGAGATATGGGAACATTTACTTGATGCGTCGCAAGTCCGAGTGTTTTGATAAATTCAAAGAATACAAGGCTGATGTGGAGAAGCATCATGGTAAAAGTATCAAGACACTACGGTCTGATCGTGGTGGCGAGTACTTCTCAGGAGAGTTTAGGAATTACTTATCATAGGCCGGGATTCAATCGCAATTGTCTGCACCTGGTACACCCCAACAGAATGGTGTGGCGGAATGAAGGAATAAGACTCTTATGAAAATGGTTAGATCGATGATGAGTTATTTTGAATTACCAAATTCATTTTGGGGATATACTTTAGAAACGGCAGCATACATTCTGAACTTAGTACCTTCTAAATCAGTATTGTCTACTCCCACAGAATTGTGGAATGAGCGTAAGCCTAGTTTAAGACATGTTAAGATTTGGGGAAGTGCAGCACATGTGCTGAAAGGAGACATTGATAAGTTAGAATCACGTACAGAAGTCCGTTTGTTTGTGGGATATCGTAAAGGAACGAAAGGTGGTTTGTTTTATAGTCCTAAAGATCAGAAGGTCATTGTTAGCACCAATGCCCGATTTTTAGAAGAGGACTATGTAATGAACCATAAGCACATGAGTAAAATTGTTCTTGAAGAAATAAGAGAGGACACGTCTAATATAGTACCAACAATACAAGATAAGATACCACAAGAAACTACAACACGTGTCACAAATGAAGCACAATTACAGGTAGTGCTTCGTCGTAGTGGGAGGGTTGTTAGGCAACCTAATAGATTCATATTTTTAGGAGAGTCTTCGAACTTGATTCCTAGTGAACATAAACCTGATCCCTCAACATATGACGAAGCACTCCAAGATAAAGATGCAGCATCTTGGCAAAGTGCAATGAACTCTAAGATAAAATCAATGTATTCTAATAAAGTCTGGGAGCTGGTAGAACCACCAAATGGTGTAAAAGCCATTGGATGTAAGTGGGTCTACAAAAGGAAAAGCGGGGCAGACGGGAAGGTGGAAACCTTTAAAGCAAGACTTGTTGTGAAAAGGTATACTCAGAAAGAGAGAATCGATTATGAGGAAACTTTTTCACTGGTAGTTATGCTTAAGTCTATCCGGATTCTTTTATCTATTGTTGCTCATATGGATTATGAGATTTGGCAAATGGATGTCAAGACAGCTTTCCTTAATGGAAGTCTTGAAGAAAACATCCATATGAAGCAACCAGAGGGATTCATTGCAAAGAGCAAAGAGCATCTCGTGTGTAAGCTCAATCGGTTTATTTATGTACTAAAGCAAGCTTCAAGATCTTGGAACATCCGGTTTAATGAAGTAATCCAGTCTTATGGATTTTTTTAGTGTCCGAATGAGTCTTGTGTATATAAGAAGAGTGACGGAAACGTGGTAGTATTTCTTGTACTATACGTAGATGATATTTTGCTCATTAGAAATAATGTCAAAGTATTATCAGACGTAAGGGTATGGTTGTCCAAACAGTTTGATATGAAGAACTTGGGAGAATGTGCACATATTCTTGGGATCAAACACTACAACAAAAACCCTCATAGACATCGGTTTTCCACCGGTGTCTATTACATTTTCGATCGATGTCTATGAAGGCGATGTAAAAGGTCTGCTATTTTAGACATCGGGTTAAAACCGGTGTAGTATCACTTAACGACACCAGTGTTTAAATCGGTTATTAACCAGTGTAGTATCACTTAACGACACCGTTTCATCAACGGTGTAAAACCGATGTAATATTATATGTTAATAACACCAGTTTTGGCAGCGGTAATCGACCGATGTAATATTAGTTAATGACACCGGTTTTGCAGCGGTGGAAAACCGATGTAATATCAGTATTTTTTAACAACACAAATTTGATTTCCGAAACAGTGAAAAATCGACATTAACCAAAAAAATACACAAATATTCATAAATTACACAAATATTCTTCATTCAACATGATCCATAAAATACACAAATATTCACAAATTACATAAATATTCTTCTTACAACAGTATCGATAAAATACACACACATTCTTTTTACATCAAAAGCTGCTAATAGATATCGGAATCAAGGTAGAACATTCTTTTAACAACATATCAAGGTAGAACATCGTGAGTCAAAAATCAAGTTGAGGCTACATTAAATTATGAGAATCAGAATCTGTTTAACTTGCTATACTGCTCCATTCTTCTTGCGCCTTTCATTTCCCTAATCTCACCACTTTTCACCTTCAAATGCTTATTTTTCTGAGTTAAAACATCCACTGTTCTAATCTGTCAAACAAAAGTATCATTTGGTCTACTTAACTACAGCAAAGAACAAAAATAGAAGAATTATACATGCTGCAGAAGTCCTACAATATCACCATCAAAAATAAATTGACATGGGACAATATACGTAATTTACATTCCATGCAAATGCATGCATCATCCAAAGTTTTCAAAAATCAAATACCTTTCTTACTCAAATGTAATCTAGCATGCATTCAGCCCACTCGAATCGTACTTCATCAATTTCAACTCTGGAGTACTTGAGATTTGTAAACTGTAAAAACACATAAATAATATATTAGTAAACCAAGACCAAAAATCATAGTTGAAAAAGTAGTAATAGCACCAGGTAACAAGATGACTAATTTGAATGCTTAAAAAGAGACACATTCATCATTTATCTCAACCACATCATATAGTGATATATCTATCATTCCTGGGAACTTAATATATTCCAAACCAGAAATTATTGTAACAAAGTTTTCTCATAGTTACAATTTAATTAATCAGTACTTGATGGAGGTTCAATCTTTTCATATTCAGAATATCATTAAAACGTCCTGGTGTAGCAATAATGATATCAGCTCCACGATCCAACTCTCTTAACTGGGGTCCTTTCTGAGCACCTCCATACAAGCACTAGACAAACATAATAAAAGAAAAGAAAAAAATGCATTACATAAGAAAATATAATTAAATACTGCTTGTTATCTTGAATTTCCCATGACAGGTACTCAGCATAACCATCTCATTCCACTGTAAAATAATGACATTTTCTAAAGTATAATGGCTGCACATAGTTAGTCCCAAGACATCTCTCCATGGTCTCATGACATAAAATGCTAACTAGTCAACACGAATTTCAAACTTTATCCTATTCGAGCTAGGCTTATGAAATCATTTCTAAGAATAAACTCAACAAATTCAAGACTGTTCTTTCAACCAGACATAAACTTTGTAGAACTAGAGGAAATCAAATGAAAGATCAACAACAACAAGATCTGATATAATGAGGGAAAAGCTAAGAGAAGTTCATAATCAATCAAATCAAATATGAGTTTGTATTATTACCATTGCTGGAAGTGAATCCTTGTGGTCAACTCCAAAATTTTCAATTATATCTTTCATATATCGCATGATATAAAAATCACATTGCTCCGCATCCGGTTGTTGAGGAGCCTATGTTAGAAAAGAAATATTGGAATAACTCCTTCAAGGATAGTGAAACAGTTGCTAATCAAAAGGACATACCTTGACAACTACCCATGTTGGTTGTTTTTTCCCTTTCCTTCCCTCCTCCGCATTATACATTTTCAAGGCCCTTCATGTATGATCCGGCGGTAAGACCAGGGGACCCCCTTTGAGGGAAGTCAACGCCACGTGGAGGTCAAAGGTCAAATGACCGATCGGAAAAGGGGGATCGACCGGCCGAACGGGGTCTAAGCTGAAGGCAACCCGACGGGGGAGTTGGGTCTCCGACGCTCAAGGTGAATAGAGTCGCCTGGCCGAGCGGGTAGCCCGCTCGGCCGAGGCTTAAGCATCGATACTGTAAAGGAACCGTTTGAGCCAAGCACCCGGTTGGACCGATACCTACGTCTGGTCGGATCGATGCTTGCCGAGCGGATGGATACTCGGCTCGGGGAAAAAGAAGACAAAGGCAGAGGGAACAGTGGGGAACATCTTTTTCTGACAACGGACATGTTCGACGACTAGGCCATACGCAGAATTGTACAACGGAAGGTTCTGCTGTCCCATCGGAGAGGTGATCAGACTGTAGCAGTATGGTGTCAGGTATGTTCCTCTAACAAGCCCATACTACGGTATGGGAAATGACACGTGTATACCTCGGTAAGTGTGCACAAGCCTCCCCCACAGCTCTATATAAGAGCCCTCATACTTCGACAAAGGTACGTGATCACGCATTCTCGCATCTTCGGAGCCACTTCATAATTTCCTCTTGCCTGACTTGAGCGTCGGAGGGTCGTCGCCGGGAACCCCTTCCCGACCCGACTTCCTTACAGGTTCGCCGGAGATCCCTACGACCGGCCGGAGATCTACGTCATCAGTTTGGAGAGCGCCACGTGCCCAGCGTCCGTTGATTCAGCGTTCGGACAGGATCAAATTGGCGCCGTCTGTGGGAACGCACTTGCATCCGAGCGGAAGCAATGGACGAAGCTGGACGACCGCATACGGTGATGCTCTCCACGGAGGAGCTCGACGCTCTGATCGAGGCAAGAGCAACTAAGCTTGTGGAACAAAAACAGAAGGCTCAAGCCGAGCGGATTAAGCAACAAGCGACGTTCGCATCGGGAGGCCGAGCGGAAGCACCCCCGGCCACGGTTCCATTTCATCGGGCCCTATTTCGAACGCCTCTTGAAGCCGCAACAGTTAATCATGACCGAGGATCTTCATCCGACGAGGCGCTTATGTGAGACAACAGAAAAGGCAAGGCCCCCCGAACGGACGCCTCCCCCGAGCGGATCAACCGACAATTTTCAGAGGCCATCCTGCGGGACCCTCTACCAAAGCACTATGTGCCCCCCGGCGATCGGTGAATACAACGGAACCACCGATCCGGATGACCATCTTGGTAAGTTTGACAACACAGTTACCCTACATCAATACACAGATGGAGTAAAGTGCCGGGTGTTCCTTACCACCCTCTCGGGATCGGCGTAACGGTGGTTTCGGAGGCTGCCGGACAGGTCCATTACAAGTTTTAAGGAGTTCCGCACGGCCTTCCTCCACCATTTTGCAAGCAGTGGGCGCTACCAGAAGACCAGTGTTAGCCTATTTGCTATCAAGCAAGAGCTCAGGGAGTCGCTCAGAGCATACATCCAACGATTCAACCGAGTGACCATGGATATTCCAACGGCCACCTCAGAAATGATGATGAATGCGTTCACGCAAGGCCTCGTGGACGGTGATTTCTTCCGGTCGCTCATTCGGAAGCCGCCTCGAGACTACGATCATATGTTACACCAGGCCAACGAGTACATTAATGTGGAGGAAGCCCAGGCGGCCCGAAGAAAAGAAGTGCCAACTGAGCGGCTAGCCCCTGCCGAGCGGAAGCTTGTCAATCGCCAGGAGCCGCCTAGAGGACCGAGGGCCGAAGTAGTCTGCCCTCACCACGCGAGGTCCCAAGCAGTTCAAGAGGTAGCTACCGAGCGGCCCAAACCAAAGAAGAAGGTATGGACCCCTATGTTTTGCTCGTTCCACCGGACTGATACGCATAACACAAGAGATTGCCGGAGCCTTCCCCTGATCGCCCACCCCGCTCCTCGGAGTAGCCGTCGTCGCTCACCATCATCCGACAGGCGACAACAACACCATGAAGCCGATCGGCGTATATCCGACAGGCGACAGCGATAGTCTCCCGAGCGGCATCATCCTCAGAGGCACGAGGACTATCCCCGGGTGTCTAGGGAGCGACCTAGGCCGTCCGCTCGGGAAGAAGAAAATAGAAGTAACACTTCCCGAGGCGAAATCAACATCATCACTGGTTGGCCGACCGGAGGCGACTCCAATAGAGCAAGGAAGGTGAGCGTTAGGCAGCTTCAGATCCATGCGGTCGGCTGCAGTCAAGAGCGGGCGAGCGGGCCCAAAATCAGCTTCGGGCCCAAGGACTTGGAAGGAGTTGAAGTGTCACATGACAACGCTCTCCTCATCAAAGCGGTAATAGCTAACTATACTATTCACCGCATTTTCATCGATACAGGAAGCTCGGTCAATATGATATTCTAAAAGGCCTTCGACCAACTACAAATTGATCAAGCCGAACTGCTGCCCATGACAACCCCCCTCTACGGGTTTACGGGCAATGAAGTTCTGCCGGTCGGACAGGTCCGACTGGCTATTTCGCTGGGAGAAGAGCCGCTCAGAAGGACGCGGACTGCCAACTTCGTCGTGGTCGACTCTCCCTCTGCATACAATGTCATCTTGGGGCGACCGGCGCTCAGCGAGTTCCGAGCGGCCGTCTCCACCTTCCACCAGAAAATCAAGTTCCCGGTGGAAGATAAAGTGGGAGAAGTACGAGGAGACCAGCTGGCAGCTCGGCGATGCTACGTCGAGATGGTCCGAGCTGAAGCTAATTCCGGTCGGAAGACGCCACGGATCGAGGTGAACGCCATTACTGAAAAACCACCCTCTTTGGTTTATGAAGAAAAAGAGGAAGTGCAGATTCACCCGACCCGATCGGAGGCCACCACATTTATTGCGGCCGATCTGGAGGCAAGCCAGAAAGAGGAGGTGATCAAATGTCTCCAGAAAAACTGTGATATCTTCGTTTGGTCGACGCATGAGCTGCCGAGAATCTCGCCAAGTATCGCGCAGCATGAGCTCCACGTCCGACCGGACGCTCGGCCGGTGAAGCAAAGGAAGAGGGACTTCAGCGCCGAACAGAACGCCATCATCCGAGCGGAGGTCGAGAAGCTTCTGGAGGCCGGCCACATACGTGAAGTGCAGTTTCCGAGCTGGTTGGCGAACGTGGTGCTAGTCTCCAAGTCGGGCAACAAGTGGAGGGTCTGCATTGATTTCCAGGATCTCAACAAAGCATGCCTAAAAGATTTCTACCCTCTGTCTCGGATTGATCAACTGGTGGACTCCACAGCCGGGTGCGAGTTAATATGCATGCTGGACGCTTATCAGGGTTACCATCAGGTGCCGCTCGCCCGAGAGGATCAAGAGAATGTTAGCTTCGTCACGGCCGACGGCACTTACTGCTATAATGTAATGCCGTTCGGATTGAAGAACGCAGGAGCAACTTACCAACGCTTGATGAACAAAGTATTCAAGAAGCAGATCATATGCAATTTAGAAGTGTATGTGGATGATATTCTCATCAAGTCAGTCTGAGCGGCCGATCTTTTTACTGACATGGAGGAAACCTTCCAAACGCTGAGAAAGTATGAAGTCAAGCTCAACCCTCAGAAATGTCTGTTCGGAGCAAAAGGCGGGCGTTTTTTGGGCTATATAGTGACTGAGCGGGGCATAGAGGCAAATCCCAGCAAGGTGAAAGCGTTGCAAGATATGCCGTCCCCAAGAAATCTAAGGGAAGTACAACGCCTGACCGGTCGGATAACTGCGTTGTCAAGATTCATCTCCAAGACTGCCGACCGGAGCCTCCCTTTTTTCAAGATCCTGCGCAAAGCTACTAAGTTCCATTGGGACGAGGAATGCGATCGGCGTTTGTAGAACTGAAGACATATCTGAACTCTTTTCCCGTGCTAGCCAAGCCAGCTGTAGGTGAGCCACTCTGTATTTATTTATCTTTAACCGAGCAGGCGGTAGGCTCGGCATTAGTGAGGACGAGCGGAGAAGAGCAACCAGTGTACTTCTTGAGCCATATTTTAAAAGACGCTGAATCTCGCTACACTGGGCTCGAGAAGCTGGCTTTTGCTTTGGTCCTCGCCGCTCGGTGACTTCGTCCTTATTTCTTGGCACATACAATCATCGTCCGGACAAATAGCCCATTGGGAAGAGTGCTGTTGAACCCAGAAGCGTCCGGACAGCTCATCAAATGGACAACGGAGTTGAGCGAATTTGACATTTAGTATCAACCCCGTTCGGCGATAAAGGCGCAATCCTTGGCAGATTTTGTCACCGAAGTACAAAAGCCAGAGCCCGAAGCTATGTGGAAAATATTTGTGGACGGATCTTCCACTTGGCTCGGGAGCGGGATTGGCGTGCTATTACTCTCTCCCCAAGAAGAAAGGATGCACCTATCGGTCCGGCTGGACTACAAAGCCACCAATAATGAAGCGGAGTATGAGGCGCTCATAGCCAGCTTGCAAACCGCCCGACATGTTGGGGCCGGTCGGGTGATGCTCCATTCCGACTCTCAGCTGGCTGCCCAACAGCTCTCGGGCACTTTTGAGATTAACAACGCTCGGCTCAAACTCTACGCTGAAGCATTCGAAAAGCTCAAGGCCAACTTCAGAGAAGTCATTATCCAGAAGATACCCCGAGCGGGAAACCAGGCAACAGATGAGTTAGCCAAATTCACAAGTTCAATATCACCGGTCGTCATCCAGCAGCCAATCGAACAAGTATACTTGGTGGCGCACATCGACCGGATGGAGGGCCTCGCATTCCCGAGCGATTGGAGGACAGCCATCATGGAGTTTCTGCGCTCGGGTGTGACACCGACTGATCGAGAGGAAGCCCATCTATTAAGAAGGAGAGCCGGCCGGTTCACACTCGTTGGAGACCAACTCTACAAGAAGGCTTTCTCTCGCCCACTGTTGAAATGTGTGAGCTTGGAAGACGCGGCGTACATCCTCCAGGAAGTGCACCAAGGATCGTGCGGGGGACATCCGAGCGGACGATCGCTGGCTAGGAAGATCCTACTGGCCGGGTACTTCTGGCCAACACTGCAAAAAGACGCCGCTCAGACTGTCGCGACGTGCCTCTCCTGCCAGAAGTACCACAACTTCTCCCACCGACCGGCAGAGGAGATGAAAGCGTCTACGATATCCTATCCGTTCGATCAGTGGGGAATGGATATCGTGGGTCCATTCCCTATGGCGACCGGTCAGCGGAAGTTTCTACTGGTGGCGGTCGACTACTTCTCCAAATGGATGGAGGCCGAGCCATTGGCCAAAATCACCGAGCAGATGGTCAAAAAGTTTATTTGGCAGCATATAATCTGTCGGTTCGGCATTCCGCGCCGACTCATATCTGATAACGGAAGGCAGTTCGTCGGGAAGCAGCTCGAAGAATGGTGCAAAAGTTATGGCATTGAACAACACTTTACTTCCGTGGCGTATCCCCAGAGTAACGGCCAAGCGGAAGTAACCAACAGAGAAATACTTAGAATTCTTCGAGCCCGACTTGACCACATAGGAGGAAGTTGGGTGGACGAGCTGCCAGGCGTCCTATGGGTCATCCGTACGACTCCAAAGGAGGGAACGGGCGTCACGCCGTTCCATTTAGTGTACGGCGGTGAAGCGGTTATCTCGGTTGAAGTCGGCGTCGAGTCCGTCCAGATCCAAAATTATGATGATGATAACGTCAAGCGGAGGAACATGGAGTTGGACTTGATCGATGAAGAGCGAGCCAAAGCGTCCGTCCGGCTGATGGCGTACCAACAGAGGATGAAGCAGAATTACAATCGGCGCGTGATCCCCAGAGCATTCCAGGTCGGCGACCTAGTGTGGAAGAAAGTAAAGCCAGTCGGAGACGTTGACAAGCTGGAGGCTCCTTGGGCGGGTCCCTTCAAAGTCATCGAAAAGCTCCACTCGGGTGCTTATTATTTAGAAGATGAAGATGGACGATGGCTAGATCGACCATGGAGCGCAAATCATCTCCAACCGTACCGAGCAGGGTGAGAGGTGTGCTGATGTAATTAATTTTGTGTATCTCTTGGTCGCCTGTGTTCTTTTAATGCAAGAAGTAAAATGATAAGAAACGCATTTGGCAATCTTCGCCGAACGGCAGTGTAGAAATTAGCCTTAAAAGGCCGTCGAGCTCCGACGTTAAATATCGAGAGTCGGACCAACGACTATAAACTCTCCGGGCAGAAGACCGTCGAGCTCCGACGTTAAATATCGAGAGTCAGACCTGCGACTATAAACCCTCCAGGCGGAAGACCGTCGAGCTCCGACGTTAAATATCGAGAGTCGGACCGGCGACTATAAACCCTCCGGGTGGAAGACCGTCGAACTCCGACATTAAATATCGAGAGTCGCGCCGGCGACTATAAACCCTCCGGCCGGAAGACCGTCGAGCTTCGACGTTAAATATCGAGAGTCGTACCGGCGACTATAAACCCTCCGGGCGGAAGACCGTTGAGCTCCGACGTTAAATATCGAGAGTCGGACCGGCGACTATAAACCCTTCGGGCAAAAGACCGTCGAGCTCTGACGTTAAATATCGAGAGTCAGACCAGCGACTATAAACCCTCCGGGCGGAAGACCGTCGAGCTCCGACGTTAAATATTGAGAGTCGGACCGACGACTATAAACCCTCCGGGCGGAAGACCGTCGAGCTCCGACGTTAAATATCGAGAGTCGCGCTGGCGACTATAAACCCTCCGGGTGGAAGGCCGTCGAGCTCCGACGTTAAATATCGAGAGTCGGACCGGCGACTATAAACCCTCCGGGCGGAAGGCCGTCGAGCTCCGACGTTAAATATCGAGAGTCGGACCGGCGACTATAAACCCTCCGGGCGGAAGACCGTCGAGCTCCGACGTTAAATATCCGGCCTTCCTCCGACGTTAAATATCGAGAGTCGGACCGGCGACTATAAACCCTCCGGGCGGAAGGCCGTCGAGCTCCGACGTTAAATATCGAGAGTCGGACCGGCGACTATAAACCCTCCGGGCGGAAGACCGTCGAGCTCCGACGTTAAATATCGAGAGTCGGACCGACAACTATAAACCCTCCGGGCGGAAGACCGTCGAGCTCTGACGTTAAATATCGAGCGTCGGACCGGCGATTATAAACCCTCCGGGCGGAAGACCGTCGAGCTCCGACGTTAAATATCAAGAGTCGCGCCGGCAACTATAAACCCTCCGGCCGAAAGACCGTCGAGCTCCGACGTTAAATATCGAGAGTCGGACCGGTGACTATAAACCCTCCGGGTGGAAGACCGTCGAGCTCCGACGTTAAATATCGAGAGTCGGACCGGCGACTATAAACCCTCCAGGCGGAAGACCATTGAGCTCCGACGTTAAATATCGAGAGTTGGACCGGCGACTATAAACCCTCCGAGCGGAAGACCGTCGAGCTCCGACGTTAAATATCGAGAGTCGCGCCGGCGACTATAAACCCTCCGGCCGGAAGACCGTCGAGCTCCGACGTTAAATATCGAGAGTCGGACCGGCGACTATAAACCCTCCGGGTGGAAGACCGTCGAGCTCCGACGTTAAATATCGAGAGTCGCGCCGGTGACTATAAACCCTCCGGCCGAAAGACCGTCGAGCTCCGACGTTAAATATCGAGAGTCGGACTGGCAATTATAAACCCTCCGGCTGGAAGACCGTTGAGCTCCGATGTTAAATATCGAGAGTCACATCGGCGACTATAAACCATCCGGCCGGAAGACCGTCAAGCTCCGACGTTAAATATCAAGAGTCGCACCGGCGACTATAAACCCTCCGGCCGGAAGAAGACAATAAAGAGGTCGACTCTTAAGTCGTTTGGTCGATCATCCAATTAACCAAAAGTACTTCGTGAACATCTGGAGAAAATCCCGTTTGCGAAACAGGATATAGTCCGCCGAGCGGACTAGCTATGCAAAATACTTCGTAAAAACCCCTTTCGAGCACAAGAAAGGTGGGATGAGAGGCGAATAACGAGGAGAAGCAAAGGAACATGAACGGTAGTTGGCGAGCCGAGCGGACAACACTCATATTGATTGGCAAAAGAAAAGGAAAAAGCAAATAAAAGGATAGCATTCAAGAAATTAAGGCCGAGCAGCAAAATTACAAAAATAGATAAGTGTTTGGCCGAGCGGCCGAGTTACATAAAAACTTCCTATTCAAGGAAATCATAAATGTCCTGGGGGATGCTGCTGAGAAGCGCCGCTTGGTCTTGGGCCAGGATGAGGACGGAGTCGGCAAGATGACCCTTGGACTTCAAATAAGTTGTGGTGGCAGTCATAGCGAGCTCCAAGGCAGTGTACATCCGTTCGCAGACTTTCTCTGAGAACACTTCCGAACGGATGTAATGAAGCCTCAGGGCTGCGACTCGGCCAGGCTCAGCTTCTTGATACTCCTTGAAGGCCGCTTGGGAGGCTGCGAGGGACTCTTGCAAAGTTTTTAGCTCCTCCTTATGCTTATTTGCCTCCGCCGAGCGGGCCACCTTCTCGCCAGTCAGCTGGTCCATCAGCTCTTTAACCTTTAGCTCCAGACCCCGAGCCTCGACATTCTTCTTCTCCAGATCGGAGATTGCCGTTTTCTTCTTCTCGGTGGCGAGGTTTTTCTTCCGCTCCAGTGTCTTCACCTGCCTTTCAAGTTATCCCAGAGTGTAGGCCTGATCGGCCGTCTTCTTCCGTTTGGCCTCCAACAGATTTTGGGTCTTTTTGAGCTCTTTCTGCAGCTTGGCATATGATGGGCCTTGGGAAGGAGCACCGCCCGAACTCCGTAACCTCTTGAGCTCCTCGTCCACCATCGCCAGACGATTGGAGACAACAATCTCCTCCACCCATCTCTGACAAAAGGAAGATTGTTAATAGCCGATCAGAAAGAATGCGTAAAGGACTTGAGAAAATAAACTTACCCCCGTGGCCTGCTGCATGTGGCTGTTGGCCAGATTGCTGAGCGGGATCATTGTGACGCGCGCCCGAGCGTCGGCCCACATCTCGGCTAAGGGCCCCTTCATTGTGATCATGTGCTCAGGCGCGGTTGGCCGATCGACCTCGGGCATTAATTCCTCGGTGGGGAGATGCAAAGAGACCTGGATGGTACGATGTCGACCGGGGGTCGTCTGGGCAGAAGCCGGGAAAGGATCGGAGGCCGGCGCAGACATCTGGGATAAAATGGTTGAACATTGGACTTGGCGAGGAGCGGGCGGAAGGGAGCTGACGGGTATGGCCTCTAGGGGGTCCACGGACGCGTCCAATTGTGACGGGGTCCAATCGGACGAGAGGGCCTCCACCGCTGGGGCTTTGCCGCGGGAATCAGCGGTGGTCCGCTCGGAAGGCTGGACCGCGGAAGTCGCCGATCGAAGGGGTGTATCCATCCGGCGCCTCTTTTGTCGAAGAGGGCGCTCGTCCTCCTGAGCCGAGTCCTCCTCCCGGACGGAAGGTTTTCGACTAGCGATTGCGCCAGCCGCCTGTTCCGGGAGGGAAGCCTGAGCGGCTGATTCCCCCGCGTTCGTGTCGCTTTCCCCTTCATTAGAGCCGACCGGCTGGATGCCAAGCGTCTCCATCTCTTTGGCCGTCCCGGCCTCGAGCGCCGCCGCCTTCCTCTTCAAAATTCCAGCCATCACCGACTCCATGACAATGTTCGCTGCAAAGGAAAAAGGAGAAAATCAGTTAGCAATCAAGGCAAATGCACAAGTAAAATTCTTACCGAATCCGCTCGGAAGGGGGGTCCTGATTGGACTCAAGCCAAATATGTACATAACCCCTTCAGGCAGGAACTTGTTGATATCAAACTTCAGACCGGCTAACATGTTGGTAGCATGCAGATAATCCGGGCGGGTCTTGAATCTTCGTAGTTCAGGGGAGGTCGGTGGTCCGATCTGCCACTGTGTTCGGAAGGGGGCCCGCTCGGGCATCCGAAGGTAGAAGTAGAATTCTTTCCAATGCTTATTGGAAGAGGGCCGTTTATGGAAGAAAACTAAACCGGGTCGAGCCTGGAACATATATGTGCCCAGCTCGAACTGTTTAGGGTAATAAAAAAAAGTAGAAAATCTCCGGTCGGAGGGGGATATTGTGGATTTTAAACAGGACGACCACGTCGCATAAAAGGCGGAAAGTGTTGGGGATTAGGCCTCCGAGCGGAATGCCAAAAAAGTTACAAACTTTAACGATGAAGAGATGAATGAGAAATCGCAGACCGGCTGTGAACTGGTCGCGGAAAACACAAAAAGCTCCGCGCGGCGGTTTGTGTGGCCGAGCGGAGGGAGAGGGTAAGATAATTTCGAAGTCGGATGGGATGTTAAAATTATCCATCAAAATATCGGCGTCGCGCTGATCGAAGCGCAACTCCATGGTGGTATACCATGGGCCGAGAGTTTAGTCTTGAGGCTGAGAGGAACTAGCCATGGTCCGAGCGGACGAAACCAAAAAAGGGCGACGGAAGGTAGATGGTAAAAGGAAGAAGATGATAGATGAAACAGTGTGCAGAGGACGAAAACACAACAAGAAACAAAAGACTAACAAAGAAAGAAAGAAGAATAACCTTACAGAGAAGAATGAGAATCGGAGAAGAACACTGAATCGCCGGAAAAAGGAGAATCGAAGCCGCCGGAGCGCTGGAACGCCGAAGGAAGCTTCTGGGCACGCGAGAGCAGAAGTGCGGCGAAGGCAGAGAAGGCGAAGGATTTATAGGGTTGAACCCGAGCGGCCTCCACCGTCGGATTGAGGTCGCGAGAACCGGAGCACGCATCGCGCCATCCATTTCGAACTAAGGCGGTCCCATCGAAGGTAACGCCGCCGCCGTATGCTGACGGCATCAGGGGTGCCATGTGGCATTCCATCACGGGAGAGCATTTAATAAGCGCCTTATCGAGGCACAGAGCGCGTGCTCGCCCTTAATGACGAAGATTGGCGCAAATTCCGAGGAGATCCGAGAGAGGGTGACGTTGACTGAGGCCGTACTTATCTCCACACCGGCCGAGCGGATGATGGTTTCTTGGAAGCGCCGCTCGGCACAAAGGCCGTCCAGTCAGTCGGACTAATCGCCTCCTTCGACTAGACTTGAAGGGGAGGCAAGTGATCCGACGGTAAGACCAGGGGACCCCCTTTGAGGGAAGTCAACGCCACGTGAAGGTCAAAGGTCAAATGGCCGATCGGAAAAGGGGGATCGATCGGGCGAACGGGGTCTAAGCTGAAGGCAACCCGACAGGGGAGTCGGGTCTCCGACGCTCAAAGTGAATAGAGTCGCATGGCCGAGCGGGTGGCCCGCTCGGCCGAGGCTTAAGCATCGATACTGTAAAGAAACCGTTTGAGCCAAGCACCCGGTCGGACCGATACCTACGTCCGGTCGGATCTGTAACGCCCGCCCTTCCAGGTAAGCACTAAGGCCACCCCGGAGCGGACGGACGTCACTGAAACATAGACATCAATTCCTAATGCATATGGATTCATGGCAGCGGAAAACTTATTTAAAAATTTTTCTTTTATCATATGCATTTGGTTTACTTATCATGGCATGTGAATCAAAGCATACTGAACATTATCATCATATCATCATTATTCTAACATGAGTAAAATATCATAAGTGTATGAAATACTAGCTGAAATCATCATCATAAGCATAGGTCCAACATTGTTCACATGCATAACTTAGATAATTCAAAGAAACTTAAATAGATCTATCCACCAGCACTTCCACACACATCTTCCTTGCCTTTCCTGCTCTGCTCCCCTTAAACAATCCATTCCTTGCCTTTATCTGCAGTACAAGGAAAACGTGTAGCTATAAGCCAAAGGCTTAGTGAGATCCTTGCCTACCCATAAATCCGAAAAACACATAACATAACATGTAGAAAACATAGCATAGCATAACATAGCATGGAGAGTCATAACATAGAACATATCTTATCATGTAAAAACCATAACAACTCATAGCATGACATGAGGGAAAACAGAATATAATATATCATATCATATAAGGAGCATAACATATCAAAGTCTATCATGTGAAGGTATATCATGATTCATATCACATTCTTTAAGCACATATCATGAAGCCTATCATATCATGTAAACATGTATCATAACTCGTACCTGTTCATAAGGGTGCATAAACATAATTTCATAAATATGTGCATATAGATGCAATATGTATATTTTTAAAACATGTATCATGGAATGCACATATGCATCATGCTTCTTTCAAAACATATAGTATACATACTTGAATATCATATCATCATCATCATGAGAAGGGCCCTGGCTTGTACCACATGTAAACATAAATGCTCGCAATCCCTAGGACAGGGTAGCTAGCCCCGAACCTACTAGGGATCTACGTCCGTTCATAGTCCGTCGACCTAGGGGCGTACTGAGGAGCCCATCCCTTAACGAGGTCCGTTCATAGTCCGTCGACCCCGGGGCGCTTATGGAGCCCACCCTTGGTACAAGCCATACAAAGTAAAATATCATGCATATCATATCTCATCATATCATACATGTCATAATTCTTGTCATATCATTAAGAGAGCTCTTGATCCCAACTTAAGGGAAGCATCTCTTTACCATAGCATGAAGAGTGCTCTTGATCCCAACTTAAGAGAAGCAACTCTTTTCCATAACATGAAGAGTGCTCTTGGTCCCAGCTTAAGGGAAGCAACTCTTTAGGCTTTTCTTCTTACATAAGCCATTCATACATGCATTATGAAACATAACATGTTCTTATCATAACATAAAGCATAACATGTCATTTTCACATCATCAAACATGGCATATCATCTCATGAACTTAACATACATATCATGAACATGGCATATCATATCATGAGTCTAGCATATCATATCATTAACATGGCATATCATGTCAAAAGTTTATCATGTCATATCATAAACATGACACATCTTATCATAAGACATAGAAATGCATCATATCATAAAGCATGAAAGCTTACTCCACTTATATATCAAAGACTACATATCATGAAAATGCCTAAGCATGTTTGGTTAGGTTTAAACTCTTTCCTAACTCAATTTATCCATCTTGGCCGAACCATATCAGTAGGTTTCATCCTCATTTCATTCCATATTAAGCATAAAACTTATCCACATAACATGTAAAACTTAATCTAAGCACATACAAGGTAATATACTTCATGAATAAGCATGTTTGAGTTCAAAACTCTAACCTTAACCCATTTATCTCAATTTGGACAAAACATATCAGTAGGGTTCTTATATTATTTTGTTCCATATGAAGCATAAAATTCATTCACATAGCATGTAAACTTGATCTAAGCACATACAAGGTCATATACTTCATGAATAAGCATGTTTGAGTTTAAAACTCTATCTCTAACCCATTTATCTCAATTTGGACAAAACATATCAGTAGGGTTCTTATATCATTTGGTTCCATATGAAGAATAAAACTTATCCACATAGCATGTAAACTTGATCTAAGCACATACAAGGCAATATACTTCATGAATAAGCATGTTTGAGTTCAAAACTCTAACTCTAACCCATTTATCTCAATTTGGACAAAACATATCAGTAGGGTTTCATATCATTCTACTCCATAAGAAGCATAAGTCTTAACATGTAACATGCACATTTAATCTAAGTTCCTATAGAGCATAGTACAAGTACCTACAAGGAATCATACTTCATGAATAAGCCTATTTGAGTTCAAAACTCTAAACCTAACCCTTTTATTTTCATTTGTCCGAAACATATCAGTAGGGTTTCATGTCTTTTTATCCCTTAGAAAGCATAAAACTTAAACATGTAGCATGCACATTTAATCTAAGTACCTATAGAATATTGTACAAGTACTTACAAGGAATCATACTTCATGAATAAACCTATTTGAGTTCAAAAATCTAACCCTAACCCTTGTATTCTCATTTGGCCGAATCATATCAGTAGAGTTCCACATCATTTTATTCCATAAGAAATGTAAAACTTAAACTTATAACAAGCTCATTTAATCTAAGTGCCTACAAGGTATTGTACTTCATGTTCTAAGCATATTTGAGTTCAAAAACTTAAACCCTAACCCATTTATTCAATTTTGCCAACCATATCAGTAGGGTTTACCACCATTTCATATGAAGTATAAAAAACCTTAGTTATAAACATATAAAAATTCATACATCACAAAGAGGTACAACTAGTATGGTTTCTAACTAAAATTCTTGACCTAAGGCCTTATAATCAATTTGGCCGAACCATATAGATAGGTTTCTCTTTTTTTTTTTCTTCACAACATGAAGAATGAATACTAAACTTACAACACATGAAATTCATATATTATAGAGTAGAAGTTTAAGCATGTGATCAAAGAAAAACTTGTTCTAGATCCTTTCTTCCATCCTTGGCCGAATCATGCAACAAGTTCAAATTTTTTTTTTTTTTTATAACATGAAACATCTCTTATCACTTGTTAACCCTAAGTGTCTACCTATTCTTTATCTTGACCATCTTCTTTCAAGAAAAGTTTTTAGAGTTTCGAAAGAGAAAAACATTCTAAAAACCGAAGCTACTTGTACTGCAGTGAGGGGATACTCATATCCTTGCGCTTGTTTTTCTTAGAGATTTAACCTTTTGTTGTGGATCCTTCCTAGAGAAGAGCTTCCTTGCTCCTTGGTCTCGGCAAGAGGATGAGAGGGAGAGAGAGGTCACGGTGAGGGAGAGTAGGAGGAGAATTAGAGCAAATGGCAACTCATCTTTAATTTCCTCCTTTTATTCATTATTTAATTTCCTCCTTTTAATTTCTTTTACTCTCTTCATAATTGAGAGAGAAAAGTCTAGATACATCCCTTCTTGGTGAGTAAGAAAGGAATATTCTAGAGCATCTCTTCATTAGAGAGGGAGAAGACAACTCTTACTTCTCCTTCTAAGAGAAGAGCCTTTTCTTCTTACATTTAATTATGGTTTCCCTCTCTTTCCTTACAATAATTTCTCTTGGTCTAGTGGTTATCTTATTCAGGTGTCTAATGAGAGATCTAGAGTTCAAGTCCTAAACCTTATGTATTTTTATTCCTATTTTATTTATTTAAGTGTTTGGCTAGGAGCAAAAATTCAACTAAAGCATATATATTTTTTTCTTTATTCTTTATTCATGATAGAATATTCTAGAATTTTGCTAAGGACCCTATGGGTGTTACAGTCTCCCATACCTCATAAAAGTTCGTCCTCGAACTTAAAATAAGAATTCCGGTAACTCAGAACTTCCTACTAAGCGCATCTGCTACCTTGTTTGCTTTTCCCGGATGATAAAAGATCTCGCAGTCATAATCCTTGACTAGCTCGAGCCATCTCCGTTGTCGCATGTTTAGGTCTTTCTGTGTAAAGAAATATTTTAGAATCTGGTGATCTGTATAAATCTTACACTGGACCCCATATAGATAATGCCTCCATATCTTGAGAGCAAAGACTACAGCGGCTAGCTCTAAATCATGTGTGGGATAATTCTTTTCATGCTCCTTAAGTTGTCGAGAGGCATACGCAATGACTTTTCCATTCTGCATAAGTACAGCTCCGAGTCCCAATCTGGAAGCATCGCTGTACATATCGAATCCCTCGTTACTTTCTGGAAGAGTGAGAATTAGGGCACTAGTCAATTTTCTCTTCTACTCCGCGAAGCTTCTTTCATAATCCTCCGTTCATTCATACCTCTTGTTCTTCTTGGTGAGGGCCGTCATGGGGGCTGCAATTCTGGAAAAACCCTCTACGAATTTCTGATAATAGCCGGCTAGTCCGAGGAAACTTCGGATTTCACTGGCATTCTTTGGTCTGTTCCAGTTACTCACGGCTTCTATCTTGCTTGGGTCTACCATAATTCCGTCCTTAGAGATCACGTGACCCAAAAATGATACCTGGTCAAGCCAAAATTCGCACTTTGAGAATTTGGCATACAATTGTCTCTCCCGGAGAATTTGTAATGTTATACTCAGGTGCTCAGCATGCTCTTCCTGGGTCTTCGAGTAGATAAGAATATCGTCGATGAAGACTATCACAAATTTATCGAGATATTCTGAGAACACTCGATTCATCAATTCCATAAATAGGGCAGGAGCATTTGTAACTCCGAAGGGCATTACTATGAATTCATAATGTCCGTATCTCGTTCGGAAGGCCGTCTTTGGTATATCATCTTGTTTTACTTTCACTTGATGATAGCCAGATCTCAGATCAATCTTGGAGAAGACGGTGGCACCTTTCAATTGGTCAAATAAGTCATCAATCCGAGGTAAAGGGTACCTGTTCTTGATTGTTACTTTATTCAGCGCTCGGTAATCTATGCACATTCGCATAGATCCATCCCTTTTCTTCACAAATAGTACGGGAGCTCCCCATGGAGAGTGGCTAGGGCGAATAAGTCCCTTGTCAAGTAACTCCCGTAACTGTTCCTGTAGCTCTTTCAATTCAGCTGGCGCCATACGGTAGGGTGCCTTAGAGATCGGTTTAGTTCCGGGAATCAATTCGATCTCAAATTCAATTTCTCTGTCAGGTGCTAACCCTGGCAGTTCATTGGGGAAGACATCTGGAAAGTTGCATACAACTCTGACATTCTCTAGCTTCTGATCCTCTGCTCTACTTGCATCGACCACATGTGCTAGAAACCTCGTGCATCCATTGCTCAACAGCTTCCGTGCTTCCAGAGCAGATAGGAATTTCTCAGTCTCTCCCCTTGGCATTCCGCTAAATTCAAATATCAATTCTGCCTCGGGCCGGAAGACCACCTTTCTTTTACGGCACTCAATCGAAGCTCCGTATTTGCTCAAGAAATCCATGCCCAATATTATATCATAATCCTGCATATCCAGCACTATCAGATCACAGTATAGTTCCCTGTCTGCAATTCAGATAGGTGCGGCTCGCAGCATATGAGTGGATGACATTACTTCTCCTGAAGGCAGGGTCGTTAAAAATTTGCCATCTAAGGCTTGCGGTGGCATATCTATCTTACTTGTGAAGGGTGTAGAGATAAACGAGTGTGTTGCCCCGGTGTCAAATAATACAGTAACATACTGACTGAAAATGAGTATCTGACCTGTGACAACAGTCGAAGCGTTCGCCACATCTTCTCTAGTGAGGGAGTGGATCCTGGCATTCGTCATAGCTGGCGGGGCTTCCAGTCTCCCCTGGCCAATCTGAGGGCCTTCTAGTGCAGCTTGCATTAGATGTAGCTGTGAGGGGGTACCTCTGTTCTGGATACTCTGCTGCTGAGGTGTCTGCATCTGAGTAGGACAATTTCTGGCCAAGTGTCCTTCCAATCCGCAGCTGTAGCACTTATTCGTGCCCACACGGCATTTTCCCGGATGCTTCTTTCCGCAGGTGGTGCACTGAGGAAACATAGGTTGCTTGTTCGCTGAACCACCCTGAGAACTGTTCCATTGTTTCCTCTTACCGTTGGAGTTTCCCTTCCAGTTGGTTCTGTTATGTTGAGGTTTCTGAACTTGACTCTTACCCTCATTCATCGCCTTCTGATAGTGTTCAGTGATCAGAGCACTGCTAATTAATTCCTCGGTGGTCTGTGGTCTATTAACGCCGCCGACCACATTTAGGGCTATCTCGGGTCTGAGCATCTTCAGCATTAGTCTGACCCTTTCTCTTTCTGTACTGACTAGCTCTGGACATAGGCGTGCTAATCGGTTAAATTTCTTCACGACCTCATTCACTGATAGGTCACCTTGCCGAAACTCGGTGAACTCATCGTAGTGTTTATTGGTCACCCGCATATGGAAGAACTCTTCAAGGAATTCAGTCTCGAAGTCTGTCCATCTCATCTGATTCACCTGTCTCTTTGCTTTGACTCGGTCCCACCACATTCTGGCATCGCCTGTAAGGCAAAATGATACACACTTAACCTTCTCGTGTTCGGGCCAATCTAAAAGCTCCACGATGCTTTCCAGAGTCTTAAGCCACGCCTGAGCATCCCATGGCTCATAGTTTCCGGAGAAGGCTTCTGGCTTCAACCTCTGCCACTGAATCAGGTATGCCTCTTGTCGGACCACTGGAATAGGAACTACCGGTGGTACCGGTGCCGGAGGTACTGGTACAGCCGCAGGTATAATAGGTATCGCATTTGGGTTCCCTGGTGGTGTAACAGGATTCCCTTGCTGATTCATCAATGCAGTGATCGTTTGTTGCTGTTCCGTGACCTGACGCTGGAGCTCGGTAATCACATGCATCAGATCGGGTGGAGGTACCGTCTCATTTGCTCGGGTAGTTCGTGTTCTAACCATGTTTTATCTTCAATAATCACAATAAGCTAATATAAGTTATCATTATTCATAACCAGACTACCCTAAGGTTGTTATTTTTCCTAATCTACCATCATATATATCTAAGCTAAAAATGTGATAACTAAATAAATAAGATAATAAGCATGCATATTATCAAACATCATAAAGAAATAGATCAAGCATAAATATCACATCAAAATAAAATTTAAGCATAAAATTCTTACTTGGAGCGGCAGGATAAAGACTTGATGTGTGTGTAGTGAAAGGTAGACCTGCTCTGATACCAACCTGTAACGCCCGCCCTTCCAGGTAAGCACTAAGGCCACCCCGGAGCGGACGGACGCCACTGAAACATAGACATCAATTCCTAATGCATATGGATTCATGGCAGCGGAAGACTTATTTAAAAATTTTTCTTTTATCATATGCATTTGGTTTACTTATCATGGCATGTGAATCAAAGCATACTGAACATTATCATCATATCATCATTATTCTAACATGAGTAAAATATCATAAGTGTATGAAATACTAGCTGAAATCATCATCATAAGCATAGGTCCAACATTGTTCACATGCATAACTTAGATAATTCAAAGAAACTTAAATAGATCTATCCACCAGCACTTCCACACACATCTTCCTTGCATTTCCTGCTCTGCTCCCCGTAAACAATCCATTCCTTGCCTTTATCTGCAGTACAAGGAAAACGTGTAGCTATAAGCCAAAGGCTTAGTGAGATCCTTGCCTACCCATAAATCCGAAAAACACATAACATAACATAACATGTAGAAAACATAGCATAGCATAACATAGCATGGAGAGTCATAACATAGAACATATCTTATCATGTAAAAACCACAACAACTCATAGCATGACATGAGGGAAAACAGAACATAATATATCATATCACATAAGGAGCATAACATATCAAAGTCTATCATGTGAAGGTATATCATGATTCATATCACATTCTTTAAGCACATATCATGAAGCCTATCATATCATGTAAACATGTATCATAACTCGTACCTGTTCATAAGGGTGCATAAACATAATTTCATAAATATGTGCATATAGATGCAATATGTATATTTTTAAAACATGTATCATGGAATGCACATATGCATCATGCTTCTTTCAAAACATATAGTATACATACTTGAATATCATATCATCATCATCATGAGAAGGGCCCTGGCTTGTACCACATGTAAACATAAATGCGCGCAATCCCTAGGACAGGGTAGCTAGCCCCGAACCTACTAGGGATCTAGGTCCGTTCATAGTCCGTCGACCTAGGGGCGTACTGAGGAGCCCATCCCTTAACGAGGTCCGTTCATAGTCCGTCGACCCCGGGGCGCTTATGGAGCCCACTCTTGGTACAAGCCATACAAAGTAAAATATCATGCATATCATATCTCATCATATCATACATGTCATAATTCTTGTCATATCATTAAGAGAGCTCTTGATCCCAACTTAAGCGAAGCATCTCTTTACCATAGCATGAAGAGTACTCTTGATCCCAACTTAAGGGAAGCAACTCTTTTCCATAACATGAAGAGTGCTCTTGGTCCCAGCTTAAGGGAAGCAACTCTTTAGGCTTTTCTTCTTACATAAGTCATTCATACATGCATTATGAAACATAACATGTTCTTATCATAACATAAAGCATAACATGTCATTTTCACATCATCAAACATGGCATATCATCTCATGAACTTAACATACATATCATGAACATGGCATATCATATCATGAGTCTAGCATATCATATCATTAACATGGCATATCATGTCATAAGTTTATCATGTCATATCATAAACATGGCACATCTTATCATAAGACATAGAAATGCATCATATCATAAAGCATGAAAGCTTACTCCACTTATATATCAAAGACTACATATCATGAAAATGCCTAAGCATGTTTGGTTAGCTTTAAACTCTTTCCTAACTCAATTTATCCATCTTGGCCGAATCATATCAGTAGGTTTCATCCTCATTTCATTCCATATTAAGCATAAAATTTACCCACATAACATGTAAAACTTAATCTAAGCACATACAAGGTAATATACTTCATGAATAAGTATGTTTGAGTTCAAAACTCTAACCTTAACCCATTTATCTCAATTTGGACAAAACATATCAGTAGGGTTCTTATATTATTTTGTTCCATATGAAGCATAAAATTCATTCACATAGCATGTAAACTTGATCTAAGCATATACAAGGCCATATACTTCATGAATAAGCATGTTTGAGTTTAAAACTCTATCTCTAACCCATTTATCTCAATTTGGACAAAACATATCAGTAGGGTTCTTATATCATTTGGTTCCATATGAAGCATAAAACTTATCCACATAGCATGTAAACTTGATCTATGCACATACAAGGCAATATACTTCATGAATAAGCATGTTTGAGTTCAAAACTCTAACTCTAACCCATTTATCTCAATTTGGACAAAACATATCAGTAGGGTTTCATATCATTCTACTCCATAAGAAGCATAAGTCTTAACATGTAACATGCACATTTAATCTAAGTTCCTATAGAGCATAGTACAAGTACCTACAAGGAACCATACTTCATGAATAAGCCTATTTGAGTTCAAAACTCTAAACCTAACCCTTTTATTTTCATTTGGCCGAAACATATCAGTAGGGTTTCATGTCTTTTTATCCCTTAGAAAGCATAAAACTTAAACATGTAGCATGCACATTTAATCTAAGTACCTATAGAATATTGTACAAGTACTTACAAGGAATCATACTTCATGAATAAACCTATTTGAGTTCAAAACTCTAACCCTAACCCTTGTATTCTCATTTGGCCGAATCATATCAGTAGAGTTCCACATCATTTTATTCCATAAGAAATGTAAAACTTAAACTTATAACACACCCATTTAATCTAAGTGCCTACAAGGTATTGTACTTCATGTTCTAAGCATATTTGAGTTCAAAAACTTAAACCCTAACCCATTTATTCAATTTTGCCAACCATATCAGTAGGGTTTACCACCATTTCATTCCATATGAAGCATAAAAAACCTTAGTTATAAACATATAAAAATTCATACATCACAAAGAGGTACAACTAGTATGGTTTCTACTAAAATTCTTGACCTAAGGCCTTATAATCAATTTGGCCGAACCATATAGATAGGTTTCTCTTTTTTTTTTCTTCACAACATGAAGAATGAAGACTAAACTAACAACACATGAAATTCATATATTATAGAGTAGAAGTTTAAGCATGTGATCAAAGAAAAATTTGTTCTAGATCCTTTCTTCCATCCTTGGCCGAATCATGCAACAAGTTCAAATTTTTTTTTTTTTTATAACATGAAACATCTCTTATCACTTGTTAACCCTAAGTGTCTACCTATTCTTTATCTTGACCATCTTCTTTCAAGAAAAGTTTTTAGAGTTTCGAAAGAGAAAAACATTCTAAAAACCGAAGCTACTTGTACTGCAGTGAGGGGATACTCACATCCTTGCGCTTGTTTTTCTTAGAGATTTAACCTTTTGTTGTGGATCCTTCCTAGAGAAGAGCTTCCTTGCTCCTTGGTCTCGACAAGAGGATGAGAGGGAGAGAGAGGTCACGGTGAGGGAGAGTAGGAGGAGAATGAGAGCAAATGGCAACTCATCTTTAATTTCCTCCTTTTATTCATTATTTAATTTCCTCCTTTTAATTTCTTTTACTCTCTTCATAATTGAGAGAGAAAAGTCTAGATACATCCCTTCTTGGTGAGTAAGAAAGGAATATTCTAGAGCATCTCTTCATTAGAGAGGGAGAAGACAACTCTTACTTCTCCTTCTAAGAGAAGAGCCTTTTCTTCTTACATTTAATTATGGTTTCCCTCTCTTTCCTTACAATAATTTCTCTTGGTCTAGTGGTTATCTTATTCAGGTGTCTAATGAGAGATCTAGAGTTCAAGTCCTAAACCTTATGTATTTTTATTCCTATTTTATTTATTTAAGTGTTTGTCTAGGAGCAAAAATTCAACTAAAGCATATATATTTTTTTCTTTATTCTTTATTCATGATAGAATATTCTAAAATTTTGCTAAGGACCCTATGGGTGTTACAGGATCGATGCTTGCCAAGCGGATGGATACTCGGCTCAGGGAAAAAGAAGACAAAGGTAGAGGGAACAGTGGGGAACATCTTTTTCTGACAACGGGCATGTTCGACGACTAGGCCATACGCAGAATTGTACAACGGAAGGTTCTGCTGTCCCATCGGAGAGGTGATCAGACTGTAGCAGTATGGTGTCAGACATGTTCCTCTGACAAGCCCATACTACGGTATGGAAAACGACACGTGTATACCTCGGTAAGTGTGCACAAGCCTCCCCACAGCTCTATATAAGAGCCCTCATACTTCGACGAAGGTACGCGATCACACATTCTCGCATCTTCGGAGCCACTTCATAATTTCCTCTTGCTTGACTTGAGCGTCGGAGGGTCGTCGCCGGTAACCCCTTCCCAGCCCGACTTCCTTGCAGGTTCGCCGGAGATCCCTACGACCGGCTAGAGATCCACGTTATTAGTTCGGAGAGCGCCACGTGCCCAGCGTCCGTTGATTCAGCGTTCGGACAGGATCAATGTATATAACCCGTGGGAATTGTATTGCCACATCAAAATACATACATGTTAACAAATGTAAGAAAAGAAGCCAAAAAAACTTATGAAAGACACTGGGTCAAATCCAAGAGGTCATTCCATCAATTATTAAAGTCCAAGCCATCATGTCCTTCAGGAATTCCCAACAAGTACATGTGTACATTATCAATTCATACAGAAAACACATAAAAATAAAACATGTTCTGTACACTTTCAATAGAATATTTTGTATTGTTCAGTTTGAAAATTACCACACTATATCTATAGTTTAATTCAGTGTTCAAAAGAACAATTTTAGTGAATGATTTTAATTATTTGGTTCAAATTGAAGCAACCCACATGTATGAACGTTGATTTGCTTTTGTTATATTTCTTGATGAAAATGATTTAATTCAGTTGTATTAAGAGGTCTTGTTCAAATTGTACTACAGCCAGTTGTAAGTTACAACTGAAAGAAATATTTCTTAGGTGATTTCACTAGCAATCAATTTTTCGATTCTGAAACTAAGATTAAACTAGGAAAACCCCATCCATCAATTTGCAGCTTCTAAGTATCAAACTTAATGGCATAGAAACAAGGTAAACGTTGACATGAAAATTGATTGTGCTAATTATTTCAGATGGATCGCTTAAAAATCAATGTTCACTAAACGAACCTTTTATCCATTAGATTCTTTGATAAGCAAATAAGAACTTAAATAAATAAATCATAAAATAAAATTTAAGAACCATCAAAATGATAAAGATCTTAAAGAAGATGTCATATGACATTCATCCATGAGACAGGGAATTTATCACATTCTCCAAACAAAAAAATTACAATTAGCGTGAGAAAATATAAAACAGAAAGTGTAGGATGACATAAATGAACATAAAATTCCCAATTTCCCTTGCTATTCCGACTGCCTTCAAGAGTTAACACACCAATTGCTTGTAAAAGTTAATTTTCATAAATTGCAAATTGGTTGAAGGTCAGTCACCATGAGCAAGACACAACACTGAGTTGGTCAAATACGCACCAGATGATGGTAATATTGAAGTTAGATTTAACATCAACGTGGCTTGAAGTGTTGACTTAGAACAATGAGTAGTCTTGTAACATCTTCACAATGCATATATTAGAAACTAAATTCAAAATCCCTCTACATAGTTAGGAAAGATTATTAACAATTTCATCATTGTCAAATATAAAGGCACCTTTTTTCCTGGCCTCACAAGGCACAAGGCAACTTCTGCTGCTGTATTGGCAGCAGCAATCACATCTGCTGCTCTACCAGTCACTGATCCTTCCTGTATAACATGAGTGTGTGCCACCACAGTAATAAACCCATCAATATGACACCCCATGTCACTGCAACATAGAGAAGATATTGCCAAAAAACCTCAGAAGAATTAAATCATAGAGAGTCACAAAACAATCTAGATAATCAACATATACATTTTAACGATGTCATTTTCTTCCAGTACATTCTCGTCATTTCCAAGCTTAGCTTGAAATAACGGAATACAAGCATGATAGAGTGCCAAGGGTCCCCACAGATCTATCCATATGGCTTGAAATAAAGAGAAATAACCACCTAAATTAGAGGGATCAAACAAATTTATGAAGATAAAAAAATAACTACACAATAATGTCACAGTATAGAGAGTAACAAACTACTTGAATCATCAACTTTTTACTAAAATAAGGAAAGCCCTGGTGACCAAAAAAGTAAAAGTAGAAAATACTGCAGCCAAGACTAGAATCTAATAAAATTAGTGTAATTATAAATTTGTCCATAAATAAGTCAATTCTCCAAATCAAGGATTACACATCAAACTTTGTGATCAAGTCTATTAATGCGGTCACTGATAAAAAAGAAAGTTCATAGGGTATCCATTAGTAGACATCTCTATGGCACAAGTTTGTTTTTGTTTGACGATAAAAAAACAGATAAAGATCTTTTAAGATAAAAAAAATGCTATAAACATGCAATTATTATCACAATAACTGGCAGTCATTTCATCAAAACAAGATATTTTTTTCAAATTATTCCTAGCAAACCAGATCATCCAGAAGCAGTTCAATCTGAGGGAAGACGGGCTATAAAATCCAAGTACAAAACAATAATTTCCACAACCACCCTACGTAATTGTCCAACTTCACCTCCATAAAATTCTGTCCAGGTCAAGTGACTATATAACTAAAAAGCATGCATTCAGATCCACCTAAGAACAGTAGACAGTAAAATCCAAAACCCACAGGACCCTCTAAAGTACGAAATTTTAAGCTCACATTCACTCAGATCTAGCATCCCCACGCGGGAGCATGCCCGCCTTCCCATCCTACTCGAAAGGAACACCATTTGTACTATTGCAAACCCCTGAGTTGAAATCCCTACAGCCCATGTAGAAAGATACAATTCGTACTGCGGATAAGGGGGAAAGATCTGTCCAAACCTCAGAGCGAAGAAGCAGGCGCGAGATCGAACCTGTCGGAGGTTGACGGCCGATCAAAGGAGACAGGAAAATGAGCTTAACCTGCAAAGGATCGCACAAAAATGGGAACAGAGAAAGAGAGGGAGAGAGAGAGAGGCGAGAGCATGCACTGAGATACCAAAAACACTGTACTAGACTAGAAAGCATGCATACTCTCAGATGAAGGAGTCACCTTTCTCGAATAGATCAACAACCTTAGCTTGGGCTTGCACTGAGATACCACCAATTGAAGGGCCTCTGCACATGATAATAGATTAAATCTCTAACAAGTAACGTCTTCACTAAACGAAGAAAGGCAAAGAAAGGTTGGGGAACATTATGTTGGTGCAGCGTAGACCGGCAAGAGGGGGGTGAATTGCTGAAAACAAAAACGAAAATACCCTCCTCGGATTCCAACTCAGAATAAACGCAGTAGTAAAATAATAAAGACAGAAATTAAAAGCAGAAACAAGAATTTAACCTGGTTACAACCAAGGAGGTTGTTAATCCAGGGCAGTGAAAAGCGCACTAAGAAAATTCTCCTTCTCTGAAGGCGGAGAAGCCTTTTACACTCTAATTGCTCAAAACTACTGCTAGGAATTGCTTACAGATTGATTGCTTGAGTTGTTGTTGAATTCCTAGCTCCAGGGGCCTTTATATAGCTCCTGGAAAGTCTATCCCGAGGATCCAAGGCGCCTCCAACAAGGTTCAAGGCGCTCCAGCTCGGTCAGCGGATAAAACTTTATCCGTAGCATAAACGGTCAAATTTGACCTGTTGAAGGTGCCTTCAACAGGGTTGAAGGCGCCTTCATGATGGAGGCGCCTCCAAGCCTGCTGGAGGCGCCTCCAAGCTGGTAGCACACTTTTCAGCCTGGTTTCTTCAGCTTCTGACGCTCCGTTCTTTTGGGTGATTGCGGCCAACCGGAATAGGGCTCACCCGAACCCAATTCCCGGCCTTTTCCTCGAGCAGTCTTCCATCCCGGCTTAACGTCCCTCGAACGCCGCGCATGCTCTTCACGCCCACCGGAGTACTCTTCCGCAGCTTTCTCGTCCTTCGGACGCACCAAGCCCGTCGGCTCCCTTCCCGTGCTGTCTTTCTCGCTAGCTGCGTCTTCCGCTCGACTTCCTGTGTTCCTAAGCTCCTGCACACTCAGACACTGCAGGGATCAAACACAGCAGGACCTAACCAACTTAGTTGATCACATGAAAACTACCACGGGGTCCAACAATCTCCCCCTTTTTGATGTGCATCAACCCAAGTTCAAGTTAAGGTAACAAATAGACATAAAAAGTAATTTTAAAGAAAAATTACTAAACTAACAGGTTAAACATAATTTTTACAATTAGTAAAATTGCAATATTTGTATAAAAATTTTCTAACTCCCCCTAAACAAAAAATAGCAGTTTAAATTTTTCTAACTCCCCCTAAACTTGTACTTCTCTCTCCCCCTTTGATCACAGCAAAAATGGGGTCTTGAGAATTTTCAAGTAAGATTGAAGTGTTTGAAAATTTTCTAAGTTAAAAATGAATTTTTTTAAAAAAATTGCTAAGTTAACATAAATTTTCAAAAAAAAATTTCTAAGTAAAAAAATCCTAAGTAAATGTTCAAATGTTTCAAATAATTTCTAAGTCAAGTGAATGAACTTTTTAGAATTTTCTAGAAGAAAAATTTCTAAGCAAAAAAAAATTTAAAAAAAAAAATCTAAGAAATTTTTTGTTTATTTTAACAAATATTTGATAAACTTTCAAAGCATTATTTAATTCTTGTTTAATGCTTTTTCAGAAAGTTAATTAAATATTTTCTTTCAATATTTTAGCTTCCAGGTCGTGGCGAGGCACTAGGCCTTCTTGGTTATTGGAGCAACAACCACTTCCTTAGACAAAGCTTCCATAAAGAATTTCAATGTTTAATTTTCTTACTGTAAGCTTTTAATTTTTGAAAAATTAATTAAGCACAGATTTTGGAACCTAATAGAGGTTCCTTCCTACATGATTATTCAAAAATCTAGGGGGTACATAGTTTCTTGGTATTTTTCTAAGTTGACCTTGATGCTTCCTTATATACCAATTTAATTTACCATAAATTCTTAATTTTGAATTTGAAAATTGATTTAAGCATGCATCAGATTTCAGTTTTTCAATTTCTAATTTCAAATTTTCATTTTCTGATTTTAGATGATCATACATTTCTAACGGCCATGCTCTTGCTAGGTTCAACTTTAGTTCAGCATTCTCTTTTTCTAATTCATCCAACTCTTTAGAAAGAGACTTGATAAATTTAAAAGATTGAGTTGGGGTTAGATTGCGTACCTTACTTACCTGGTCTGGTGACGCTCCCCCTTCACTGCTGCTTTCTTCTTCTGATGTTCCTCTCCCTTCATCGATGCTTATCTCTGAGTTTGAGTCTTCTTCTGGTTGATGGTTCGCCAATAGCGCTAACCCTGAGAATTCTTCGATGTCCGACTCAGAGGTTGACGAATCTGACCAAGTAGCCTTCAGATTCTCATACTTGGAGGGTTCTGGTTTCTTGTATTTTTGCTTTTCCTTTTCTTTCTCCTTTCTCTTCAATTTTGGGCAGTCCTCCTTGATGTGCCCTTCTTCGTTGCAGTTGTAGCAACGAACCGTCCTCTTCTTTCGATGATGCCTCTGCGATTTAAATTTATTAGAACTGAAAAACTTATTGAAGCGTCTTACCAGTAGTGCTGCTTCGGATTCGTCGACTGAGGCTTCGGAGTCAGAATTGTTCATCTTTGCCTTTAAGGCAATGTTCTGATTTGTCTTCTCTGCTCCGTTGGGTTCTGAAACTCGAGATTCGTGAAGTTCAAAAGTCGAAAATAATTGTTCTAACGTACTTACCTTGAGGTCCTTAGAGATGTAGTACGCATTTACTAAGGAGGCCCACTCTGGAGTTCTCAGGAAGGCATTGAGCGCGTATCGGATAGAATCCCGGTTGGTTACCTCTTCTCCAAGGTTCGTTAGTTGCGTTATCAGCTCCTTGATTCTAGCTTGGAGTTGTGCTACCTTCTCGCCTTGGTTCATCCGGAGGTTCGTTAACTGGTTCCGGAGGATGTCGCGCTTCGCTAGCTTCTCTTCGGAAGTACCTTCGTGAAGCTCCAGGAATTTCTCCCAGAGATCTTTCGTTGAGTCGTAGCTTCCGATCCGATTTACCTCCTGCGGCGGCAGCACACTGAGCAGGTGGAACTCTGCCTTTCCGTTGGCGACAAAATCGACTTGCTCCTTCTTGCTCCATGTATTTTCTTCTTTGTCTTTCGGCGCTGCAAAACCATATTTCATTGTAATAAGAATATCAAAATCCGTTTTAAAAAATACCTCCATTTTGCGCTTCCAAGTGGCGAAGTCTCCGTCGAACTTCGGGGGATGGATGTTCGCTCCGGCCATCGTCTTGATCGTAGTGCTTCAATTGGCGGTTAGTCCTTCTGAGGCGATCAGGCTCTTATACCACTTGTTGGTGCAGCGTAGACCGGCAAGAGGGGGGTGAATTGCTGAAAACAAAAATGAAAATACCCTCCTCGGATTCCAACTCAGAATAAATGCAGTAGTAAAATAATAAAGACAGAAACTAAAAGCAGAAACAGGAATTTAACCTGGTTACAACCAAGGAGGTTGTTAATCCAGGGCAGTGAAAAGCGTACTAAGAAAATTCTCCTTCTCTGAAGGCGGAGAAGCCTTTTATACTCTAATTGCTCAGAACTACTGCTAGGAATTGCTTACAGATTGATTGCTTGAGTTATTGTTGAATTCCTAGCTCCAGGGCCCTTTATATAGCTCCTGGAAAGTCTATCCCGAGGGTCCAAGGTGCCTCCAACAAGGTTCAAGGCGCCTCCAGCTCGGTCAGCGGATAAAACTTTATCCGTAGCATAAACGGTCAAATTTGACCTGTTGAAGGCGCCTTCAACAGGGTTGAAGGCGCCTTCATGATGGAGGCCTGCTGGAGGCGCCTCCAAGCCTGCTGGAGGCGCCTCCAAGCTGGCAGCACACTTTTCAACCTGGTTTCTTCAGCTTCCGACGCTCCATTCTTTTGGGTGATTGCGGCCAACCGGAATAGGGCTCACCCGAACCCAATTCCCGGCCTTTTCCTCGAGCAGCCTTCCGTCCCGGCTTAACGTCCCTCGAACGTCGCGCACGCTCTTCACGCCCACCGGAGTACTCTTCCGCAGCTTTCTCGTCCTTCGGATGCACCGAGCCCGTCGGCTCCCTTCCCGTGTCGTCCTTCTCGCTAGCTGCGTCTTCCGCTCGACTTCCTGTGTTCCTAAGCTCCTACACACTCAGATACAGGGATCAAACATAGCAGGATCTAACCAACTTAGTTGATCACATCAAAACTACCATGGGGTCCAACACATTACTGTTAACAATCTCTGCCACGGTCTTGTACTTGGTAACAACGTCTGGGAAAGTGAGATCCAACTCCTTCTCCTCCCTCGCTTCATCATCCGACATTTCGCTAAAACCTTAAATCCTAAACGCCAAAACAAAAGAGGTAAAATAAGGGAGAATGGATCGAAATATGCATGAGATGGATTAATACCTGGAAAATGAAAATGAAATGGAAAGTAGCAATAGTTAGGAAGGTTTCCTCGTATCGAAAAAAACCCTATCAGAGCGATGGTAGCGTCGACACTGGAATACGAAAAAGGGCTCCTCTTCTCACCCAAAGGGAGGAGTTGGAGGAGATGCGGTGTGGTTGGACGGAGAAGCAAGGGTGTCGTGTGTTGATCCTGATCGGGAGAGGAATGGGCGTCGATCTAGGAAGGGGAAGAGGGAGATGAGGCTGAGAGAGATGGCCAGTGGCGAGGAGGAAAGTGGTGGCGGTGTTGCGACGGTATACGGTGGACGGCGCGATATAGGTTTAGGTTTGGAGGGAAGAGTGAAGTGTTGCAAATTTTGGCTAAGTATTGGTGAAAAAGTTATATTATTTTATTTTGGTTCATAGACATCGGGTTTTAAAAAACTGATGTTAAAATCGGTGTCTATTAACGAAAAAAGGCGCTCATAGACATCGCCTAAAAAACCGATGTCTATGAGCGAAAATCTGCGCTCATAGACACTGGTTTTTGGAAAAACCGGTGTAAAATACTCAAAGACATCGGTTTTTGCTTAAAACCGTTGTTGTTCCACCGATGTCTATGAGGGTTTTTGTTGTAGTGAAAGTAATAAGGGATCACAAGAAAAAGATGTTATGCTTATCCCAACCTTTATACATCGATACTATCCTTGCTCATTTTAGTATGCAGAACTCCAAGAAAGGTTTCTTACCTTTTCGGCATGGAATACCTTTATCTAAAAAGATGCCTCCTAAGACACCAAAGGAAATAGAGGAGATGAAGGCAGTTCCTTATGCTTCGGTTGTAGGAAACTTAATGTATGCAATGCTATGTATGAGACCAGATATCTATTTTGCCGTAGGCATGGTTAGCAGATATCAAAGTAATCCAGGACAGGGACATTGGACTGTCGTAAAGCATATATTAAAGTACCTGAAAAGGACTAGAGATTATATGCTGGTTTACCAAGCAGATGACTTGCTCCTTGTAGGTTACATGGATTCTAACTTCCAATCAGGTTGGGGCAATAGAAAGTCAACCTCAGGTTATGTGTTTACTTTAGGAGGTGGAGCCATAGCATGGAGGAGTGCTAAGCAGAAGTGCATTTCAGACTCCACCATGGAAGTTGAGTATGTAGCAACTTCTGAGGTAGCCAAAGAAGTTGTATGGCTCAAGAACTTTTTGATGGACTTAAATGTGATTCCTAATTTGCCCAAAATTATCACGATTTATTGTGATAATAGTGGTGCAGTAGCAAACTTGAAGGACCCACGAGCCCATAAGGCAAGTAAACATATTGAGCGCAAGTACCACCTGATACGAGACATCGTAAAGCGAGGAGAAGTTGTTGTTGCCAAGATTGCATCAGCAGATAACTTGGCATACCCTTTCGCTAAGGTCCTTCCGGTGAGAGCTTGTGATGGGCATGTTGACGGGATGGGAATGAGATGTATGGAAGCATATATGGCAGCATAGTCTTTTAGTATAATTGGGATATTGTTAGAATGTATATTAAAAGCCTAGCTTTTTGTATAAATATTTATTTTGAAATAAGAATCACGTTGGTCAAATACCTTCATTTATGTTAAATGTAGTTGTTCATTTAATTTATATTGTAGATAACATGATATGTAGTGTCACACAGAAGATCGTGTTATCAGTTCCTTATAAATTATAAGTAGTAGCTCACGACCAAAATGGATAGGGGCAAACCATTGGAATGGTCATAGTGTGATTTAGTATTAGTTTATCTTGACTATAAAATTACACTAGTACACTCTGAGTGTATTGAGCAGGACGATTTGAGGTTATTCTTTTATACTGATTGCATGAAAGAATAGGACCTCTGTTATTATGAAAATACGTACTCTTAATCCCGATATAATGACAAACACATACATTTAGTATTTATTTCTTTAATTTATCAATGGGTGAGATTTAGTTCATTAAATTAATAGGCCCGATAAGTTGAGAAATAATATTATTTATATGATGTGTTGTTGATTATAGAAGGAAACTATGTCCTAGTTATCTAGGTAGATGATGCCCCCTTAAGAAACTCATAAGGGTTGTCATGTAAACTCTGCAGGTGGACTTAGTCCGGCATGACAATAAAGTTGAGTGGTACTACTCTTGGAGCTAGTTGTTAATTAAGTGAGTGTCAGTAACTCATTTAATTAATGAGTATTTGATATTTTAAATACAGGGAGGTTAACGCATTCATGATAAGAAGGAGCCCGTAATATAATTTGGGAATGATGCGGTAGTTCAATAATAACTCTTTAGTGATATGAGTTATTATTGATGAACTTGAGTTGGGTGTTCGGGGTGAACACTGGAAGCTCAAGCTCATCGGGAGACCAAAGCCAATTCCTCCTCTAGGTCCCTATTGTAGCCTCTTATATAAAGCCTTATATCTGCCCAAAGCCTAGCTTCTTAAGCCTAAGCTAGGGTCGGCTAAACCTTGCTTGGTGTCCAAGCAAGGGGTCGGCCAAGCTAAGCTTGGAGCCCAAGCTAGGGTCGGCCAAGCCTTGCTTGGTGCCCAAGCAAGGGGTCGACCACACATAGAAAAGGAAGTTTTATTTTTTGTAAAAGCTTTCCTTTATAGAGATCCATAAAAAGGATTTAAAATAATGATTTTAATTATAAAACTTTCCTTTTTTAGATCGGACACAAAAGGAAATAAAAGGAGTTTTTATCTTGTTAAATCTTTCCTTTTATAGAGATCCATAAAAGGGATATAAAAGAGAAATTTTGATTTTTGAAATCTTTTCTTTTATAAACATCCACAAAAGGATTTAAAAGAGAGATTTTAATTTTATAAAACATTCCTTTTATAACTATCCACAAAAGGGATTTTAAAAGAGAGATTTTAATTTTTATTTAAAATCTTTCCTTGTTTGATGAAAGGGGTTTTGGCCGGCTATGATAAGGGAATTAAAGGAAGTTTTAATTTTGTTTTAAAACTTTCCTTTTTTGCATTCACCAAGGATTATAAAAGAAGAGGAGGTGGGACCTTATGTTTTAACACATCTTCTATTCTTCTTCCCTTCCTTGGTGGTTGACCCCTCATCATCTTCTTCTCTTCTTCTTCTTTGTGGCCGGCGGCATCAAGCTTGGAGCTCTTTTGGTGGACGGATACTTGGAGGTAAAGAAGAAGAGAAAGGAAGCTCTCTAGTTGTGACATCCCTTGGTGGCCGAAAGCTTGGAAGGAAGAAGAAGGTTTGGGTGGATTTCATCTTGGTAGATCGTCGCCCACACGACGTCCAAGAAGAGGAGAGGAATACAATAGAAGATCGAGAGGTTATTAAATCTTCAAAGAAAGGTATAACTAATTATAAGTTTCTGCATCATAATTAGTTCATATTCTTTGAATGGATCCTGAAATACCAACACAAGAGACTATCAATTTTAGGCTATCAGTTTTATGTTATTGATTTTGTATTTCGATTTCATGTTTTGATCTTGTGTTTCTATTGAGGTCTCTTTAGTTAAACCGAGGGTTACTGTAATAAGTTTAAATATTAAATTTCTTTGAAAGACTTTGTCTAGGAAGTGGTGGATGATCCCATACCCAAGAAGGCCTAGTGCCTTGCCATGTTTAACATAGAAGCCGATCTTTGAAATAAATATTTAATCATTTTCTGTAATATGGTTTAACTTAGGAAGATCACATCGGTTAAACTTGGAGTAAAAATGTTAAGTATCATTTCCAATCTAAGTTTAACTTCTAAAGAACAACTTGGATTAATAATGTTAAGCATCGTTTGCAATCCAAGTTTAACTTCAGTAGAGCACATGGGTAGCTAGGTTAAGTTCTGTGCTTGTACAAATTTTTATATAGGGGAACAGAATGGAATCCAAGTGTAGCAACCAACACCAGTATGAGGTTGATACATTCTTTTCATAGCTTCATCAAATTCTGCTCTATACTCATCATTAGAAATTTTAATCCCAAGCTCTTCAAAATATTATAGACTTCTCCCACACTTAAACTTTTGTCCGTACTGGCCAAATTTTTTTCATATAATAATCAAGGTATCCACATCCAAAAGGATTTATAAAAGATTAAACTAGAATGATATGATGATAAACAAGAAAAATAGCAAGAAATTTTGTGGAATATTAGAAAAACATATTGATTCACTTTCATAAGAATTATTCAACCTATAGTAGTATGGTTTTGAAAGAATTAAAGCAAGTGTTGGTGCAGTAACCACCAGATAATCGAATATATGTTTTGATAATGGTAAAGAGTTCAAAGTTAAATTATCTTGTTATCTAACAAGTATGATTAAGATTGCAAGAAAGTCCTAAGTGTTCTTAGGAAAAAGTCCTAGTGGATACTAGACAGGTAGAAAACCCTAGGGGGAGGTAACCCTAGGTCCTAGGGGGTGGTAACCCTAGGTTATAGAAAATCCTAGGGGCTGGGAACCCTAGGTAGAATGTCTTGGCAGGTCATGTGCTTTGGGTGAAATCCAAAAGTCAGAGACTCTAGGTAAAAATCCTGGTGGTCGCGGACCAGGTGAAAGTCTGGACGGGTAGTGGAGCGGATGTCCAGCATGAAGACCTGAAGTCTCGGGTGCTGAGCAAAATTTCAGTCAGTCTGGAGTAGGAGTTGCCACAGAATTATCTTCTTCCATGCGCGCTGCTCCAGAACAACTCAACAACGCCTAACTGTTGTTCCGACAATCAACGAACTACTAATCATTTGTTGTCGTTACACTTTGTTTTTGTTAATACTTGTACTTGTATCTTTATAAGACCTTTTCGGATCTATAGTGATTGCCCAACGAAAGTGATCAATGATCGTAGGTATTGGAGTAGGAGTCGTCACAGGCTCCGAACCAAGTAAAATAAATTATGTTAGCATTGCTTTTGTTTTACTTGTTCTTTATTCTACTGTGTTATTCTATGTTTTCCGAAATGAGTTAAAAAGACATGAGTGATATTCACCCCCCTAGCACGTCTCGATCTTATAGCAAGTTCTAGAGTGTCAATCACAAAAGTGCATCACACAAAAGAGGCTCAATCCTCACTAGGTACGGACATTATTATCTCAAATTTTCAACATAGAATCCATCACTAGTAGCAACCTCATGCAATCCAAGAATCCATTCATAGCTATAAGTTCTAAAACTCAACAATCAAATTTAACTAACTTCCAAAATTTTCTAAGATGACATAAAGAAATGCCAAGGGGAACATTTTATTCCAAAAACTAAATTTATTTTCAAAACTGAAATGATCAAGCATAAATGAATGTTATTTACAATGAAGAATTTATTTTTCAAATACCAAATTCATTATATGTGATAGCAAAAAGATTGCTAATGTAAACAAAGGAATTATTCATTCAACAAAGTAAAGGCATGGATATCTACAAATGAAATGTAAGTGTGAGATGAAGCAAACTTCCCTTCAAGGTGAGTAGATGGCATCATTGCTATCAACTTCTTCCACCACTAGTCCATTAACTCCCTTATGAAACATTTTAAGCAGGTGTCCATTAACTTTAAAAATTTGACCAGTAGACACCTCTTGTATCTCAATAACTCTATAAAAAAAATGTTAGTCACACAAAAAGGACACTCCCATCTTGATCTTAAATTACCTTTTATTAATTTAAGATGAGACATATATAAAAGAACTTTGTCACCAATTTGGAATTCTTTTACCATAATTTGCTTGTCATGAAAGTTGTTGGTCTTTTCTTTGTAGATCAGTGAGTTCTTATATGTCTCCAATCTAATTTCCTTAAGTTCTTGAAGTTGCAATTTCCTTTCCTCTCAAGCTATGCTAACATCAAAGTTGCAAGCTTTTACTGCCCAATAAGCCCTATTTTCAATCTCCACTGGTAGATGACGAGCTTTACCATACATGATCCTATATGGAGATATTCCTACAGGGATCTTATAAGCAGTACTGTAAGCCCATAATGCATCTTCAAGCCTTTTACTCCAATCTTTCCCATTAGGTCCAGTCTTTTCAAGAATAGATTTGACCTCTTTATTACACTTCAACTTACCCATTCATTTGAGGGTCATAGGGAGTAGAAATCTTATGCACAACCCCATACTTGCTTAGCAAAGTTTTCATATGCTTGTTACAAAAGTGAGACCCTTGCTCACTTATGATCACCCTGGATACTCCAAACTTGCAAAATATATGCGACTTGACAAAACTAACAACTAAAGAGTCACCAATCCTAGTAGGAATTATTAGTATTATCCCTAGTATCAATTATGAGATGATTGTAAAGGGCTCCTTTTATATCATATTTCATTAATTAATAAAAGGCAAAGATAGTTATTATATTTATTTCAGTTCAATGCCGAATGAATAAGTATAATAATATAGTAGGGTAGTAGGTTCTAATATGCAATATATCAATTGGTTGAATTGATACTGAGATATTGTTGATATACATAGAATACTACTCTTAACTATTGCTAGTTAAGTATTAATATACAAGGACAATATTAATGCGTTGAGACTAACATGTAGGTCAACGGATGACTTAATCTCACAAGTCATGAATATGAAATATTAAGTTGACACATTGATATATATTAGAGAATATGTACTGAATGACCCGCCATGAGAATATTTCATAGATCGTTATATGAGTGTCATAAACATTCTCATGTGACTATTGATATGAATAGTCCTTAGAACTGAAGTCATTATGGTTCCCTACATAAGGCGTTGCATACTTTGGTATCGGTAAACGTCATCTATAACAAGGTGGACTATAAAGTTAATCATAGGATATGCAATAACTTATGCAGAGAGATGTGAGTGATGTACATGGGATCTATCCCTTCCATATAACGAAAGTGATATCTATGAGCCTCTTGATTAGTAAGACATTAGAATACATGACTGTGCTCAAATGAGTCAATATGCGATATTGATCTTATTTGTTTTAGTGTGTCTACTTAGAGATCAAGAAACACAAATATTGATAACAGGATGACACGGTCTATGCCACATTGATCAATCTAGATATCAAGGATAGAAGGATCAAGTCATACAAGATAACAACCATGAAAATGTTAAGTCGAATCTCGACATTGCCATTACTTGGGTAGAAATGATACCTTACTAATGCCACTCATTACTTAAGTATTTAAATGTTAATTTGGGTACATTGCCAACGTTGCGAGAACCTATTGGGTTACACACAAAGAATAAGTAGATTTGGAGATGGGTTCATATGATGGATGATTGAATTAAGAATAATCCTAATTGGACTTATTGAGTTAGACTTAATTGAATCCAATTATTAGATTGAGTCCAATTCAAACTAAACTCATTGAGTCAATTTGCATGAATGAAATAGTGATTCATTGAATTCAAAATTATATGAGAATCAATGAGTTAGACTCATTGGGTGAACTTGAGTTCACCAAGGAATATGAATGCTCAATTTTGAACCATTGGATAGAATTGTCAATTTTGAGCCATTGGATAAGAAGATCAATTGGCAAAACCCTTTGGTATTCATGAGATGGATATAAATATGATTTATGGATAAATTTTCATGAGAGGAAAAACCTTTCTTCTTCTTCTTCTTCTTCTTCTTCCTTCTTCCTTCTCTTAGCTGAAACTCACCTTCTTGGTTGCTAGCACAACCTTATGTTGGTTCGGGTAGGTTGGCTGGAGAGGGTTAAGTTGCTTGAAATATTAAAACAAAATTCCTTTCTCAATCTTTCAACTTAGATTAGCAAAGCAATTAAAATAGAAATAACAACTTAAAGGAAATAAGTAAAAGGCCAAGAATTACTTGGATACAAATTAGATGGTTGTTAATGCAAGACAGACGAAAGCTTTCTAAGAATCTCCTTCACTAAAGGTGGAGAAGCCTTTTACATATAATGAATGCTTAGAAAAGACTAAGAAAGTGAATACAAAAGTTGTTACTTCTTTCCTAGGTCTAGGGGTCTTTTTATAGCCCTTGGAAAAACTTATCCGCAAGCTGAAGGAGCCTTCCATAGGGCTGGAAGGCGCCTCCAACGAGGCTAAGGATAAAACTTTATCCTTTTCCGCAACGACCAAAATTGCTTGGTCGAAGGCGCCTTCCATGATGGGTTGAAGGCGCCTTCCATGCGTATGGAAGGAGCCTTCCATGAAGGCTTGAAGACACTTTCCATGCACAGTGAATGCGCCTTCTAGCAGAAGGCTTCAGCTTTTTTTTCTCTTCCTCTTGCTCTTCCGCTTGGGTGATTTTGGCCAACTGAAATAAGGCTCACCCCGAACCTAATTTCGGCCTTCTCCTCGAACAACCTTCCTCCTCGGCTTCTCGTCCCTCGAACGTTGTGTACGTTCTTCTCGTCCATCGGTGGTGTACTCTTCCGCGGCACCTCGTCCCTCAGATGCATCGAGCTCATCGACTCTCTCCCATGCTGTCCTTCTCGCTAGCCACGACTTCCACTGGACTTCCTGTGCTCCTAAGCTTCTACACACTTAGACATAGGGATCAAAACATAACAGGACCTAACCTAAACTTGGTTGATCACACCAAAAATAACCTTAGGGTTCCAGCACCTTAGGTAGTTTTCTTCTCCACTTCATGGGTTTGTGAGACAAATGAAGGCTTGTTCGTGTGGATACCATAGAAGCATGATGGTGTGATCATGTTGAGATCCAAGCTGTCTGGAGTTCATGTGCACACATCAAAGGTATAATCCTCTTATGTAAAACTTAGTATATGGTTTCCTTTCACATGATCTTTTGGAGAAACTAGATGTTTTCGTTGTGATTTCGCGTATTTAGTGTTCTAGTTCCTTATAATGGTATCAGAGCCAAGTTGTAAAGGCATATACTAAGTTAGATTTTATATGTGATATAGAAATTGCATGATAGGTTTACTATGATTTGCATATTTATGAGTTTTCTATTGGGAATGAAACAGTGAGTATATGAACAAACTAAAGGATATAACATCTTCATACTTGTTATGAATTAGTGCTATAACCTATTTCGTTTGATAGAAATATACTTCCAAGGTTTCAGCCAATAGAAGTTGTGAACAGCAAGGTGGTCTCGGCCAAAGTGTTGTGAACAACATGGTCTCTCAGGTTTTATGGGTTGCAGGGTCTCGGGTATGGCAGCAACTCATACAATAAGTATGCGAAATAATTTTTTATCGGGGGCGCTGCCCCCTCACCCACGCAAGGGGAGCTGCCCCCTTTACCCCTACCCGCTAACCAAAGTGCGAGACTGCCGTGCGTTGCAGCTCATAATTAGTTGTTGAAATCATAGTAGATTTATGTCATATAGATATTATGAATATATATATAACATGGTGCATGGTTATGACCTTTAACCCCAATGTGATTGGATGTGTGTTGTAATTCATAATATGATCTGTGTATTGTGCCTTCATCTTTTATCACTCTAGTTGTAAATTTAGACTAATCTCAAATGTAACATAAGGTTTCTTTAGGTTTTGTAATGTACAAATTAGAGAAGAATTAGTCTACTGGACGATGGTGGAAAAGGGAGAAGGACAACAACACACGGTGACCAAGGAAGCACTTGGAGAAGATGCTTTGACCTAGGTTAACTTTTCGATCTTCTCATTGGCTTAAGAAGATCGTAGATGATGGGGCAATAACCATGTTATTGGTGCAATCAACATAAGTTTGATCGGTACGATCATGATTTTGATGTGTGCGTCAAAGAGTTTAAATTAGGCTTTCATATGTATTTGATATGTGTTTGACTCTTGTAGAACTTGGTGAAACACATAAGGAACTTGGTGCGGCCAAGTTTGGGAGCTCATCCAAAGGCTCAGATCCTTGAGTCAGCGAAAGATGATGTGGAAGACATCTGAGGGACCGCTGGAATAGGAGCAAAGGAGTGAAGCCAAAGGAAGCGGACTTCAAGGCAACGTGAAGGATGACACGGAAAGGAGCCGCGGGCTTAGGTACATCTGAGGTACGAAGGCCAAGGAAGAGGGCTTCAAGGGAGACTCCGGAGAGGATGAGTATGAGTGTGTAACCGGGACCAGTCGATTGCTAGAAATGACAATCGACTGGTTCAGTCGACTACTTAGTTGACTGGGAGCTAATAGAAGCATTCTGTTCACTCAACCAACAGTGACCAGTCGACTGGTACTTTTACCAGTCGACTGGTAGTGACCGTTGGCACTACGAAGTAGCCATTGGCTACCTCCAACGGTTGCACTAGTCGATTGATGGAAGTGCTAGTCGACTGGTGCCGAGATGAATTGATATGATGATCAACTTTCTCCTCTTATTTATAGGAAGCTTTGGGGCATGAAGGAGGTTACTCATGCTTGTTGAATAACTCCTCAGTCTTTGCCCAAAGCTTCCAAGTCTTCTCTTCCTCTCCAATCCTAAGTTTCATCTTGTAAAGAGGAAGAGACCTTTGTGAGAGATTTGCTCCACCAAGAAGGAGAAAGCTCTAGCTGGAGATTGCCGGGGATCGATCCACCGAAGGATCAAGGATTCGTCCACCTCAAGAACACGCCGTGGAATAGGAGCAATAAATCTTCGAACCACGTATAGGAATCATGTTAGCGTTTGTGTTCTTACTTATTGCTTTCATTGTTTTAGTTTCATTTCTACTTGCATAAACTAACTGTGTAGAGAAGAAAGGAAATTGGGGGTGACCTAACTATCCAACCCCCCTTCTAACTGGCCACCGATCTCCAACAAGTGATATCTGAGCGAGGACACCATTCAACTAACTAATCGCCGAGAAGAGCACTTTATCAAAATGGTCGGTTCAAGCATCCATCCACCCAAATTCGAAGGAGACTTCACTTGGTGGAAGAAAAGAATGGAGATATTCTTCGAAACCAATTTTTATATAATGCTAATCATAGAAAATGATTTTGAGATGCCTAGGGATCAAAATAATGAGTTAATCGAGAAAGCAAGATAGAGCAAGAAACAAAGGGAAGAGCATGTAGCAAACTTAAGAGCAATGCACCATCTCTTAAATGTTCTTCCCCAACAAGAAGTAACTCAGATTGAGAACTACTCAAGTGCCAAGGACTTGTGGGAAAATCTCATAGAGCTTCATGAAGACACATCGGAGGCAAAGTTAGCTAGAAGAGACCTTCTCAGAACTCAACTCAACAACATTACACTTGAAAAAGGAGAAAAGGTATCTTCACTTCATGCTAAAATTAATGAAATTTTAAGTGGACTAACAAGTGTAGGTAGGAAACTCTCCAACCGGGGCATCATGATGAAAGCTATCAATGCTTTCCGAAGAACCTCGACATAGAGCTCAATTGTAGACTCGTTCTACATTTCAAAGGATCTAGAGAAATCTTTTCTAGATGAATTCTTCTTAACAATAGAGCTCCATGAGACTCGGATTGAAGGATTAGATAAAGAAGAGAATAGATTAAGAGGAGTAGCCCTTGTCGGAAACAAGGGAAAGGCAAAGAAGAAGAAATCTCCATCTCCACCATCTTCCAATTCCGAGGAGTCAAGTGCCTCAATGGATAGCGATCAAGAGACATATATGGTAAAGAAGATGAGAAAAGCATTTAAGAATTTTAATTCTAACAAATCACATGCTAGGAGAAGTTCAAGGGGCAAGAGTAGAAGAAGAAAGATCAAATGCTACAATTGCCAAGGAGAAGGACACATGAGAGATGATTATCCTCTCTTGAAGAAGAAGGAAGGAAAGAAGAAGGAATAGGAGAAGAAGACAAAAGAAAAGGGGAAGAAGGCTCACAATCTAAAAGCAACATGGGATGCCCCATTTTCATCGGAGGAAGAAGAACACCATGTATCCCATTTTGCACTAATGGGAATTGATGGCATTGCCTCCACCTCATCCGAAAGAGAAGAAGGAAGGAGCTCAAGTGAAGATGAAGAAGGAAGCTCAAGTGAAGGGGGAGGTCAAACTTTGGATTCGGACTTCTCGGTAAGTAAGGTACATAATCTTCCTCCCCACGTTTTAATTAAAATTATTTCAAGTACAAATGATGGTTTGTTTAAGGCAAAAAGAAAGAACAAATCTTTGAAAAATGATATTTGCATGCTTAAGGAAAAATTAGAATCCATGACTATTAAGGATAATAACTTGCATGTTTCTTCTCTTAGTTTAAATGATTCATGCTTAGAAGAAGAAAATAAGGCCTTAAGGGAAAAGGTAGAACACCTCACCAAAGCCCTTAGAAAATTTGAAATTGGCTCAAATACCCTAAACATGATTATTGAGAGCCAAAGGGCAAGTTTCAACAAAAAGGGGGTTAGGTTATAAGGAATCCAATAATAAAAAAGTCTATCATTGTCTAATTGCTAGGAGGCAATCCAAGACAAAGACCATAGATAGAAAATGGATTCCCAAGGAATACTTGGTCAACCCAATTAGAAAGAACCTCTATTGGGTGCCAAAATCAATTATTAAGGGTTAGAGGATTTTGGGTCAAGTCAACCACGATAGTCATAATTTCAATTTATTTTATACGGATGACTTAAGACCTTAAGGGGGAGCACTTAGTTTTGATAGAAATTCATGATCAAGAGGGCTAAGTAGAAATTACCTTTATTTCATCTCACAATAACTTGCATTATTTTCTAAACATAGATGTGAGATGATAGGATGATACAAATAATTTACTTATGCTTATGGTATTTTGATGAGTTATGAAATGTTTCAACTTTTAGTGATCATAAGCAACTATGGGGAAAGCAAATGTTTAGTTAATGAAAATCTTGCCCATAGATCATAGTTGTTGAAAATTCTGCAAATTCTTATTTAGAAGTGGTTGTTAGTAAAACAAATTTCCGTACTTTAAATTAGGATGATCCTTCCAACCCAGATTGTAGGTGAGCGAATATGGTCATATCTTTGTTGGAATTGAGGTCTTGATATAGCATCCAATGATTAATCTTGATGGAGATTTGGACATAAATCTGAAGTGTGATATTGACTCGAACAAATGCCACAAACCCTCATCACTTGAATTGAAAAAGCTGAAGTTTGGCTAGCATTATTCAATGCCATTTGTTTGACTAAAGATGTCAATTCCAGTAATGAACTCTTGATTTTCTTTTGCTCATTAGATACCAATAGAGTTTCACCAGCCCCTCTTGTAGTAAGTGCTCTACTTCTAAATTGCTGAGAATTTTTTGCCATATTTGCAATGAGCTCTCTAGCTTGTTTTAGAATCTTATTAACCGACTCACTTAACCCAATGAGCTTAATATCTCATATTGACTTATTTGAGCATAGCCATGCATTTTAGTAGTCCTACTTATTCAAGGGGCCCATAAATATCACTTTTATCATATTGAAGGGATAGATCTCATTTACGTCACTCACATCCCTCTGCATAACTTATTACATACCCAGTGATCCACTTTATAGTCCACCTTGTTATAGGTGACGTTTGTCGATACCAAAAGTACAACTTGTTGGACCCCGTGGTAGTTTTGATGTGATCAACCAAGTTGGTTAGGTCCTGCTGTGTTTGATCTCTGTGTCTGAGTGTGCAGGAGCTTAGGAACACAGGAAGTCGAGCGGAAGACACGGCTAGCGAGAAGGACGGCACGGGAAGGGAGCCGACGGGTTCGGTGGGTCCGAAGGACGAGAGAGCTGCGGAAGAGTACTCCGATGGGCGTGAAGAGCGTGCGCGGCGTTCGAGGGACGTTAAGCCGGGACGGAAGGCTGCTCGAGGAGAAGGCCGGGAATTGGGTTCGAGTGAGCCCTATTCCGGTTGGCCGCAATCACCCAAAAGAACGGAGCATCGGAAGCTGAAGAAACCAAGCTGAAAAATGGAGCTGCTAGCTTGGAGGCGCCTCCATCATGAAGGCGCCTTCAACAGGTCTGTTTTGACCGTTTGCGCTGCGGATAAAGTTTTATCCGCTGACCGAGCTGGAGGCGCCTTAAACCTTGTTGGAGGCGCCTTGGACCCTCGGGATAGAATTTCCAGGAGCTATAAAAAGGCCCCTGGAGCTAGGAATTCAATAACAACTTAGACAATCAACTCTGTACTTAATTCCTAGCAATAGTTCTGAGCCGTTAGTGTCTAAAAGGCTTCTCCGCCTTCAGCAAAGGAGATTCTTTTAGTGCGCTTTTTCATCGCCCTGGATTAACAACCTCCTTGGTTGTAACCAGGTTAATTGCTGAGTTTCTTTTTACTTCTGTTAATTTAATTGTTATTCTTTTACTATTGCTTTTCTGAGTTGAAATCCGAGGAGGGTATTTTTATTTTGTGTTTTCAGCAATTCACCCCCCTCTTGCCGGCCTCCGCTGCACCAACAATTGGTATCAGAGCAAGGTTGCTCAGAAGGACTAACCGCCGACTGACGCACAACGATCAAAACGATGGCCGGAGACAGTGACTACCCACCTACATTCAAGGGGGAGTTTGCTTCATGGAGGCAAAAGATGGAGGTATACCTTAACTCTGAATTTTCTATTTATTTAATAATGAAATCTGGTTATGAAGCACCAAAGAAAGCAAACGGCGAAGAGCTCGAGAAATACCTCTGGAACGAGAAGCAACGTAACGAGTTTATGGCAAATGCACGAGCTGAATTTTATCTTCTAACCACAATACCAAATGAAGATCTCGACAAAGTCGGAGAGTACAATAGCGCAAAAGAACTTTGGGAAAAGTTCTTAAAGATCTATGAAGAGTCCGAATCCAAGGTAAATGCTGCAACAGTCCCAACAGCCGAATTCCATCCTGAAGCCACAGAAAGCTCATCCCAGATGAGCATCGATGAAGGGGAAGAGACTTCGGAAGAAAGCAACTCGACAGGGGGAGAATCAACAGCTGACAAGGTAAGTCAGGTATGGTCTCCACCTTCTGAACAATTAATTACATTAATCGAGAAGGTACCTGAAAATTTTTGCGAAATAAAAATTAAATCTTCGAAAGAATTTTCTGGATTAGAAAAAATTTTGTCGAACGAATCTTTCCAATTAAAAACACCGTCGAAATATTTTTTACCAACTATTTTGTTGAAAGAATTTCTGAAACTAAAAACATTGCCAAAAGATTCTTGTGGGTTACAAAATAATTTGTCGAACGAATTATCAAAAGATCTTTTATCAATTATTTTTTCAAAACAATTTTTCGCATACTTAATATTGTTTTCCTTAAATCTAAAAAATTATGATAAACTAAAGTGGAAATTTAGATATCATAATAAGGTTAGAGAAATGGCAATAACTTGAGAATGAATTTTGTTTTAATAATAATAAAAGAAAATTTTTTATTATTTTCGCCTAACTTAAAAGCTTTTTCTATAATTCTAAAAAGTAATTTAACTTAGAATTTCTTTTAAATATTCTTCTGAAAAATTCAAAAATTCATTTTACTAAAATTTTTTTTTGGAAAATTTTTTAACTTGAAAATTTTTTTTGGAAACTTTTTGACTTGCAAAATTTTACCTAGAAAATTTTCTCAAAATTTCATTCTTACTTGAAATATTTTTTGAACCATTCATTCTCTCTATTTTTATTAACCCCGTTTTTGCTGTGATCAAATGGGGAGAGAAAAGTACAAGTTTAGAGGGAGTTAGAAAAAATTTAAAATTTAAATTTATTTTTCTATTTTTTTGTTGCAATTTTACTAATTGCAAAAAATTATACTTAACTTGTTAGTTTAGTAATTTTTCTTTAAAATTACTTTTTATGTCTATTTGTTACCCTAACTTGAACTTGGGTTGATGCACATCAAAAAGGGGGAGATTGTTGGACCCCGTGATAGTTTTGATGTGATCAACCAAGTTGGTTAGGTCCTGCTCTGTTTGATCCCTGTGTCTGAGTGTGCAGGAGCTTAGGAACACAGGAAGTCGAGCGGAAGATGCAGCTAGTGAGAAGGACGGCACGGGAAGGGAGCCGACGGGCTCGGTGCGTCCGAAGGACGAGAGAGCTGCGGAAGAGTACTCTGATGGACGTGAAGAGCGTGCGGGACGGAAGGCTGCTCGAGGAGAAGGCCGGGAATTGGGTTCGGGTGAGCCCTATTCCGGTTAGCCGCAATCACCCAAAAGAACGGAGCATCGAAAGCTGAAGAAATCAAGCTGAAAAATGGAGCTGCCAGCTTGGAGGCGCCTCCAGCAGGCTTAGAGGCGCCTCCATCATGAAGGCGCCTTCAACCCTGTTTTAGGCGCCTTCAACAGGTCTGTTTTGACCGTTTGCACTGCGGATAAAGTTTTATCCGCTGACCGAGCTGGAGGCGCCTTAAACCTTGTTGGAGGCGTCTTGGACCCTCGGGATAGAATTTCCAGGAGCTATAAAAAGGCCCCTGGAGCTAGGAATTCAATAACAACTTAGACAATCAACTCTGTATTTAATTCCTAGCAATAGTTCTGAGCCGTTAGTGTCTAAAAGGCTTCTCCGCCTTCAGCAAAGAAGATTCTTCTAGTGCGCTGTTTCATCGCCCTGGATTAACAACCTCCTTGGTTGTAACAAGGTTAATTGTTGAGTTTCTTTTTACTTCTGTTAATTTAATTGTTATTCTTTTACTATTGCTTTTCTGAGTTGAAATCCGAGGAGGGTATTTTTATTTTGTGTTTTCAGCAATTCACCCCCCTCTTGCTGGCCTCCGCTGCACCAACACAACTCTTTATGTATGTAACCATAGTGACTTCAGGTCTAAGGACTATTCATACTAATAGTCACTATGAGCATGTTTATGATACTCACATGATGATCCATAAAACATTCTCATGGCAGGTTAATTCAGTACATATTCTCTGATATATACTCATGTATCAACTTGATATCTTATATCCATGACTTGTGAGATTAAGTCATCAGCTGACTTACATGCTAGTTTCAATGCATTAATATTGTCCTTGTATATTAATGTTGGAATAGGAATAGTTAAGAGTAATGTCTATACATATCTACAACCTCCCAATATCAATTCAATGAATTGATACACTATAGACTAGAACCTGCTATCCTAGGACATTATTATACTTATTCATCTGACACGGATCTAAAATAAATATATTAACCATAAACTTTATATTTTATTAATAAAAGTTTCCTTGTTAGTCATCTCATAATTGGCTTTAAGGACTAATACTAACGCCTTGTGCCACCTTATTCTTCTTCCGCCACCCCTCCTTATGTCATCCAATTGTTGATCGACTATCCTCTCTTGTGTCATCGGTTTCCAACCTTGGTCTTGCCAACCCTCTCTTCTCTTGCACTGTCTCCATGATTTGGCTAGTATCAATCGGAGAGGCAACTTGTGTCTTACGAAGTCATCTTGAAGACAACTCAACATGGACGTTAGTAAAGGCAAGCTATGTAAGGCTTGCTAGTTGATGTCTACTACCGAGTGTTGACAGAACCTGAGTGGATTGCTGATGTCGAGGTTTGCTTCAGACGTAATATCCTTAAAACATATTCAACCCACTTTCGACGGTGTTTAGAGGTTGGAAAATTGAACCTGAATGCTCACATAATAACTCTATTGAGTGGAATTGCTTAGGGAATGAAGGTTACAGATGGTTGATCTACTTAGGCAAATTTTGTCCTGACCGGTCTGGCATTTGACACGTACAGGTCATGCTCACACAAGAGTCAATTTAGTTTAATATAATCCAAGCCCTAGATTTGTACTCCCCCTAGGCACTCACGTGTAAGAAAAAGTTTCTCCCCGTGTATTTGTTCATAGGTACAATGCTTGTGATATAATATAAACCAACTAATTTACCTTAAAACTTTTTAATGTGAGACTAAGGTGACGTTTGGTTTAGGGGTTTGGGAATGAGAAAATAGATTCATTCCTAAACCTTGTGTTTGGTTAATGGGAATGAAATGAAAATGTTGGAATGATATATAAAAATTTGGGTTTTGATGAAACTTATATTCTCCCTTGGGTCTTGGGTTTTGATGGGAATGAGAATAAAAATTAAGTTTTAGATGAAAATATCCTTAATATATTTATTCAATTTTTCTATCATATCACTTTTTCTCTCCTTATGCTCTCTCATCATACTTTCTCTCTCCTCAATCTCTCCCATCACATACACTCTCTTCTCATTTTCTCTCACTACACTTTCTTGTAGGATCGAAAAGAATTTAGATATCTCCACAATGACATGATATTGCCCACTTTGGGCCTAAGCCCTCATGGTTTTGCTCTTGGGCTCTACCCAAAAGGCCTCATGCCAATGGAGATATCTTTTCTCTTATAAACCCATGATCTTTCCCATGTGTTTCCAATATGGGACTATGTTTGCAACCTTGCAACCCCAACAATCCCCCCTCAAACAAAGGACCATAGGCTTCCCACGTCCGATCCTCGACCCACCAGGTCTTCCTGCCCCTCGGTCCACCCGACCTACTAGGACTTCCTTGCCTAGTCGCAACTAGGACTTCCTGCCTGGTGTCTGGTCCTCTTGATCCGAACATAGGAGCCCCCACTTTCTTTGTTCAAGGTCAATATTGTACCCACATGGCTCAATCAGACCATAGTTTCAGATCTGGATCAACAACTCATTAATCCGGCTCGATACCTGTAGGATCGAAAAGAATTTAGATATCTCCACAATGACATGATATTGTCCACTTTGGGCCTAAGCCCTCATGGTTTTGCTCTTGGGCTCTACCCAAAAGGCCTCATGCCAATGGAGATATCTTTTCTCTTATAAACCCATGATCTTTCCCATGTGTTTCCAATATGGGACTATGTTTGCAACCTTGCAACCCCAACATTTCTCTCTTTTCATTCTCTCCCATCATACTTTCTCTTTCATTGTACTTTCTCTCTCCTCATCCTCTCTCGTCATTTTCTTTCTCTCCCATCACACTCTCTTTCATCATTTTTTCTTATAACACTTTCTTTCTCAGCATGCTTTCTCTCTCATTATACGTTCTCTCTCCTCAATATCTCTCATCACACTCTCTTTCCTTATTTTCTCTCATCATACTTTCTCTCTCCTTATTCTTTCTCATCATATTTTCTCTCCCATCACACTTTCTTTCATCTTTTTTCTCATCACACTTTCTCTCTCCTTAACTTTTCCCATCACACACACTCTCTCTTCATTTTCTCTCATCACATTTGATCCTGTCCGAACCAAGAGTCAGTGGACGCTGGGCACGTGGCGCTCTCTGCTGGATCCTCGAGTGCTCCGGCGAACCTGCAACAAAACCGAGCCGGGAGGGGTGTCCCGGCGATGGTCCTCCGACGCTAAAGTCAGGCGAGGAATGACAAAAAGGTGGCCTCAAGATGAAGACGTGCATACCTCCGGTGAAGAAATTGAGGCCTTATATAGACCCCTCGAAGAAGCCTGGGCGCGCCAATCAAAGCAATCACCTGCATTTGACCATGCCCAGGCATGGGTCTGTCAGAAGGGCCATGCCCAGATATGGATCCGTCAGAAAAGGCGTCCCTGAGGCCATACTGCTACTGTATCAACCTTTCCATGATGTGACGGCAAGATCCTCCATCGTGCGATCTTGTGTACGGCCTAATCATCAGACATGCTTCTACCGATATCCCATATCCCGAGCCGAGCGCATAGGCCGCTCGGCCACCTTTTTGTCCCCTCGCCCTTATTTTGTCCGGGCGGGTTGCCCGCTCGGCTCTTTGGCCCCTGCCGTTCGGGCTCCCGGTCGGCCCTTCGATCCTCCTGCCTTGGCGTCGGACACCCAACCCCATGGATGGGTTATCTCTAACTCCGCTCGGACCAACCCGGCTGATCGGCTCGGCCATTAACCGCTTAGTCAGCCCTTCATCGGTTCTCAAGCTAAGACCCTTCAGGAAGTGGGTCCCCCATTCTTACTGCCGGATCACTTGCCTTCCCTTCAAGTCTAGTCGAAGGAGGCAGTGAGTCCGACTGACTGGACTATATGTGTCCGAGCGGGCGGTCGCCGCTTCCATAATCTTCCTTTTAGCCGTTCGGCCCTTATGCCGGATTCAGCCGCTCGGCTCTTCGTTTCGGATGCCTTGTTCAACGTGGACGTTTGCTTGCTTAAATCTTCTCGAAAATCGCGCAAATCCATCCCATTAAGTCGCAGCATGCGCGGTATGACGCGCATTAATTGCGCCTAGTGGCAAGGCGCCACGTGGCTCTTCTCACGTGGCGGCGATACTTAGTACGATGGGACGCGATTGCTTTGAAATAGACGGTCGGATGGGGGCCTCGTCTTTCGTGACCTGCATCCGACGGCGGAGGCCAACCAACCTCGGCAATATAAAGCCTTCGTCTTCTCCCTTCGCCGCATGCTTGCTCGTGCTTCCTCCGTCTGCCTCCCCTGCCGCTGTAGCCTCCGACGATCCAGTCCCAGTTTCCGGCTGCTACCTTTTCCCCGGTGATCTTTTCCGCCCGTTTCCTTCTCAGTGAGTCTTCTTCCTTCACTTACTAGGTTTTCCCTGCCCATTTCGCCTATTTCGCTCCCCTTCTTTCGATTTCTTGCTATCCTCTTGCCCCTCCGAGATGGCAAGTTCCTCTGAACCCGCCACCAACGTTCACGGTCCCTGGTATATGACCATGGAGAGTCGGCTTGATGAGGAGGGTGCTCGGCGCCTTGTTCGGACGTATGGGATTCCCAACAACTATGAAATAATTATAGCCGACCCGACTGACCGACCGCATGATCCGCCGATCGGCACAATTTGTTTCTTTTTAGACCAATTCCAAGGTGGCCTTAGATTTCCTACCCATCCCTTTATTGTAGAGGTTTGTAACTATTTTCGCATCCCGCTCGGCCAACTTGTGCCGAATTCCTTTAGGCTGCTGAGCGGGGTGATCGTCCTCTTCAAGCTGCACAGTATCCCTCTTGACCCCAAAATATTCCACTTCTTCTTCTACCCCAAACAATCCGAGCCGGGCACTTTCATTTTCCAAAGTAGAATAGGCTTTAAATTTTTTGATAACATGCCGACCTCCAACAAACACCGGAAGGAGTTTTTCTTTATATCCGACTTCCTGGGCCAGCATTCCGAACTAGGTGGCAGACCGCTGTGCCGACTCAGCCGGAGCTCGGCAAGTTCAGAAGCAATCCAGCCTATCTTCATGCAGCGAACTGGTTGTCTGGTCAGCGATACAAGATCGACCAGTTGCTACTCAAGGGGGTGTTATATATTTTTGGGTTATCTCCCGTTCGGGCCAACCTTCCCTACCGTATGGGTAAGAGACTCTTTACTCCTTTCACCTTTTTTATCTAACTGATTTTAATTTCTCCTATTGCAGCTGAAGTCATGTGGCGCTCCAAAGCTACCGCTCATCTGAAACTGAAGGCCGTGGAGATCGAGGCGGCCACCAAAAAGGAGCTCGCCGAGCGGGGTCTCATCCCCAGCCGCCCGGCAGATGCGGGAGAGGGGGGGGGCGCAGTCCGCCCCTGAAACAGATGTTGCCCCATCCGCTTCAACGGAGGTTGAGGCGGATCCTGTTTCCTCGGCTCCCGCCGAGCTGGGAATTCCCCCGTCCGGGGATCCACCGCTAGAACTTCGGCGAAAACGTCGAAGAGACTCCGGTCCTCCGCCACCCCAAGAGGGGGAACCACATGAGCCGATCGGCGTAACTTCGCCCGATCGCACGCCGTCGCAGATCGGGACTCCTGTGACATCGCCTCCTGCGCAGCCCACCGACTCTCCTCCCCGGACTCGTCGCCGCTTACATCGGTTGGGCGAAACTTCCACCATAGGGGAGTCCTCTGGCCAGGCAACTGCAGCTGAAGAAGCGCCGGCCGGCCACCCAACCATCAAGACCACCCTCCGATTCCCATCGGAGGAATATTTACTGTCCGCCGATCGGCCCTCAAGCCCCGTTCACGAAATAACCTTGACGGGCCCGCTTGCCAAGCTTTTTGAGGACGCGCAGATTCAAGCGGCCCTCATGACGCCCAAGCAGCTCGGCGACAACAACATGCAGCAGGCCACTCAGGTATTCATTTTTCTTCCTGTTCCATGCCACTATTTGATTCCTGATTTCATTATTTCCTTTACAGCGCTGGGCTGAGCAAATCGCCACTAGCCGTCGGCTAGCCGAGCTGGAGGGTCTAGAAACAAACCCTCGAGGCCGAACAGAAGAAGGCTGCCGATCTGGCTGCGGAGGTGGCCCGACTTGAAGACTTGGTGAAGAAGCGGGACGGGGACGTGAAGCGCGCCAGTGGCCGGAAGAGGCGAGCGATTGCTGATCTGGATAAAATGAAAGTCGAAGTCCGGGCCCTAGATCAGCAGTCTAAGAAGCTAGAGGTCGAGCTGAATGCCGAGCGAGAGATCCGTTCGGCAGAGCGCACAAAGGCCGAGGTGGACTTGAAGGCTGTTCAAGACACCTTAACCGCTTCCCGAGCGGCACTCAGAAAATATAAAGAGGGTGAGCCGAGTCGCCTAGCAGCCGCGCGCCAGGAATACCTCCACTCGGAGAGGTTCGGCCTAAAATTCGGTGGCAACGTCTCTTCCACTTTCGCCGAAGCGGTCAAGGTCACCGTGACATACTTGAAGAAAGGGGGCCACCTTCCCGAGGGAATGCATATTCCCGCTTCCGACCTGGCGGCCATGATTGATGATATTCCTGACGCCTTCTTCAGCTTTGAAGACCCTGAGTGAGGCGGGTTATTTCGAGTACCTTCTGTATTTCATCCGCTCGGCGGATGTAAAATTTTTGTGGGTGCCGTTCGGCATAATTCTTCTTCTAAAGACGCCGCTCCTTTGTTTTCCTACTCATTGTCCATAATATTCTTCTGTTTGCTTAACGTTGATACTTAGAGTCAGTCCCGCTCTTAAGGGTTCTCCTTCACGCGTCCGATCGGCTTGGCACATTGCATAGGGTCCGAGCGAGGTAGCCTACTCACTTTGCACGTATCCTGCCTGCGTGAAGTCCACAAAGCCGAGTATCGAAGGACCAACTCCCAATCGGGCCCGAATTTTTTAATATTTGTAGTTTCCACGGTCTTACTTTGATATTCGTTCTTCCGCTCGGGATGTTTATAGCCGATCGGCGCGGCTCTCGATCTTTAACGACGGTGCTCGTCGGCGCGGATGTTTATAGCCGATCGGCGCGGCTCTCGATCTTTAACGATGGTGCTCGTCGGCGCGGATGTTTATAGCCGATCGGCGCGGCTCTCGATCTTTAACGACGGTGCTCGTCGGCGCGATGTTTATAGCCGATCGGCGCGGCTCTCGATAAGTTCACAGTCGCGGATGTTTATAGCCGATCGGCGCGGCTCTCGATCTTTAACGACGGTGGTCGTCGGCGCGGATGTTTATAGCCGATCGGCTCTCGATCTTTAACGACGGTGCTCGTCGGCGCGGATGTTTATAGCCGATCGGCGCGGCTCTAGATCTTTAACGACGGTGCTCGTCGGTCTTCCGCTCGGAGGGTTTATAGGCGCCGGCTCGTCTCTACGGTTTAACGTCTGGGCTAGACGGCCTTCGAGGTTGACTCCTTACCAGGTCAAGCGACCTTGGCCTTCATATCCCGCGCTTGAACAATATTTATGCCCGGCCGAACAGCACGGGTCATTCGCTTGCGAACCTGATCGGCAGGGAGGCTTTCACTATTCGGGTGCTTGGCTCGGATAATCCCTATGCCCCTTTTACCCAAGAACGTACTCCTGGCCGACCGGCTCCGGCCTTCGCTCCAGGCATTAACCTCCCTCTATCATCCTGAGCAGCGCAGGGCTTTGGTTTCCTTCCTACCACACTAGTATGCAGCACGGCCGAACTGCTCGGGGTCTTCGATTTCGAATGCTGCTTTTATTCTATACGCAGCCCGGCCGAACGGCCTGGGGTCTTCGTGTTCGAGCTCCCGGCTCGGATACAAACCTCCCGGCCGATCGGCTCGAGGGCCTTCGGTTTACGATGATAATGCCTTATATTCGCTCTTTTGACTTTTCATCTCTGCATTTCAAGTATTTAATCGAAAAATGAAATGCACAGGGTGATTTACAGTGATACACCTTTCACCCCGCCCGGTAAGGCTGGAGGTGGTTCGCGCTCCACGGCTTATCTAGCTGCCGTCCGTCCTCATCCTCCAGATAATACGCGCCCGAGCGGAGCTTTTCGATGATTTTGAAAGGGCCTGCCCATGGAGCTTCAAGCTTGCCGACGTCGCCGACCGGCTTAACTTTCTTCCAGACAAGATCGCCGACTTGGAACGATATGGGAATTACGCGCCGGTTGTAGTTTTGCTTCATCCGCTGACGGTATGCCATCAGCCAAACGGACGCCTTTGCCCTCTCCTCTTCTACCAAGTCCAGCTCCATGTTTCTTCGTTCGGCGTTGTCATCATCATAGCTCTGGATCCTGGCTGACTCAACGCCGACTTCGACCGGTATGACAGCCTCACCGCCATATATCAAATGGAACGGTGTGACTCCCGTCCCTTCTTTTGATCGGGCTGGTATGGCTTGGAAATGCGAAACAAGGCCCGATGGAATGCGACGGTGGTTGGAGGTGCTTCCGCTCGGCCACCAGACGCAGATGTTGCTTGTTGCTCCGCCCGCTCGGCGGATGCTTTTTGTTTTTGCTCCATGAGTTTGGCGGCCCTCATCTCGACCAGAGCCTCGAGTTCTTCTGTTGAAAGCGTCACCGTGTGTTGTCGTCCAGCCTCGTCCATTGTCTCCGATCGGATGCAGGAGCGTTCCCACAGACGGCGCCAATTTGATCCTGTCCGAACCAAGAGTCAGTGGACGCTGGGCACGTGGCGCTCTCTGCTGGATCCTCGAGTGCTCCGGCGAACCTGCAACAAAACCGAGCCGGGAGGGGTGTCCCGGCGACGGTCCTCCGACGCTCAAGTCAGGTGACCAAAAGGTGGCCTCAAGATGAAGACGTGCATACCTCCGGTGAAGAAATTGAGGCCTTATATAGACCCCTCGAAGAAGCCTGGGCGCGCCAATCAAAGCAATCACCTGCATTTGACCATGCCCAGGCATGGGTCTGTCAGAAGGGCCATGCCCAGATATGGATCCGTCAGAAAAGGCGTCCCTGAGGCCATACTGCTACTGTATCAACCTTTCCATGATGTGACGGTAAGATCCTCCATCGTGCGATCTTGTGTACGGCCTAATCATCAGACATGCTTCTACCGATATCCCATATCCCGAGCCGAGCGCATAGGCCGCTCGGCCACCTTTTTGTCCCCTCGCCCTTATTTTGTCCGGGCGGGTTGCCCGCTCGGCTCTTTGGCCCCTGCCGTTCGGGCTCCCGGTCGGCCCTTCGATCCTCCTGCCTTAGCGTCGGACACCCAACCCCATGGATGGGTTATCTCTAACTCCGCACGGACCAACCCGGCTGATCGGCTCGGCCATTAACCGCTTAGTCAGCCCTTCATCGGTTCTCAAGCTAAGACCCTTCAGGAAGTGGGTCCCCCATTCTTACTGTCGGATCAACATTTTATCTCTTTATTCTCTCCTATCATATTTTCTCTCTCCTCATCCTCTCTCACCATACTTTCTCCTATCACACTATATATGTTTATTCATTTTCTCTCATCACTCTTTCTCTCTCTTCATTTTTTCCTATCATATTTTCTCTCTCATCATACTTTCTCTTTCATCATTCTCTCTCATCATATTTTTCTCTCACATTCAACTTTCTGTCACATTTAATTTTTTCTCTTATTTTTCTCTAAGGATAAAAAAGAAATTTATATTCATTCTGATAGAAAATATCAACTAACCAAACATTATTTTTAAGAATGATATTCACGCTCACACCCATTCTCATTCCACAATACTATGATTTTCGTTCCCATTCCGATTTCTAGGCAAGAATCAAACGTCACCTAAAGTTTCAATCATAATAAAATCTTCTTTTTTCTTTCCACCTTTTTTCCATTCACATCTCTAACCGGTCTTAAAGTAGAAAACTCACATTTATATATATTTTGTAAACAAAACTTAGAAAATCTAGCATTATCAAATTCTCCTCTCTGGTTATTTCAGATTCGATTGATTATTTTGAGCCCTTTTCAGTTTCTATCCATTTGTTAAAACCCAATAAATGTTTGTAGATTCTCCGTTTCATATTCTCCATCGCAGAATATGAAACTACGTGACTCTAATCTCTTATTTACGAAGTATTAATTTAGAATTATTTTTAATTTTTATCTATTGTGTTGATTTATTTCTTTGTTTTGAATTTTTTTTTAGAAAAATTGTCTTAAAATTCCCCATCACAACTTCAACATTGCATATATTCCTCTTGTATAAAAAAATTTTTATTTCAACTCTCTAATCAAATATAATGGACGTCAATTTATCTAATTATTTCTAGTATTTTAACATGAGAATTACATATAAAATTAAAATTATATTTAAAAATTTTAAGATAATTTACCGTTATTTTGATTATAGATAAATATATTTATACGATCCAAAAATAAATGTACAATGTTTTAGACGTCCTATCTATCAAATTAAATCTGAATAGGTGACTTTTTAGGAGTGTTGATAAGTTAATGGAGATATAATAATTTTTATTTTATCTAAATAGAAAAAAACTAATTAATAATTAATCATAAATAAATTAAAATTTCAACTATTATAGTTATTTTATTATTTAATGCTCTTAAATTTGTTTCTTTTTATCACCTTCGAATTCAAAACCCTGCCAGTAAACCTGCCCAAGACTGATTTTCTTAGATTTTACCAGGACGAATTGACTTTCTTAGATTTTTCTCCCCACCATAAATAGACGCCAAACTGTTAATCCTTTCATCTAGTGCCAATGGTCGCCACCGCCGTCTTCCGCCGATGTCTCCAACTCATCGTCTTCGCTGCTGCAGCCGCCTGTTCGCACGCCGACAGCAACTTCATCAACAAAACCTGTGAAGTCGCCTACAGCCAAGACTTCTGCTTCTCCATGCTCATTTCCGACCGCCGGAGCATCAACGCCTCCACCGCGCCTGAGCTCGCCTACATCGCGCTCGACATCGACGCCACCGCCGACATTTCCTCCACCGTTGGAGTGTTACAACAGATTGCCGACAAGAACCAGGGCACGGATCTGGAGGCGGCGCTGAACCAGTGCATAATGGTTTACAACAACGCCGGCGGGGATCTCGAGGACGCACGCGACGCCGTCGGCAGCAAGGAATACAGCAATGCCGATGCTTTGATCGACTCTGCCGCCACTTCGCCTGATGGCTGCCAAAATATGTTCGACGATGTGGAGATGCCGGCGCCGGTGGCGGAGAAAGGGGAGTGGCTAGGCGAGAGAATTGACGTCTGCTCTGCCCTTGTGAAGGCGCTGTTTAATCAATAGTTCGAATTTCGATATTTATCTATTTGAATAATTATTGTCGATCCATCTAAAATGGATTAGGCTTCGTTGAATTATTGAATTTGATAAAAATAAATAAATTAATGAAAAAAAAGACTTCGGAGGAGTTACATATATTTTTCTCATGTTAACGCAATACCATTTTCTTTACATGATTATTTTATAAGCAGAATATTATAATTTTTTTTAATTAAATGAAAAAAAGTAATATTAAAGAAAGAAAGTATGACGGGTTAAAGATCAAGTTCTTTCTTACAAGAGTTATCATAGAAATGAATTCTAACTTGAGTATAATTCTGAAAATAAATCGTGCAAATGAACAACAAGATTGATTGGAAGTCCAACTCGTTAAAATGAATAAGAGATGATGGTGCCCTCTCTAGATTGTGCATCGAGCATAGGCATGTAAATGAGAAAAGTCTAAGTTAGCCATGCCCAACCTTATTTATTTATGTAGCAATCTTGTTCAAGCTTATTTGTTAAGAATTTTATTGAGCTCAAGCCGAGTTCGAATTTGTTGTGGCTATAAAAATCTACCACTTGATAGATCTAATAATGAAGCTTTCTCTCATATGGATGGACTTTGATAAATCAACACGTGTCAAAGGGCGTCATCAGAACGAGTTCTCTATGATACTTAAGTTATTATGGGATCATGAAAAGACGAGAAAAAAAACAAGGATTAAGATTTCATTCCACTATTAATTGTGTTCTTGATAGAGAATCATGCGCTCAAGCCCTAATTTGTTATTAAAACTCAAGGTCATGGTTGTTCAGTGATACAATAAATAAGGTAGGACCCAAAGAGTGGGTCGAAGTCAAGGAGACTAGTTGATGTGGCGGTCAAAATTAGAGATGGGTCAACGATCGAGGATAACCATGCTACTCGAGTTCCTCTCATGAATACGGTGTTAAATTTTGAGGGATGTCCTAAGGTAAATCACTTTATGGTTTTTACTAATTATTTGATAAATATATATATTCACTATTTGAGTACACGTTCTCTATGTGTATGATTGGATCTTAAACTCACGTACTGAATGTCTATGATACAATTCAAAGTACGAGAGAACTTGTGATTGGATCACAACTTGTAAGTATTTCTACATGTACAATTATGAATATATTGGAATATTCCCTAGTCGATAATTGATGTGTTCAGACATTATCAATTCTGATAGACTAGTACTGGTTATACTCCTTGGTTCGGCCAAGTAGCTATTTTCTCACAGACTGAAGATTTTGGGATGTCGAGAGTTAAACGTGGTTGCTAGTTCATTGGAGTGACCTCCTGTAAGTGTAATATACGACAATTAAATAATAAGGTTAAATGAACGAATAACCTTAACAGAATTTTTTCAAAATTTTTAGAAATTTTTTTGAAATTTTTATGGAGCTCGTACGACAGGTTTGAGGGGATGAATCGGCAGGTTCGGATAAAGCTTGTTTGGGATATCCATTCAAGTAGGACTTAATTGAGATTATGACTTACGGTTTAATCAAATAACCCTAAATTTAAATAAGCCCTTAATCTCCGAACCTGACTTAAGCCCTGCAAATCCTAATCCTTTCTTCCCCTTCTTCCTCTCGTTCTCTCTCGCGGACGAATAGAAGATGACAGGAGTACCTTCGGCGATCGTCGGTGTTGCCTGAGGAGGAAGCCGCTTGAGCTCAGATCCGATCGACGCCTTTCATCTCTGGGCTGCAGACATTCGCGTCTCCTCACGTCGACTGCCGACACCACTGGATCGAGCTAGATCCACCGATCGCCGACGTAAGGAGGCATTTAGGGCTCCAAGGGTAAGCAACTAAACCTTCTTCTTTCTATTTCCACCGACGTGTGCCCTAGCACAGTCGTCGATTCCTTCTTTTCTCTCTGGTTGTCGCTGATCTTGGAGGTAGGGGCTCTGTCCTAATCTTGATTTGGGAGTGTTTGTGTTCAAAGGTGGAAGATTGCTTGTTTTCGACCACCATACCACTGTCAGCTAGCAGCTTGCATCAAAGAGATTCCAGTAGGTGTTGTGTCCTGTGGATCTGGAATTGTGTACTGTGGGGTGTTCTTGGTTTCGGCAGCCACTCCATCCAGTAGCTCACCTTGTCCAGCATCAACAATGCCTGAGCTTGAGGTATGGTGTAAGGAATTTGAAACATGTTGTAGATGATTGCTAGATGTGTTAGCAAGAATTGTTAACATAGGTATATGTATTGAATTGAATGTTTATTGTGTGTAAATTTATTTAGGTTTGGATTTCTTATCTAATGGATGATTAGGGATTAGGTAACTAACCCTAATTAACCGTTAGATTTAATTTAGGTAGATTGATGTTTGTGTCGATTAGGGTTTCCCTAAATTAGTTTTTGGAGATTTTATTTAGCTATTTAATTCTTATGAATTTTAGCTAAATATATATATATATATATATATATATATATATATATATTGAGACGATCGAGTGTCTCGAAATCGGATTTGACTTGATACTATCTTCTATTTGAGGCGGACACTTTTTGACTTATCTTTGATAATGTCTTTATGATATGTGTAGTATGTATAACTAGTGGTAATTGGTAGGTTTATCATTTCCCTGGTTTTAGCTTATTTGATACCAGTTACATATTTCTACTGTTAACTGCTATACATTAGACTTGTATGCTCTTATTTCTTGCCATGCGTATCTATGTTCATAGAGATAGATATATATGGTGCTTCTGTATACTGAATTAGTTGCTAGACATGTTTGATATGTGTTCTTGGATTCATGTTGCTTATATCATTGTTATATATGTGTTTACCTTTTTGGCACTTATATTATGGATGAGTATATGTTTAGGATTGACATGCTATAGCATCATGCACCATCCTGCATGATTGCATGCTGGGCGATTGTCGACTCTATTATTGTTAAGCACGTCGCCAGCTACATGGCCTGCACACATAGTGACCACTGCATGGGTAGTGAAACAACACTCAGAGTGTGTGTAGTTTGCTCTGTCAGGCTCCGCTGGTCCGCTCATGGGTAGTGTGATTGCAATGTGGTAGCGGGCAGATATCCCTCCCCGTGACATCATACCGGGAGATGAGAGCATTGTGCTCCTTTACTATGTTTGAGGTAAGAGGATATGTGTACTTTGACAGCATCCCGTTCACTCGGTCACTCAGGAGCAGTGATGGCAGAGTGCACAGTTGTCATAGCCCTACCCACTCGGTCTCACCATCGCGTGTGAGATGACTAACTATCGTCAAGGGTGACCATGTCATATTGCATCATATGCACAGATTGCATTTATTGTATTTGATTGTTGCATATTGGATGTGCATTTTGGTGACTGCATATGATTGCTATGCATACAGGATACATTCTTATTTGGCCTGACTAACTTTTCTTGTTGTATGTTCACAGTCATATATTCAAATAGGACTTGCTGGTAAGTACAGTTTATTTTAGTTATGCATTTCTTATTATTGTTCAGGAGACTATATTACATTGCATATTGTTGGTTACTATAGTTTATTTAATTATGCATTCCTCTATATTGTTTAGGAGACTATACTATAGGTTATTGCTGGTAGTTATATGTTACTGTACATATCTACTGGTTACCTGCAGAGTTCTTTGAACTCACCCCGTTGATATTACCATTTCAGGTTGATGTTGTCAGGAGGTTCCAGTCGCTAGTCCCCCACTTCTTGTCGTGACAGATTTTAGATTTTGACTTTATAGCTCCTTGTTGAGTTTTGTTATACTGTGGGTTGTGTGATTGTATTTGTGGACTTTATATCGAGCATTGGGGTTCGCTACTCTTGTTTTCTGTTGCGATATTTTCATTACTTCGTAAATTTTATTTTTTCGTTGTAGTGGAGTAGGTTTACATATATCTGCGATGTTTTCTATATCGTCTTTTCTTTTAGTAATATTTGTTGTCAGCCGAAGGCTACATTATGAACTGCGTGGATTGATTATAAACTGCATGAATTGTTTTCTTATTCTGTTTGGTATATTGTTTCGGCCGTGTGGGCCGAGTATATTGATATATGTATCTTGGGATTCATATTGTCACCGGTACAGGAGAGATGTTGCTGGATTTTCGTCTGGCAGGGACTCCTCGGGGCGTGATAATATTTTTTTGTATCAAAGCAAGATTCTCATGAGTTTTGTGAGTTTATCTGGGGATTTTTGGATTGTACGGATTTCCGTCGATTTTTCGATTCGGAATTTTGAGATATATTTGACGAGGTTCTATTTGGGGACTAAGCAGTGACAAGACATCTCTAGATGGTAAATAGGTAAATTAGATAATTTTATAGTTCTCATACCTGTAGTGATATATAGGTAACATATTTTTAATAGATATAACACATACACGTGTTCCAGTGCCGAGACGTGGACGACCATGTAAGAGGGCGATAGATTCTCCAGTGATAGAGTCTCTAGAGAGGTTTGCTGGGGTCGAGCCTATTAGTCAGGGGCAGGCTCCTCAGGGTATTGTGGGCACGTCGGGTCCTCAAATTCCGATGGTTCCTACTTCAAAGGTACATACCTCGACTGTACCACCAGTGGTACCACCTTCAGTATACCCGACACCCCCTCTAGCCGTGTCTGCTACTGCATACTCGGCACCACAGATACCTGTGTCGGTTACTATATACTCGGCACCCGTACTAGCAGTACCGGTTGTTTCTTACCCGATACCGCCCACCGTACCTTCAGTCGCCCCTACTTATATCTAACCAGCAGTACCTACCCCGGTTTATGCAGCAGCACTAGGGATACCTCTTTCGGCCTATCCAGCAGTACCACCCATAGGATCAGCCCCAATGGTTCTGTCTAGTTCTGCAGTGATCCCTACTGAAATGTTTGTGGCACGAGCACGGATCCCAGCCTTGGTAGAGTCGGTGAAAAGCCGATTCACATATTTTCGCGGAGAGACTGATTCAAGCGCGGCTCAGTCTTGGATAGCGACTATGGAGCGAACATTCTTTTATATGACTTGCTCCAAATGGGAGAAGGCTGAGCTGTCTGCTTTTCACTTACGAGACGAGGCAGAAATCTGGTGGGACACGCAGCGCTCGATTATAGGCGAGCAACATATTACATGGGCGAGATTTAGGGAGGTATTTGAGAGTCAGTATTTTCCCCGTACGTATCAGATGACATGTCAGCAGGATTTTCTGAGTCTTCGGTAGAATAAGCACTCAATAATGAAATATAATGTCAAATTTAATCGGTTGGCCAAATTTTGTCCAGAGTTGGTTGCTGAGGATAGATCTCGTATGTTCCAGTTTGTGTAGGGACTGGACGGGCATCTTCAGGTGAAGATTGCTGATTTTAGTAATTCATCATACACAGAGGCATTGGATAGAGCTCTTATGATTGAGTCAGCTCAGTAGAGAGTGAATGCAAACAAGAAGAGGAAGCAGATAGATCGGACTTCTGGTCAGACCCAATAGCCACAGGCCACCGGACAGCAGCAGAGTGGTGCACTCAGTCAGGTCAGGGTACTTCTGGGGTATTTGGCCCACCCCAGAAGTCAGGACGATCTTCATCAAGACATTCCTGGTCTACTCAGTAGAATCGGAAATAGTCCATCAATGACCCTCACTGCACCAGATGCGGATCCTGAGATCACATCACCTCTGCATGCTCCCTGGAACAGTCAATTTGCTATTATTGCAAAGTGCCTGGGCATATGAGCCAAGACTGTTCGCTGAAGGCTTAGCATGTAGCTTCCGAGGTTTCTGTTCTGAGAGAACAGTTTGGTTAGTCTAGGACTCAACGAGAGGGGCTGAAAGCCCAATCTTTGCATCGTCAACAGAGGACAGCTCCCCCTATAGCTGCATATGGCATGCACAGACAGGAGCATTCCGGTGTCCTTATGGAGTTCCAGTAGTCTAAGAGTATCCGAATGTGTTTTCCAGACGAGTTACCGGGCTTGCCTCCACGAAGGCAAGTGGAGTTTGCTATTGAGTTGATTCTGTGAACTGCGCAAACATTGAAAGTTCCTTATCGTATGGCACCGAAAGAGTTGGATGAACTAAAGGTTCAACTCTAGGATTTATTAGATAGGTGATTTATTCGCCCTAGTGTATCTTCGTGGGGTCCTCCAATATTATTCGTCAAGAAAAAGGATGGTACTCTGAGGTTGTGCATCGATTATAGGCAGCTGAATGCAGTGACTGTCAGAAATAAGTACCCCTGACCACGAATTGAGGATTTGTTTGATCAGCTCAGAGATACATCAGTGTATTCTAAGATTGATCTGTGATTCGGATATCATCAGTTGAGAGTCAAAGATTCTGATATTCAGAAGACAGCATTCCGCATCAGATACGGATATTACGAGTTTTTGATAATGTCATTTGGGCTTACCAATGCACCCACAGTATTTATGGATTTGATGAATCGTATCTTTCTGGAGTATCTAGATTAGTTTGTTATTGTATTTATCGATGACATATTGATCTACTCACGTTCTGAGGAGGAACATGCACAACATCTTCGTATAGTCTTGGAGACTCTTCGACGACATCATCTGTATGCGAAGTTCAGCAAGTGTACTTTTTGGCTACCCTCAGTTAGTTTTCTGGGACACGTGGTATCTAACCAAGGTATTTCAATAGACCCTCAAAAGATCGAGGCTGTCACCAGTTGGGAGCAGCCGAAATCAGTTCAGGAGATCTGTAGTTTCTTGGGACTGGCCGGATATTACAGACAGTTCGTCGAGGGTTTCTCTCGCATTGCTTTGCCGCTGACACATCTTACTAGGAAAGGCATGAGATTCACTTTGTCAGAAGCCTGTGAGACCAGATTTCAGGAGCTGAAGCGGAGATTAGTATCGGCACCAGTTTTGATTTTACCTTTTGGAGAGGACAGATTCATACTTTACACAGACGCATCTCTATAGGGTTTGGGCACTGTTTTGATGCAGCACGGCAGGGTAGTCTCCTATACTTCTCGTAAGTTGAAGGAGCATAAGAAGAACTACCCAGTATACGATTTAGAGTTAGCCGCTATTATCTTTGCTTTGAAGATTTGCTGACATCATCTGTGTGGTATTACTTTTGAGGTTCTTACTGATCATAAGAGTCTCAAATATCTTTTCACACAGAAGAAACTTAATATCTGATAGAGAAAATGGATGGAGTTCCTGAAGGATTATGATTGTACTATTAGCTACCATCCGGGTAAAACTAATGTGGTTGCCGATGCACTTAGCAGGAAGTCCAGAGGGACTTTAGCTTGCTACCGAGTTTTAGTCACGGACTTGATTTAGGGTTTCTCCGAGTTGGGCCTTGAGGAGTAGGGATGGACAGAGCAGGGTATTCTTATTACCATTGTTGCTCAGTCATTGATTAGGATGAGGATTCGAGAGGCCCATGCTGGAGATCAACATTTACAGTTCATTGGTAGCCAGATAGCTTCCGGGCAGCAGACCGAGTTTACACGAGATGACGAGGGTATTATATATTTCTGTGATAGATTATGTATGGCTCAATCTCACCTAGTTATGGAGGAGTTACTTCAGGAGACTCATCGCTCTAGATTTGCTATCCACCCAGGTGGAACTCGTATGTATCGCAATTTGAGACGTTCCTATTGGTGGAACAGTATAAAGAAAGACATCGCAGAATTTGTAGCTAGATGTCTCGTTTGTCAGTAGGTGAAGGTTAAGCACTAGAGACCTGCTGGATTACTTTAAAGGATTCCTATTCCAGAGTGGAAATGGGAGCACATTACTATGGATTTTAGTGGTAGGATTGCCTAGGACTCGACGAGGCCATGATGTGATTTGGATAATCGTTGATCGATTAACCAAATCCGCACTCTTTTTAGCGATTCATAAGACTGATTCTCTGGATCGATTAGCAGAGCTATATTGTTGAGAAGTTATCAGATTGCATGGTATTCCTTTAAGCATTATTTTGGACAGAGACCCACGGTTCATGTCCTGATTCTGGCAGAGTTTGCAGCAGACCTTGGGCACACAGCTCCATTTCAGTACAACATTCCATTCGTAGACAGGTGGACAGTTAGAGTGGACCATTTAGACTTTGGAGGACTTGCTGAGATCTTGAGTTGTGGATTTCGGAGGCAGCTGGGAGGACCACCTGCCAATAGTGGAGTTTGCCTACAACAATAGTTATCATTCGGCTATTCAGATGACACCGTTTGAAGTGTTGTATGGTAGACCTTGTCGGACACCTACCCTCTGGGAGGAGGTTAGGGAGGCCCAGCTGTTAAGACCTCATCGAGCTCAGTAGTTAGTTCGTACTATCAGACGGAGGATGCTAGAGGCTCAGGACCGTCAGAAGAGTTATGCTGATCGGAGATGGAGACCCCTGGAGTTCTCTACTGGTGACCATGTATTTCTGAGAGTTTCACCCACAAAAGGGGTGAAGAGATTTGGTCTCCGAGGTAAGCTAGCTCTACGATATATTGGGTCATTCCAGATCTTAGAGAGAATTGGAGTAGTAGCTTTCCGTCTGACGCTACCACCATCTCTAGCTAGCATTTACAATGTATTTCATGTATCTATGCTGAGGAGATACGTATCTAACCCATCACATGTTCTATCAGATATATCAGTTCTCATTCAGTCTGACATTACTTATGAGGAGGTTCCGGTACGAATTCTGGACCACATAGAGCATCAGCTGCGGAACAAGACTGTTCGACTGGTTAAGGTCGAATGGCAGTATCATTCTGACGAGGAGGCTACCTGGGAGCTCGAGGATACGATCCAGCTCGATACCCTCATCTTTTTACTTGAGGTATGTGGGTGAGAGTTCTGTTAATCATTTATACTGTTTTTCTATTTATAGTGCTTGCTGAAGGTAGATAACGAAATTTAAGGACTAAATTTTTATTAGTATGGGAGAATGTAATATACGACAATTAAATAATAAGGTTAAATGGACGAATAACCTTAACAGAATTTTTTCAGAATTTTTAGAAATTTTCTGAGAATTTTTCCGGAGCTCGTATGACGGGTTTGAGGGGATGAATCGGTGGGTTCGGATAAAGCTTGTTTGGGATACCTATTTAAGTGGGACTTGATTGAGATTATGACTTACGGTTTAATCAAATAACCGTAAGTTTAAATAAGCCCTTAATCTCTGAACCCAACTTAAGCCCTGCAAATCCCAATCCTTTCTTACCCTTCTTCCTCTCATTCTCTCTCGCGGACGAATCAAAAATGACAGGAGTACCTTCGGCGATCGTCGGTGTCGCCTGAGGAGGAAGCCGCCTGAGCTCAGATCTAGCCGACGCCTTTCGTCTCCGGGTTGCAGAAACTCACATCTCCTCGCGTCGACTGCCGACACCAATGGATCGAGCCAGATCCACGGATTGCTGGCATGAGGAGGCATTTAGGGCTCCGAGGGTAAGCAACCGAACCTTCTTTCTATTTGCTCTCACTCGTGCCCTAGCACAGTCACCGATTCCTTCTTTTCTCTCTGGTTGTTGTTGATCTTGGAGGTAGGAGCTCTGTCCTAATCTTGATTTGGGAGTGTTTGTGTTCGAAGGTGGAAGATTGTTTGTTTTCGACAACCATATGTTACGATTTCATAAGTGTACGGATTCGTCGTCAGTAATATATAAGATTATCGTATCCACAGGGACTGTTGATTAAGCACTAGTTAACTTCATACGATGAATTATCTAGACGAATGCAAAAGTAAAGGAAAGATAAGAGGGAAGAGAGAGAATAGATCTTGGAGGGAATGAGCTTCGGGAGATGAATTCTAGGATTTCGGTTTCATTATATGCTAGGAGATATTACATAGATCGCTTAGTTTCTACCCTCTATGTACATGCTCTTGCAGGAAGTTGAATTGGTCAATGCCCCTAGGTATCGAATAGAGATAATTCCTGTGAAATCCTGTAACAGTTAACCCCTATCACGAGAGCGCCTCGGTAGATCACAGGGGTACATGTCTAGTAAATAACAATAAGGATAAAGGTAGAGATTTGGTACGATTTTCTACTTCCTTACAGAGGAATTGCCTCTCCTTTCAAGAGAATGTCATAGGCGTCCGTGAACGGATTACCCTTGTCACTAGGGTCCCTCGGGTGTACGATCTAGAGCACTCTCTCTACAAGAGCGGCAAATCCTAAGAGATTGTTTCTCCTTTTAAGGGAACGTCCTAGACGTCCGGAAAGGGTTACCCCTGTCACTAGGGTACCTTGGTCAATACGCTCTAGGGCATCCCCTTTGCGTGATTAACAATCCTCCACGTCAATCAATAAAGCACACAAAGAAATATAAATACGTCACGCACACAGTGCACGAACAAGGCAATAACATGTCATTAAATAGAAATGTGGTGAATCTACATAGCATCTCCATCACATTACAAATACTTGTTAGAGTGTATACTGAAAGCCTAAACTTTTGTAAACATTTATTTTGAATAAATAATCACATTTGGTCAAATTATCTACATTTGTTTGTAGTTGTTCAATTAATTTATATTGTAGATAATATAGTATGTGGTGTCACATACAGAAGATGATGTTATCAGTACCTTATAAATTATAAACAGTAGCTCACGACCAAAATGGAAAGGAACAAACCATTGGAAGGTCGTAGTGTAATTAGGAATTAGTTTATCTTAACTATATAATTACACTAGTACACTTAGAGTGTATTGAGTAGGACCATTAGAGGTTATTTCTTTTATACTGACATTATAAAGGAACAAAGACCTCAGTTATTATGGAAGTGTGTGCTCTTAATCCTAATATAATAACAAACACATATATTTGATATTTGTTTCTTTAATTTATCAATGGGTGATATTTAGTTCGATAAATCAATAAGCCCGATAAGTTGGGAAATGATATCACTTATAGTGTGTGTTGTTGATTATAGAAGGAAACTGTGTCCTAATGATCTAGGTTGATAATTTTCCCAAGAAGAGCTCATAAGGATTGTCATGTTAAACCCTGCAGGTGGACTTAGTCTGACATGACGATAAGGTTGAGTGGTACTATTCTTGGACTAAGATATTAATTAAATGAGTTGTCAGTAACTCACTTAATTAGTGGACATTCGACATCTTAAACACAGGGAGACTAACACACTCATAATAAGCAGGAGCCCAAAAATGTAATTTGGGATTGGTGCGGTAGTTCAATAATAGTTCTCTAGTGGAATGAATTATTATTGATAAAATTAAGTTGTGTGTTCGGGGCGAACACGGGATGCTTAATTTTATCGGGAGACCAAAACTAATTTCTCCTCTCGGTCCCTATCGTAGCCTCTTATTTATAGAGTACTATACCCACCTTCATACCCATGTTGTAGGGGTCGGCCAAGCTAACTTGAGGATCAAGCTAGGGCCGGCCAAGCCTTGGTCCATGGGTGGTCGGCCCTAGCTTGAACCCAAGCTTAGGTGACCGGCCCTATTAAATTAAAAAAGAATTTTAATTTTAAATTTTTCTTATGTGAAAGATATAATTTATTAGAGAGATTAAAAATTAAAATATCTCTTTTATAAGGTTCTACAAAAGATTAAAGAAAGAGATTAAATCTCTTTCCTTATTTGTAGATTGGAAAGATATTTTATTTTTCTTCTTTGTAAATTATTCACATGTTGAAAAATTAAAATTATAGAGATTTCTTTTTATCAACCATGAAGGGATTTTAAAGGGAAATTTTATTTTTTTAAATTTCTGAAGACAAATAAGGAATTTTAATTGTTGATTGAAAATTACCTTGTTTCCTCTCCATGAGGTGGCCGGCTATGATATGATCAATTAGGAAATTTTATTTAATTTTTCTTAATTAATTCATGTCAAGGAAAGTTAAGGAAATTTTATTGTAATTAAATTTCCTTATTTGCCAAAGCTAAGGATTATAAAAGAGGGGGTTTTGGGAGCCTTCAAGGTGAACAACCTCTATTATTTTCTCCCTCTTTTCTTCCTTGGTGTGGCCGGCTCATCCCTTTCTCTTCTCTCCATCCTTGTGGCCGAAACTTTCTTTCCTCTTGGAGATCAAGTGGTGGCCGGTTTCTAGCTTGGAGAAGAAGGAGAGAAAGCTTGCATCCCTTGGAGCATTGGTGGTGTTTTCTCTTCATCCTTGGAGGTGCTCTTGTTTTGGCCGAACCTTGCAAGGAGGAGAAGAAGGTGCTTTGGTGGTTTCTCATCTCGGAAGATCGTTGCCCACACAACGTCCGAGGTTAGAAGAGGAATACGGTAGAAGACCTAGAGGTTTTTGTTTGCAAAAGAAAAGGTATACTAGTATTTAATTTCCGCATCATACTAGTTTTATTCCTTTGTAAAAATATCAAATACAAGAGGCATGCGATTCTAGTATTTCGAATTTGTTTTCGATGTTGTGCTTTTTTGTTTTTCTTTTCCTTGTGATTTGATTGTTCTTTTTGGTTGACCTAAAGTTATTTAAGGAAATTAAATATTAGCTTTCCTTAAGAGGCTTTGTCTAGGCGGTGGTGGTTGTTCCCATATCCAAGAAGGCCATGTGCCTCGCCATGCAGTCCTGGAAGCCAATTTTGGAAATTAATATTTAATGGAATTAATAACCTAGGTGATTTGGATCGAACGTGTTAAGTTCCGCAGGAGATCCAAGTCTAAACCTAAAAAAATAAATAAATTAAACTTTAGATCAAACGTGTTAAGTTCCGCAGGCGATCCAAGTTTAATTTAAAAGAACACATGGTAGCTAGGAAAAGGTTCAGACCTTTGTACAAAATTTTCGTATAGTGGAACCATTAGGCTTTCCGAGTAGCAACCAACAATACTCCCTAATCCTAGAAGAGGAGATCTACTCCATTATGAGGGAAGAACAACCCCAAAATATTAAGTAAAGCACACTTACAACCCTTGATGTGAGAAGGAGGGGAAGAAGAGATGCTTGCCGAGGTTTCCGATGTCTTGGTGATGCCTCCTTGCTCTGGAGATGGACGGAACGTCAAGAGATGGCGGTGGATGAAGCTCTAGGATTTCCCCCGAAGGGGAGAACCCTTTCCCAAGGAGAGGGGGTGAAATCCCAAAACCCAAAAGATGATCCAAGAATAGGGTTCTTGACCCTTTATGCCTCCTCCAAGCTGTTCAGGAAAACCAAGATTACAGGGGTCCGGTAAACCAAGTTTTTCACCCATTAAATCAGGTTTCCTCGTGATTTGCCCTGAACTAAAGTTGTATATCTTGAAATTATCTTCAATCTGATACTTGGATCGAGCCCTGACTCCAACCGAGCTGAAAGTTATGGCGGTTCGAAGTTTGGTCTGCGGTCTGGGCGGAGGTCCAGTTGAACCCACGGTTGGGAGGCACGGCCGTTCCATTTCTCACGGGAAGGAAACGCTTTCTCTCTGTTGGATCTAAAGAAAAGTTGTAGATCATAAAGTCAGCTACGTTTCGGTATAAAGAACATCCCGAAACTCCGATGGAGCGCAAAGTTATGGCCAAATTACGAATGGTCTGCAATCTGTCCAGAATTCAGCACAGCCCTGTTTTGGCATGGCACGGCCCGTGTTCTTCGTCGCACGGCCGTGTGGAATCCACACGGCCTCACACGGCTCCTTCTCGGGTTAAGTCACACGGCCGTACGAGGTTGCACGGTCGTGGCCTTCTACTTCTCTGCCAAGGTCACACTGTCGTTCCCTTCTCTACCTCTGGAATGTTGGCACGGCCGTGCAATTTGGCACGACCGTGTGTTGCTTGGCCATGGAATGATTGGCACGGCCGTGACATTTGGCACGGCCAAGGCCTTCTTCAAATCTGGATTACAAGCACGGTCGTGTCATTTGGCACGGCCGGAACATGCTATGGCCACACGGTCGTGTGGCCTACACGACCCAAACGCTTTTGTTCCATTTTCGCTCCAAATAACGCTCTGTCAACAAGAAAACACACAAAATAGCAGATCTCCAAACAAAAGAGTATTTATGCTGAATATATGCTAAGAGAGGTGAATATGCATAGAATATACGTGAATAAAGTAAGTGAATGTGAGGCAAAACATGTATAAATAATCATAAGATCTACGCACATCACCATACCACTGTCAGCTAGCAGCCTGCATCGCTGGATCTTGGAGGGGAAGAGATTCTAGCAGGTGTTGTGTCCTGTGGATCTAGAATTGTGTACTTTGGGGTGTTCTTGGTTCCGACAGCCACTCCATCCAGCAGCTCACCTTGTCCAGCATCAACAGCGGCTGAGCTTGAGGTATGGTGTAAGGAATTTGATACATATTGTAGATGATTGCTAGATATGTTAGCAAGAATTGTTAACATAGGTATATGTATTAAATTGAATGTTTATTATGTGTAAATTTATTTAGGTTTGGATTTCTTATCTAATGGATGATTAGGGATTAGATAACTAACCCTAATTAACTATTAGATTTAATTTAGGTAGATTGATGTTTGTGTCGATTAAGGTTTCCCTAAATTAGTTTTTGGGGATTTTATTTAGTTATTTAATTCTTATGAATTTTAGCTAAATAAATAAATATATATATATATATTGATTGATGCAGGACTCTGATTTGAGACGAGTGTCTCGACGTCGAATTTGGCGTGATACTACCTTCTATTTGAGGCGGGTACCTTTTAACTTATCTTTGATAATGTCTTTATGATATGTGTAGTATGTATAACTAGTGGTAATTGGTAGGTTTATCATTTCCCTGGTTTTAGCTTATTTGATACCAGTTACATGTTTCTACTGTTAGCTGTTATACATTAGACTTGTATGCTCTTATTTCTTGCCATGCGTATCTATGTTCATAGAGATAGATATATATAGTGCTTCTGTATACTAGATTAGTTGCTAAACATGTTTGATATGTGTTCTTGGATTCATGTTGCTTATATCATTGTTATATATGCGTTTACCTTTTTGGCACTTATATTATGGATGAGGATATGTTTAGGATTGACATGCTGTAGCATCATGCACCATCCTGCATGATTACATGCTGGGTGATTATCGACTCCATTATTGTTGAGCACGTTGCCGGCTACATGTCATGCACACATAGTGACCACTACATGGGTAGTAGCACATCACTCAGGGTGTGTGTAGTTTGCTCTGTTAGGCTCCGCTGGTCCACTCATGGGTAGTGTGATTGTAGTGTGGTAGCGGGAAGATATCCCTCCTTGTGACATCATACCGGGAGATGAGAGCATTGTGCTCCCTCACTATGTTTGAGGTAGGAGGATAGGTGTACTCCGACAGCATCCTGTCCACTCAGTCACTCAGGAGCAGTGATGGCAGAGTGCATAGTTGTCATAGCCCAACCCACTCGGTCTCACCATCGCATGTGAGATGGTTGACTGACGTCAGGGGTGTCCATGTCATATTGCATCATATGCACAGATTATATTTATTGTATCTGATCTTTCCATATTGGATGTGCATTTTGGTGACTACATATGATTGACATGCATACATGATACATTCTTATTTGGTCTGACTAACTTTACCTGTTGTATGTTCATAGTCATATACTCAGATAGGACTCGCTGGTGAGTACTGCTTATTTTAGTTATGAATTTCTTATTATTGTTTAGGAGACTGTATTACATTGCTTATTGCTGGTTACTACAGTTTATTCAGTTTTGCATTCCTTTATATTATTTAGGAGACTGTACTATAGGTTATTGCTGGTAGTTATATGTTACTGTACATATCTACTGGTTACCTACAGAGTTCTTTGAACTCACCCCGTTGATATTACCATTTCAGGTTGATGCTGTCAGGAGGTTCCAGTCGCTAGCCCCCCACTTCTTGTCGTGACGGATTTTAGATTTTGACTTTATAGTTCCTTATTGAGTTTTGTTATACAGTGGACTGTGTGATTGTATTTGTGGACTTTATGTCAAGCATTTGGGTTCGCTACTCTTGTTTTCCACTGCGATATTTTCATTACTTCGTAAATTTCATTTTTTTTGTTGTAGTGGAGTAGGTTTACATATATATGCGATGTTTTCTATATCGTCTTTTCTTTTAGTAATATTTGTTGTCAGCCAGAGGCTGCATTATAAACTGCGTGGATTGATTATAAACTGCGTAGATTGTTTTCTTATTCTGTTTGGTATATTTTCCGGCCGTGTGGGCCGAGTATATTGATATATGTATATTGGGATTCATATTGTCACCGGTACAGGGGAGATGCTGTCGGATGTTCGTCTGATAAGGACTCCTCGGGGCGTGACAGCAAGACTTCATATGGTTCTCTACATATATAGATATGTCAATGAAGCTCTTACTGCAGCTCGAGTGCAAGTTTCCCTCGACTTGAGGTATACAAGTCACCTTAGTCATAGATGCTTATACTTTGACATCTTAAGCAAGCATCTCATTGAGGTGTGGACTCAGGATGATTGGATATAAGTCAAATGTCCAAAGGTGTTTGGATAGCCCACAGAGGATTCACTGCTCCTTGCAAGGAGACATATACCCTATGACCATTCGTTAGAATTATTACTTAAAGTCTTTGGCTAAAGCATCATATGTTAAGAGTACAAGACTCTTAGACACATGTTAGAGTAATTTGAATCCGCATAATGAGGAAGTATTACTTAGATTAGATATGACATAGTTAGTCTAGTGGTGATTGATAGATAGATCATGTCCTGGGTTAGGTGTGACATAGTCAACCTAGTGGCGACTAATAGATAGACCATGTCCTGAATCAAGTGGGTATAATATGAGTGAAAGGAACATGCCACGACTTACTGTAGTTGCTGAAGGATTTGGAAGTGGTTCCGAGATCAACCTATGATTTTTTGATTAATTGGGGATCATGATGTACTAGATGTCACTCAGGATCGTTCCATAATTAATGGTTAATAATAGATGGCCTGTAGGATTATAGATGTGCTAGAGGGAGGAGGGAGGGGGGTGAATAGCACGTGTTGCTTTTTCACTCGTTTTGGAAAACATACAGAATACACAGCAGAATAAATAATGAAAAGACAAGCGCCGGTAAAAAGCTTTCTTTTACTTGGTTCGGAGCCTGTGGCGACTCCTACTCTAAGGCCCGCGATCGTTGATCGCTTTCGGTGGGCAATCACTATAAGTTCGGAAAGCTTTACAAAAGAACAATACAAGTATGAAACTTTACAAATATGAAATACAACTTGTTACCAACGACTTGATGAAAACTATCTTCTAACTTGATCGTCGTTGGAGCAGCGTTTAGATGTTGCTGGTTGTCGAAGCACCTAGTCGAGCCCTCCTTTTATAGCCCAGCTTGATCTGATCCAGATCCCCTAATCTCGAGATCAGGTTTGACCCATCGTCGATCGGTCGACCGATCCCGTCTGAATCGGTCTGCCTTTCGATTCTTCTGCTCGGATACATTCGGTCGACTGATCCTACTGTAACACCCACTAAGCTCTTAAGATAAATATGAGAATGATGAACTTGCCTTAGAAAAATATTAGTAGAATGTTGAACCAAAAAGAAATAAAAAAAAAAAGAAATAAAAATAGGGAGTGGTCAAGGATTGAACCTTGAACCTCTCATGATGTAAATGATAGGATTAATGGGTAATAACCAGTTGGGATAAGAATAATATATTGATAGCAAAGGAGGGAAACTCATGATAAGGGTGAGAGTAAAAGCTAGCCAAAAGAAAACAAGAAAAGAGCAAGAGAAATGCAACTTGCCTTCCTTCTTTTCTCTCCCTCTTCTTCATCTTTTTCCGTGACTTAAAGAGGGGAATTAAGGGGATTCATTCCCCCTTGTTTCATCATGAATGATGAGAACAAATGAATAAATAAAATAAAAAGAAAAAAATGAAAAAAAAAAGGGCTAAGGGAGAAGGAAAGCAAAAACCAATTTTGCTACATCTTCCCCCTTAACATAAAAGAGAGTATGTAAAGAGGAGATTTTATTTTTCTCTCATTTCTCTCATTCTCTCCTCTCCATCACCGAGAACCTCAGCCCCCTCTCCTCCATTTTCGGCCCCCAAAACAAAGTTCCTCCTAGGATACAAAGGAGGGCTACCAAAGGAAATCAAAGGAGGAGAACAAGAAGAAGAGACCCTTTCTTCCATCACCACACTTTAGAACCACAAGCGAAAAGGATGTAAGTATCCCCTCACCTGTGGTACAAGTAGTTTTGATGTGTTTTTGGATTTTATGAGGATTTTAAAACCTAGAACAAAGTTGTGAAAAATTCGGCCAAAGGAAGGACTTGTGATCCTAGGAATGTTTAAAATAAGCCTTGATTCATGATAATTTTTCTATGCTTTGTAAGAAGGTTTTCTCTCATATTTTTATATACATGTGATGTTGGATTAGAGATGTATCTAACCCTAGAGTTTCGGCCAAAAAGGTTTTATAAGGGCTAGGGAATTTATTTGTTTACCTAACTTGCACAAAACCCTCTAAATAAATGGTTAAGGACCCATTATTGTTTTCATACTTGAAGGTTACTTGGAACCAAAAGTATCCCACTCACAAGTTTCGGCCAAGGAAGGGTTTAGGGTTAGGAATACTTTGGATTTAAACTCACCATGGTTATATGATAGAATATAGAGTTTCTTAAAGAAGTTGCATGCTTGTATGTTGATAGAAACTCATGAACACCACTCTTAATGTTTCGGCCATGGTAAGGTGGATGGCTTAGAATATCTTAAACAGATTTTTAACATGCTCAAAACCTCCATGACAATAAGATATGAAAGTTGTTTGATGCTCCCATGCTTAATTAGAGTATAGGAAAATTGGTTGCATGATATATGTTAATTAAGACCACAAGGGTCCTAGCTTGTTTGTGAACCAAACTTGTATGTATAGTTTCTTTGATATTTTTGCCATAAAACTTGTTTAGGTTTTCCATACTTTAGGCCACCTAAAACCTAGTTTAAAGACTTGGAAGGTTTCGGCCAAACATATGCTATGAGATAAAGAAAGGAAAAAAAAACCTAGGAAACCTAAGACACAACTTGAATGTATGCTTATAGTGCTTGACTTTTATACATGTTATGAAATGTGTTATGACTTTCTATGCTTTTATGCCATTTGAACAAATTCCATGCTTGATGAGGTTCGGCCATGTAGGGTTTAAAGACCTAGAAACCTTAAAATTTAGACCTCATGTGTTAAAGATGCTTATTATGAAATTGGGATAACATGTTGATTGTGTTCACATGCTTATATATTTAACTATGATTCAAATGGACACTTTTAAGTCTCGGCCATGAAGGGAATACATGCTTTAGAAACCCTAGAACTTACATTGAATATGCTCATGTCACTCTCCATGAAATATGAAATGTAGAAAGCTAAAATTTACATGCTATATGTTGTTAGTGACCTAAAGTGATGCTAAGGGAAGTTTCGGCCATGACCACTTGTATGATGCCATTTATGAATTTATACATGATGTTAGAGTAAGTTCACATGCTTGTATTCTTGCTTGAAAACCTAAATGAGTACTTGTAAGTTTCGGTCAAGACCTAAATTTAAGGGCTTAAAGAATTTAGGAACTAACTCAATGGTGCTTACCATATTCCTTGAAATGAATGCTATAAATATGGTTAGGGTTTCCATGCTTTATGTCCTTTAGAACCTTGTTTCACACTTGTTAAGATTCGGCCAAATGAGGTTTAAGGACTTGAAGAACTTAGAGTCCAAGTAAATCTTGTTTATGATACTTCCTATGAAAATGATATGTGAATGAATTAGGTTCTACATGCTTGGATGTTGTTTAAAACCTAAATGGGCACCTAAGAGGGTTTCGGCCATGATAAGAACCCAAAGGATTAGGAAGCTTAGTACCCAAATTAATCATGTTACATTGTTCCTTATTATTGGATGAGCACATGATATACTTTTATGCTTAGACATGTATGCTTGTGAGCTATACCAGATGAGAATTTCTACGATATGTTATGAGTTCAAAATATGCATGTTTTATGTTATGATATGTGGGTAAATCTTACATGCTTTGGTGATATGATATGAGCTGAAAATATGCATGCTTATGTTATGATATGTGGTTAAATTATGCATGCTTTGATGCTATGTTTAGTGCTTAAAATATGCATGCTTTCATGATATGCTATGTGGTTAAATTATGCATGCTTTGATGCTATGTTTAGTGCTTAAAATATGCATGCTTTCATGATATGCTATGTGGTTAAATTATGCATGCTTGATGATGTGCTTTATGCTTAAAATATGCATGTTTTTATGATCCATGCCTAAGTGATGCATATTGTTATGATAGGATGTATGCCTAAGTGATACATACTTTTATGGTATGATGTATGCCTAAGTGATGCATATTGTTATAATATGATGTATGCCTAAGTGATGCATACTTTTATGGTATGATGTATGCCTAAGTGATGCATACTTTTATGACATGATGTGTGCCTAAGTGATGCATGCTTTTATGATGTATGATATGTATAAGTATGACATGTACTTTACTTTATATGGCTTGTACCAAGGGTGGGCTCCATAAGCGCCCCGGGGTCGATGGAATAAGACTCGGGCCTCGTTAGGGATGGGCTCCTAAGTGCCCCTAGGTCGATGGAGTAAGACTCGGGCCTAGTATGTTTGCCTTGTAGGATTCAAGACTTGCTACCTTGGACCTACATAGGTTGCGCGCAATATGTAAGTGGTACATAGCCGGGATCCCCTTTAAGTTGAGATTATGTTCAAGTATATATATATATATATATAAGAAGAAATGGTTTTAAAGATCATGAGACATACACATGTTTTTGGATACATGTTTTTCAAAATCATATGCATATACCTTATGATGATTTATATGCCATGGTTAGATATGATTATGTTATGTTCCATGATATATTCATGTGTATGATATGCCATGACTCCTTATGATGATATGCCATGATTAGATACGATTATGTTATGCTTCATGCTATACTTTACGCTATGATATGTCATGACTAGTTATGATTTCTTCATGTTGCATGATATGCTTAAAAGAGTATGTTACATTATGTCATGACTAGTTGAAGTGATGTCATGTTGAGACATTCTTTGATTATACTATGATTTTCGGTTTTAGTGAGTAGGAAAGGAACTTACTGAGCCATGAGTGCTCACAGCTTACTGTCCTTATACCACAGATAAAGGAAAAAGCTGGATGAGCTAGAGGAGCAGCAGGAGAGGCAAGGAGATGTGTGTGGCGGTGGCTAGGCAACCAAATAAGAACCTGCTTTAAAACTTTTAAAGAACTACGCTTTGGTATCATGAATTGTAGTACCATATGTGTGACTTGATGTTATGTTTCTACTAAATTTGTTATCATATTATTGAGGCACTGATAGTGTAGTTCGGATTTGATAAAAAGGAAAACAAAAGAAAAGTTTTTATTAAACTAAGAAAATTATTTTAAGTCTTCCGCTGTTATTTGTACATAGAGTATCGTAGCCCAGTCCCTTAGGGTTAGCAGGGAGGGCGGGTGTTACACCTACTATTCGGTCGACCGATCCCTAGCACATCTGGTCTGATCAACTCGGCTTGTCCACGTCACGGATTATCCCTGGCTCGATCGACCGATCCCGAGGTTCGGTCGACCAATACCCTGGTCGTACCCGATCCACTCGCTAGAACTCTGATCTTGCTGCTTGGAGGTTCGGTCGATTGAACCGAACGTTTGGTCGACCAAGTTCGGTTGAATCTAACCCTACAGAAAGTGTTAGTATCTTGCAAAATAGAGTTAGCACATAGCAGATAATATGTAAATAAATAACTTTGACAGCCTTTGGACTATCCGGTTCTGACTTCGAATTTCCTCCAGAAACTCTTGGTCGAACTGACGCCTATTGTTCCCTCATCGGAGAACGCGTCCTCACTTACTCCTCTTAGGAGAGATTACTTGTTCCTACACCGGTCCTCCAGACTGACTGGATTTTCGCCGCTTAGGGTTACCACCCCCTAGAACCTAGGATTACCTCCCCCTAGGATTTTCCATAACCTAGGATTACCACCCCTAGGACCTTAGGTTACCTCCCCCTAGGGTTTTGTTTTGTTGTTGATTTCAGGTGATTTCTATTAATTTATGTGAAACCACATCTTGCTTTGATACGTTCAGTTTGAAGGAAGTTTTAAGGTTGATTTCAGTCTATCTACCTCTCTTCTCTTCTTTCGTTGACTTGATTTCTTTGTTATTTCTGTTGTATTGTTGAGCTGAGAAGGATTAGTGATATTTATAAGAAGACATTAGTTAGTAAAATATCTAGGCTACAAAATTTATGGGATGAATCATTATATTTCAACATCTAAAATTGCTTTTTCAGGCGAGTGAAACTGATAATCAATTGAAGAAAGAGTGGATTTTACTTAAATGTTTATTGGCACAAAAGTTCACTAGCAGCAATACAATAGCAATTTCTCAAGTGAGCTTCTAAGGCTTTTTCTTATTTTGTGTCTGATTTTTGAAGCCAATATGGTAATCACTGTATGTAGTTCTTATTTATTATTTGATGTTATTTGTAATTTTTAATTATGATATATGTATGCTGGCACGTACAAGTAAAAAATTTACTGTATGTTTTTTTAGTGCTTATCCTATCTCATCTATGTGTAGCACTACTCTCCTGAATGTACCAGTACATGCACCAACCATATTAAGATGAACACATAAACTATAATACCCCTAGACCCATCATTCTAACTACATAGAAAACCTTATTCCCATCTGCTTGATTAATAATAAGTATAAAAATATTCGGTACTATCATGAATTTAAAAAATTAAATTTAGCTTGTAGGAAGAGATAATGGACTTTTCTATATTTTCTAGAACTATAAGTAAATGTACATAAGTTGAGATATTGAAATCATGTTATCTTATTGACTTATCATGTTTATCACAATGACTAAATCTATTTAATCACATGTTTGCAGCTTATATATGACATATTTAGTGTTTTTGAGTTGTTCACAGATAGATTTTTTAGTTTCTATGTGTTGTTCACAGATAGATTTTTTAGTTTCTATGTTGGTTATTGAGTTTTTTGAGTTTTTGACTATTTTTTTTTTTTTTGTTAAACTAGTTTTAGTACATCTTTTTACTGGAATTGTGATGGATAAAGGTTGGATGTTTTTACCAAGACAAACTGAGGAATACAGAAAAGGACTTGAGAATTTTCTAGATTTTGCATTTTTTAATGCAAACATAAATGGAACGATTGCATGTCCTTGTGCAAGATGTAAAATTGGCATATGCGTTTCAAGAGAGGATGCTTATAATCATTTGACGGTTGATCGATTTATCAAAGGTTATGCTCACTGGGTGGCTCATGGAGAGATATCATGTAGTGCATCTTCAATATCTAGCTCAGTTCCGTCTCATGATGATGTAGATGACATAGAGGGACTAGTTCACGAGGCTTTTGGGGTCCAACAACACGATGGTAGTACAATTAATGCAGCACGATTTGAAAAGGATACAGATATTCCAATTGGGGAGGTCGAGACATTCTATAAATTAATTGATTATTCATAGAAAGAGTTATATCATGGATGCAAGAAATTCTCAAAACTTGCATTCATCATTCGCCTGCTTCACTTAAAATGTCTTGGAAAAATGACCAATAAAATCTTCAATATGCTTTTGGATTTGTTGAGAGAAGCATTTCCTAATGCCATGAAAGATTTACCAAAGTCATACTATGAAGCAGAGAAATTGATGAAGAAATTAGGACTTGGTTATGAAAAGATCGATGTTTGCCCTAATGATTGCACTTTGTACTGGAGATTGGATAAAGAAAGAGTTTGATGCAAAACATGCAATGAGCCCAGATGGGAAACATCCGAAGATGATCCTATTGGTGACAAGAGGAAAGTTGCATGTAAGGTTTTATGGTATTTTCCAATAAAGCCTAGGTTACAACGTTTGTTCATGTCCTACAAAACGGCAGTCCATATGAGATGGCATTCTGAATCTCGCACAAAAGATAGTTACATGCGACACCCAGCTGATTCCCCAGCTTAGCAAACATTTGACCATAACCACCCAAAATTTGTAAAGGATCCCCGAAACATAAGGCTAGAATTAGCTTCAGATGGATTTAATCCATTTAAAAATATGAGTACGGTGTATAGTAGTTGGCTAGTCATTTTAGTGCCTTATAATCTTCCACCATGGATGTGTATGAAACAACCATACTTTATGTTATCATTGCTAATACCTGGTCCATCTGCTCCTGGAAATAACATCGACATTTACTTGCAGCCTCTTGTTGCAGATTTGAAGGATTTGTGGGAAGTAGGAGTGCAGACATATGATGCATCAACCAAGCAGAATTTTCAATTGCATGTCACATTACTATAAGCGATAAGTGATTTTCCTGGATATGCAACCCTATCGCCCAGTGTGCCACAAATTTACACATTCACGGTGGTTAAAAAATGGCAAAAAATATTGTTATATGGGTCACCGTAAATTTTTGAACAGTGATCATGAGTTTCGCAAAGATGCTCAACATTTCGATGGAACAGAAGAGTATGGAAGACCACCACCAATACTTTCGGGAGACATAGTAATCAATGAGTTGAAAATTTTTAAATTGAAATTTGAAAAAATAGTTGATGATAATCCAGAACTACCATTCAATTGGAAAAAGTGTTGGTTGCTACTCGGAAAACCTATAGGTTCCACTGTACAAAAATTTTGTACAAATGTCTGAACCTTTTCCTAGCTACCATGTGTTCTTTTAAATTAAATTTTGGATCGCCTGCGGAACTTAACACGTTTGATCCAAAACTTAATCTATTTGTTCTTTTAGGTTTTGACTTGGATCTCCTGCGAAACTTTACACGTTCGACCCAAGTCTCCTTAAGTTATTAATTCCATTAAATATTAATTTCCATAATTGGTTCCCAGTACTGACGTGGCGAGGCACATGGCCTTCTTGGATATGGGAGCAACCACCACCGACTAGACAAAACCTTTTATAGAAAGCTAATATTTAATTTCCTAAAATAACTTTAGGTTAACCAAATAGAACAATCAAATCACAAGGAAAAGAAAAAACAAAAGAACACAACATCGAAAAAATATATTCGAAATTCTAGAACGTAAGCCTCTTGTATTTGGTATTATTTCCATAAATAACTAGCATGATGCGGAAATAAAAATTACTAGTTATACCTTGTAGAAAAACCTCTTGATCTTCTACCGTATTCCTCTTCTAACCTCGGACGTTGTGTGGGCAACGATCTACCGAGATGAGAAACCACCAACCACCTTCTTCTCCTCCAAGCAAGGTTCGGCCACAAAGGAAAACTTCACCAAGGAGAAAAACCAAAATACTAACCAAGCTCCAAGAGATGCTAGCTTTCTCTCCTTCTTCTTCTTCTTCTCCAAGTAGTATCCGGCCACCACAAGAGCTCCAAGGGAGAGAGAGAGGTTCGGCCACCACAAGGAAGAGAGGGAGAGGATGGCCGGCCACACCAAGGAACAAAAGAGGGAGAGAAATAATAGATGTTGTGTCTCATGAAGGCACCCTCACCCCTTCTTTTATATTCCTTGGCCTAGGCAAATTAGAAAATTTAATTACAATAAAATTTCCTCAATTTCCTTGACATGATTTAATTGAGAAAAATAAAATAAAATTTCCCAATTAAATCTACATTGGCCGGCCACATCATTGGAGAACAAATTGGACAAGTTTCAATCAACAATTAAAACTTCCTAATTTGTTTCCGGAAATTTTAAAATTAAAATTTCTCTTTAAAAATCTCTACATGGTTAATAAAAGAAATTTCTATAATTTTAATTTTACAATATGTGTATAATTTTTAAAGATAAAATAAAATATCTCACCAATCTACAAATAAGGAAAGAGATCTAATCTCTTTCTTTAATCTTTTGTAAATTTTACAAGAGAGATAATTTAATTTAAATTCTCTTTAATAAATTATTTCTTCCATATAATAAAAATTAAAATTAAAATTCTTTTTAATTTATTTTGGCCGACCCTACTAGCTTGGGTTCAAGCTAGGGCCGGCCACCCAATCTTATACCTAGGCCGGCCCTAGTTTGTTCCCAAGCTAGCTTGGCCGACCCCTATTGGGTGGGTATAGAAGGTGGGTATAGGTGGGTATAAAACTCTATAAATAAGAGGCTACGATAGGGACCGAGAGGAGGAATTGGTTTTGGTCTCCCGATAAAATTAAGCATCCCATGTTCGCCCCGAACACACAACTTAATTTTATCAATAATAATTCATTCCACTAGAGAACTATTATTGAACTACCGCACCAATCCCAAATTACATTTTTGGGCTCCTTCTTATTATGAGTGTGTTAGTCTCCCTGTGTTTAAGATATCGAACGTCCACTGATTAAGTGAGTTACTGACAACTCATTTAATTAATATCTTAGTCCAAGAGTAGTACCACTCAACCTTATCGTCATGTCGGACTAAGTCCACCTGCAGGGTTTAACATGACAATCCTTATGAGCTCCTCTTAGGGACATTATCAACCTAGTATCTCTAGGACACAGTTTCCTTCTATAATCAACAACACACACTATAAATGATACCATTTCCCAACTTATCGAGCTTATTGATTCATCGAACTAAACATCACCCATTGATAAATTAAAGAAATAAATATCAAATATATGTGCTTGTTATTATATCAGGATTAAGAGCACACACTTCCATAATAACCGAGGTCTTTGTTTCTTTATAAAGTCAGTATAAAAGAAACGACCTCAAATGGTCCTACTCAATACACTCTAAGTGTACTAGTGTAATTATACAGTCAAGATAAACTGATACCTAATTACACTACGACCTTCTAATGATTTGTTCCTTTCCATTTTGGTCGTGAGCTACTGTTTATAATTTATAAGGTACTGATAACATCATCTTCTACATGTGACACCACATACTATGTTATCTACAGTATAAATTAATTGAACAACTACAACTAAATGTAGACAATTTGACCAAATGTGATTCTTTATTCATAATGAATGTTTACAAAGCTTAGGCTTTCAGTATACACTCCAACAATCTCCCACTTATACTAATGACTAAGCTGTCATATCTTCTACCATACATCTGATTCTCATTCCCTCCACATGCCGATCAAAAGCTTTCGCCGGAAGGGCCTTAGTGAAAGGATCTGCCAGGTTATCTGCTGATGCAATCTTGGCGATGACAACTTCTCCTCGCTTCACGATATCTCGTATCAGGTGGTACTTGCGCTCTATATGTTTACTTGCCTTATGAGCTCGTGGTTCCTTCGAGTTTGCAACTGCACCGCTATTATCACAATAAATTGTGATGATTTTGGGCAAACCAGGAATCACATCTAAGTCCATTAGAAAGTTCCTGAGCCATACTGCTTCTTTAGCTGCCTCAGAGGCTGCTACATACTCAGCTTCCATGGTTGAGTCCGAAACGCATTTCTGCTTAACACTCCTCCATGAAATGGCTCCACCTCCTAAAGTAAACACATAGCCTGATGTAGACTTACTATTGTCCCTATCTGATTGGAAATCTGAATCTGTGTAACCCACAGGGAGCAAATCATCTGCTTGGTTAATTAGCATATAATCTCTAGTCCTTCTCAGGTACTTTAATATATGCTTTACCGCAGTCCAATGTCCTTGTCCAGGGTTACTCTGATATCTGCTGACCATGCCCACGGTAAAACAAATATCAGGTCTCGTACATAGCATTGCATACATAAGGCTTCCTACAGCCGAAGCATAAGGAACTGCTTTCATGTCTTCTATCTCCTTTGATGTCTTCGGAGACATCTCTTTAGATAGAGCTATTCCATGCCTAAAAGGTAAGAAACCTTTCTTGGAATCTTGCATACTATAACGAGCAAGGATTGTATCTATATATGAAGCTTGGGACAAACACAACATTCTTTTCTTGCGATCCCTTATCACTTTGATCCCAAGAATGTGTGCACACTCTCCTAAGTCCTTCATATCAAATTGTTTGGACAACCATACCCTTACGTCTGATAATACCTTGACATTGTTGCCAATTAACAAAATATCATCTACGTATAGTACAAGAAATACCACCACGTTTCCGTTACACTTCTTGTATACACAAGACTCATCCGGACACTGAATAAATCCATACGACTGGATTACTTCATTAAACCGGATGTTCCAAGATCTTGAAGCTTGCTTCAGTCCATAAATGGACCGATTGAGCTTACACACTAGATGCTCTTTGCCCTCTTCAATGAACCCTTCTGGTTGCTTCATATAGATGTTCTCTTCAAGACTTCCATTAAGGAAAGCTGTCTTGACATCCATTTGCCAAATCTCATAATCCATATGAGCAGCAATGGATAAGAGTATCCGGATAGACTTAAGCATGGCTACCGGTGAAAAGGTTTCCTCATAATCGATTCCCTCTTTCTGAGTGTACCCTTTCGCAACAAGTCTAGCTTTGAAGGTTTCTACCTTCCCGTCTGTCCCTCTTTTCCTTTTGTAGATCCACTTACATCCAACGGCTTTTACACCATCAGGTGGTTCTACAAGCTCCCAGACCTTATTAGAGTACATAGACTCTATTTCAGAATTCATCGCCTTTTGCCAAGATGTTGCATCTATATCTTGGAGTGCTTCGTCATATGTCCGGGGATCAGGTTCATGTTTACCCGGGATCAAATCTGAAGACTCTCCCAAAAACATGAATCTTTCAGGTTGCCTTACAACCCTCCCACTACGACGAGGCACTGTCTGTGGTTGTGTATCATGTGTGACACGTGTTGCAGTCTCTTGTGGTACTTCATCTTGTACTGTTGGTACTGAAGTAGACGTGTCCTCTCTAAGTTCTTCTAAAACAATTTTACTACTGGGCTTGTGATCCATTATATAGTCTTCTTCTAAAAACTGGGCATTGGTGCTAACAATGACCTTCTGGTCTTTAGGACTATAAAATAAACCACCTTTCGTTCCTTTGGGATATCCTACAAACACGCGAACTTCTGTACGAGATTCTAACTTATCAGCATCTGGTTTCAGCACATGTGCTGGACTACCCCAAATCCGAATATGTCTTAGACTGGGTTTTCGCCCATTCCACAATTCTATGGGAGTAGAAGAAACTGATTTAGAAGGTACTAAGTTCAGAACATACATTGCTATTTCCAAAGCATATCCCCAAAACGAATTTGGTAATTCTGAATAACTCATCATCGATCTAACAATCTCCATAAGAGTCCTTTTCTTTCGTTCTGCCACACCATTCTGTTGGGGTGTACCAGGTGCGGACAGTTGGGATTGAATCCCAGCCTCTGATAAGTAATTCCTAAACTCTCCTAAGAGGTATTCGCCACCACGATCTGACCGTAGTGTCTTGATACTTTTACCTAGTCGTTTCTCCACATCAGCCTTGTATTCTTTGAACTTATCAAAGCACTCGGACTTGCGGCGCATTAGGTAAATGTATCCATATCTTGAATAATCGTCTATGAAAGAGACGAAATATTTAAAACCTCCTCTTGCCTGGACAGACATAGGACCACACAAATCAGAGTGAACCAACTCTAACACTTCTTTGGCTCTATACCCCTTGGCCTTGAACGACCTCTTGGTCATTTTACCTTCCAAGCAAGATTCACAAGTTGGAAAATTTTCCAACTCAAATGAACTCAAAAGTCCATCGGCTATAAGCCTCTGAATCCTACTTAAGTTAATATGACCAAGCCTTAGATGCCAAAGATATGCTTGGTTCATTTCCGAAGGTTCTTTTCTCTTATTAGAGTTAGAAGATGAGTTATAAATTTCCATGTTTTGCTTTGTGGAAGAAATTGGATTTAAAGTATACAAATTGTCAACTAATGCACCAGAACAGATAATCACTTTATTTCTTTTAATAACTACATCGTTATTGAAAGAAACTGAATATCCATCTAAAAACAGTTTAGAAACTGAAATTAAATTCTTTCTAAAACTGGGTACATAAAGACAATTTCTTAAAATCAAATTTCTATTTCTACTAAAAGATAAGTAGACGTCTCCCACTGCAACAGCTGCCACCTTAGTAGCATTGCCCATGTAGACGATAATTTCTCCTTCAGATAGTCGTCGGGTTTCTTGGAACCCCTGCAAGGAATTGCAGACATAATCAGTGGCTCCCATATCTACACACCAGGTGCTGGTAGATAATACCGCTAAACATGTTTCAACAACTAGAGTATGAGATATACCTTTGTTTTGGTTCCTACGAGGATAGTCCGCCTTCCAATGTCCTGCCTGCTTACAGATGAAGCACTTGCCCTTCGACTTCTTCATTCCAGCTTTAAATCCCGTACTCTGAGATTTATTCACTTTCTTTGCTGAACCAGCTTGTTTCTTCTTCTTCTTTCCTTTCGGTTTAGAAGTAGAACCATTTTCAGCATAGTGAATTTGAGCATTGTGACGAAATAATCCTTCTGTTCAGAAGTTTCGCTAATGAATAAACCCTCTTATTCATATTATAGTTCGGGCGAAACTGCTCAAATCTAGGAAGCGTTTGGAGGATCATATCGATCCGGGTTTCCCATCAATTTCTCCTCCAAGGATGTATCTCGTTCGGATAAGTCATCATCTTTAGGATATGATCCCACGAGTACCCTCTTGCATGGTGGCTGTCATTATCTTTCTCATGGCTTCTTGCCTAGAAGCCCTATCCTGATGACCAAAGAGTTCCTTGAGATTGTTCATAATATCATAGGCTGTTGGTAAATCTTGATGCTGATGTTGCAATACATTTGACATTGAAGCCAAAATGTAACACCGCGCCATCTCATCTGCTTTTACCCATTTCCTATGATATTCAATCTCCTCTTGGGTAGATTCACCAGTAGGTGCATCAGGGAACTGCTCAGTCAGTACAAATTTATAGCTTTCAGTAGTAAGAACAATGTCCAGGTTTCTTTTCCAATCTATGTAGTTTGGTCCAGTAAGTCTATTCTGTTGAAGTATGATGGACAGTGGGTTGAAAGACATCCTAAGAATCACAAATAACTTTTGGTCAGAACTCTAAATTTAGAATAATATTGATTCCTCAAACAATACTATTTTAAATTAACCAACACCTCAAAACACCGTGAATTTTGTATGTCACGTTAGTGTGGACGTATACAAATTCAACATTTGTAAAAGGAGGGTTTTATCCCATTAATTTTATTATCTTGTCAACCTAACTTTTTGACAAATAAAATTAATAATTGGTGTCTTTTGGTCACACAAATAATAGCAGTGACTCTGATGGGGAGGATACTATTAGATGTGTCTAAGTGTATACCATTACTTGACACTAAGTTCATTAATAAGATTATGCCCCTTCCGTTGGGGAAGATCACACGCTCTTAATTAACTTCCTATAGTCATCCAAAAATGGAAGTATGTTCTAGTGATCCACAAACAAGCTCATCCGTTATGGAGGAAGGCACTCAGAGCCAGCGCGCAAGCTTATTTGCATCACTTACAAACCAGTAATGGAGACCATGGGATTTATTTAAAAATCCCTCTCCCACTTAGTTATTTATAAATGAGGAATTTTAACTATACTAGCCTACTAAGCATGTAAACTAACACATACACACAGCACAATATAAAAGCAATAAATAGAAAATCTAATTTTCAACTATTATGGCTTTTATCTCTAGTTGTCCTCCGTGTGTTGTCATCCCAAGCTGCTGCCATATTTGGCCACTGCCACCGGGTCTAGCTGTCGCATCCATCTTGCTCCTAGTTCCGCTGCGCCTCTGGTCCTTAGAAGGTTCCACGCTTTGCAAGATTCGATCCGCGACATAAATAGAATTTTACATTTTGATCCTATATTCCATAAAAGGAATGTACATGTATCTAGATCAAAAATAAAATCCTAATAAAACTAAATACAGCTCCTGCTGTATTTTAATACAATCATGCACACACAGATAAATGCCCTTGACATGTCCAAGGGTCCAATCACACACATAATAACTAAAAGCCATAATAGTTGGATCCTGCATCCACAAAGTTAGCACATCCTACTATTAACACGCCTAAATTATGTATGACATGTACATAATTAAACTAAATACCAAATACAGAGGCAAAACCCTAGCTCGATACCAATTGTTGGTTGCTACTCGAAAACCTATAGGTTCCACTGCATAAAAATTTTGTACAAATGTCGAACCTTTTCCTAGCTACCATGTGTTCTTTTAAATTAAATTTTGGATCGTCATGGAACTTAACACGTTTGATCCAAAATTAATCTATTTGTTCTTTAGGTTTTGACTTGGATCTCTGCGGAACTTTACACGTTCGACCCAAGTCTCCTTAAGTTATTAATTCCATTAAATATTAATTTCCATAATTGGTTCCCAGTACTGACGTGGCGAGGCACATGGCCTTCTTGGATATGGGAGCAACCACCACCGACTAGACAAAACCTTTTATAAAAAGCTAATATTTAATTTCCTAAAATAACTTTAGGTTAACCAAAGAGAACAATCAAATCACAAGGAAAAGAAAAAACAAAAGAACACAACATCGAAAAAATATATTCGAAATTCTAGAACGTAAGCCTCTTGTATTTGGTATTATTTCCATAAATAACTAGCATGATGCGGAAATAAAAATTACTAGTTATACCTTGTAGAAAAACCTCTTGATCTTCTACCGTATTCCTCTTCTAACCTTGGACGTTGTGTGGGCAACGATCTACCGAGATGAGAAACCACCAACCACCTTCTTCTCCTCCAAGCAAGGTTCGGCCACAAAGGAAAACTTCACCAAGGAGAAAAACCAAAATACTAACCAAGCTCCAAGAGATGCTAGCTTTCTCTCCTTCTTCTTCTTCTTCTCCAAGTAGTATCCGGCCACCACAAGAGCTCCAAGGGAGAGAGAGATTCGGCCACCACAAGAGGAAGAGAGGAGAGGATGGCCCCACACACCAAGAAAAAGAGGGAGAGAAATAATAGATGTTGTGTCTCATGAAGGCACCCTCACCCCTTCTTTTATATTCCTTGGCCTAGGCAAATTAGGAAATTTAATTACAATAAAATTTCCTCAATTTCCTTGACATGATTTAATTGAGAAAAATAAAATAAAATTTCCCAATTAAATCTACATTGGCCGGCCACATCATTGGAGAACAAATTGGACAAGTTTCAATCAACAATTAAAACTTCCTAATTTGTTTCCGGAAATTTTAAAATTAAAATTTCTCTTTAAAAATCTCTACATGGTTAATAAAAGAAATTTCTATAATTTTAATTTTACAACATGTGTATAATTTTAAAGAGAAAATAAAATATCTCACCAATCTACAAATAAGGAAAGAGATCTAATCTCTTTCTTTAATCTTTGTAAATTTTACAAGAGAGATAATTTAATTTAAATTCTCTTTAATAAATTATTTCTTCCACATAATAAAAATTAAAATTAAAATTTCTTTTTAATTTAATTTGGTCGGCCCCCACTAGCTTGGGTTCAAGCTAGGGCCAGCCACCCCAATTTATACCTAGGCCGGCCCTAGCTTGGTTCCCAAGCTAGATTGGCCGACCCCCTATTGGTGGATATAGAAGGTGGGTATAGGTGGGTATAGTACTCTATAAATAAGAGGCTACGATAGGGACCGAGAGGAGGAATTGGTTTTGGTCTCCCGATAAAATTAAGCATCTCGTGTTCGCCCCGAACACACAACTTAATTTTATCAATAATAATTCATTCCACTAGAGAACTATTATTGAACTACCGCATCAATCCCAAATTACATTTTTGGGCTCCTTCTTATTATGAGTGTGTTAGTCTCCCTGTGTTTAAGATATCGAACGTCCACTAATTAAGTGAGTTACTGACAACTCATTTAATTAATATCTTAGTCCAAGAGTAGTACCACTCAACCTTATCGTCATGTCGGACTAAGTCCACCTGCAGGGTTTAACATGACAATCCTTATGAGCTCCTCTTGGGGACATTATCAACCTAGTATCTCTAGGACACAGTTTCCTTCTATAATCAACAACACACACTATAAATGATACCATTTCCCAACTTATCGAGCTTATTGATTCATCGAACTAAACCTCACCCATTGATAAATTAAAGAAATAAATATCAAATATATGTGCTTGTTATTATATCAGGATTAAGAGCACACACTTCCATAATAACCGAGGTCTTTGTTTCTTTATAAAGTCAGTATAAAAGAAACGACCTCAAATGGTCCTACTCAATACACTCTAAGTGTACTAGTGTAATTATACAGTCAAGATAAACTGATACCTAATTACACTACGACCTTCTAATGGTTTGTTCCTTTCCATTTTGGTCGTGAGCTACTGTTTATAATTTATAAGGTACTGATAACATCATCTTCTGCATGTGACACCACATACTATGTTATCTACAGTATAAATTAATTGAACAACTACAACTAAATGTAGACAATTTGACCAAATGTGATTCTTTATTCATAATGAATGTTTACAAAGCTTAGGCTTTCAGTATACACTCCAACAAAAAGATGAGTATTTTCTTCAATTTATCATATTGGAAAAATAATGTGATACGTCACAATCTTGATCTTATGCATATTGAAAAGAATGTGTGTGAATCAATTTGTGGGGCATTGCTAAATATGGAAAGGAAAACGAAAGATAATATTAAATCACGTCTTGATTTGCAAGAAATTGGGATAAGATCAACGCTTCATCCTATTGAGAAGGGACTGGGTAGAGTTTACTTGCCTCCAGCATGTTATTCAATAGGGAAAAAAGAGAAGAGTACATTTTGCAAGGTTTTGAAAAAAGTTAAAGTTCCAGATGGCTATACATCTAACATTTCATGATGTGTTCAAATAAAACCAGCAAAATTAATTGGTCTAAAAATCCATGATAACCATATTTTGATGCAACAGTTGTTGCTGGTAGCACTACGTAAAACTTTGTCTAAATCAGTTTGGAATCCTTTGATTAGATTATGTAGGTATTTCAGAGGGTTATGTTCTAAAGTAATTTCTCCTACTGATATGGTTCGTCTGAGGAGAGATATTGCGGTGATTCTCTATCAACTGGAGAAAATTTTTCCTCCCTCATTTTTTGACATAATGATTCATTTGACTATACATTTGGCTATTGAAGTACAACTTGCTAGACTAGTTTACTATCGTTGGATGTATCTGTTGGTTGCTACTCGGAAAACCTAGAGGTTCCACTGTACAAAAATTTTGTACAAAGGTCTGAACCTTTTCCTAGCTACCATGTGTTCTTTTAAATTAAATTTTGGATCGCCTGCGGAACTTAACACGTTTGATCCAAAACTTAATTTATTCGTTCTTTTAGGTTTTGACTTGGGTCTCCTACGGAACTTAACACGTTCGACCCAAATCACCTTAAGTTATTAATTCAATTAAATATTAATTTCCATAATTGGTTCTCAGTACTGACGTGGTGAGGCAGATGGCCTTCTTGGATATGGGAGCAACCACCACCGACTAGACAAAACCTTTTATGGAAAGCTAATATTTAATTTCCTAAAATAACTTTAGGTTAACCGAAAAGAACAATCAAATCACAAGGGAAAAAAAACAAAAGAACACAACATCGAAAAATATATTCGAAATACTAGAATCGCATGCCTCTTGTATTTGGTATTATTTCCAAAAATAACTAGTATGATGCGGAAAGAAAAATTACTAGTTATACCTTTTAGAAAGACCTCTTGATCTTCTACCATATTCCTCTTCTAACCTCGGACGTTGTGTGGGCAACGTTCTTCCGAGATGAGAAACCACCAATCACCTTCTTCTTCCTTGCAAGTTTCGGCCATCAAAACATCTTCTAGGATGAAGAGGTTCGGCCACCACCACCATGCTCCAAGGGATGCTAGAAACGAGGCTTGCTTTCTCTCCTTCTTCTCCTTCCTTGATCCGGCCACTAACAAAAGCTCCACCAAGAGATAAGTTTCGGCCAACAAGAGGAGAGGAGAGAAATAGGGTCGGCCACACCACCAAGGAAAAGAGGGAGAAAAATAGAATAGAGTCGTTAGCCTTGAAGCCTCCTCTACCCCCTCTTTTATAATCCTTGATCCTGGCAAATAAGGAAAATTTAATAAAAATTTCCTTAATTCTTTTTCCATTGAAAAGGAAAATTTTATTTAATTAAAAATAAAATTTCTTCTCCAATTTATTTGGCCGGCCACACAATATAATTTCTAAGCAAATAAAATTTTAAACACAAATTAAAACTTCCTTATTTGCTTCCTGAAATTTATAAAATTTCTCCAATAATTTTTATTCCTTCATGATTGGTTTATAAAAAGGAAATTTAATAAATTAAAATCTTTCTTTTAAACATGTGGATAAAAAGAAAGTTATCTCTAAAAATTAAAATCTCTTTTAATTTACAAATAAGGAAAGATATCAAATCTTTTCTTAATCTTTTGTAGAAACTTATAAAAGAGAATATTTAATTTTAAACTCTCTTTTAAATCATGAACATAGTTTAAAAAGGAAAGTTTTCTTAAAATTTAAAATCCTCCTTTAATCAACAAATAAGGAAAGATTTCAAATTTTAAACTCTCTTTTAAACATGTAGATGATTTACAAATAAGGAAAGTTTTTACCAAAAATTAAAATCATCCTTTTAAACTACAAATAAGGAAAGAGATTAATCTCTTCTCTTAATCTTTTGTAGAATGCTATAAAAGGAAATTTTTTTAATTTTTAAACTCTCTTTCAAAATCATGATATCCACATAAGAAATAATTTTAATAAAAATCCTTTTTAATATTCTAGTGGTCGGCCACCTAAGCTTGGGACCCAAGCTTTGGCCGGCCACCTACATGACTCATCCACTTGATCTTGGCCGGCCCTAACTTGGGTTCCAAGCTAGCTTGGCCGGCCCCATTGGATGGGTAAGAAGGTGGGTATGCGGTGGGTATAAATCTCTATATACTAGAGGCTACGATAGGGACCGAGAGGAAGAATTGGTTTTGGTCTCCTGATGAAATTAAGCATCCCGTGTTCGCCCCGAACACACAACTTAATTTCATCAATAATAATTCATTCAACTAAAGAACTATTATTGAACTACCGCACCAATCCCAAATTACATTTTAGGCTCCTTCTTATTATGAGTGTGTTAGTCTCCCTGTGTTTAAGATAACAAATGTCCACTAATTAAGTAAGTTACTGACAACTCACTTAATTAATATCTAGCTCCAAGAGTAGTACCACTCAACTTTATCGTCATGTCGGACTAAGTCCACCTGCAGGGTTTAACATGGCAATCCTTATGAGCTCCTCTTGGGGACATTCTCAACCTAGATCACTAGGACACAGTTTCCTTCTATAATCAACAACACACACTATAAGTGATATCATTTACCAACTTATTGGGCTTATTGATTTATCGAACTAAATCTCACCCATTGACAAATTAAAGAAATAAATATCAAATATATGTGCTTGTTATTATATTAGGATTAAGAGCACACACCTCCATAATAACTGAGGTCTTTGTTCCTTTATAAAGTCAGTATAAAAGGAACGACCTCAAATGGTCCTACTTAATACACTCTAAGTGTACTAGTGTAATTATATAGTTAAGATAAACTAATACCTAATTACACTACGACCTTCCAATGGTTTGTTCCTTTCCATCTTGGTCGTGAGCTACTGTTTATAATTTATAAGGAACTGATAACATGATCTTTTGTGTGTGGCACCACATACCGTGTTATCTACAATATAAATTAATTGAGCAACTACATTTATCATAAATGTAGACATTTGATCAATGTGATTCTTATTTCTATATAAATGTTTATACCAAAAGCTAGGCTTTTAGTATACACTCTAACAATCTCCCACTTATACTAAAAGACTAAGTTGTCATATCTGCTGCCATACATCTGATTCCCAACCCTTCAACATGCCCATCAAAAGCTCTTGCCTTAAGAACCTTAGTGAAAGGATCTATAGGTCATCACCTGATGCAATCTAGGCGGCAACAACTTCTCCTCGTTTATACGATTTCTCGTATTGGGTGGTACTTGCGCTCTATTATGTTTACTTGCCTTATAGACTTATGGTTTCTTCGAGTTTGCTACTGCACCAACATTATTATAATAAATTGTAATAATCTTTAGACAAACCAGAAATCATATCTAAGTCTATCTTGAGGTTATTGAGTCATTCAGCTTTTATGGCTACCTCAGAGGCTTGCCATATACTAAGCTTCTATGGTGGAGTCCAGAAAAACCCCTATGCTTATCACTTTTTCATAGTTATGACTTTACCCCCTAAAGTAAACACAAAACCCCGAGGTTGACTTATTATTGTCCCTATCTGATTGGAAGTCAAAATCCATGTAACCCACAGGGACCTAATTAACTGCCTTGTAAGCTAGCATATAATCTCTAGCGCCTCTAAGGTACTTTAATATATGCTTTACTGCAGTCCAATGTCCTTGTCTAGGGTTACTTTGATATCTGCTAGCTATGCCCTTGGTAAAATAGATTTCTGATCTCGTGCATAGCATACATTAGGTTGTCTAACTGCCGAAGCATAAAGAACTGCCTACATGTCCTCAATCTCCTTTGATGTCATCGGAGACATCTCTTTAGATAAAGACACTCCATGCTTAAAAGGTAAGAAACCTTTCGAGGAGTTTTGCATGCTTAAAACGAGCAAGGATTTTCTGATGTATCAAGCTTGGGATAAGTAAAATATATTTTTTCTTTCGATCCCTTATTATTTTGATCTCAAAAATATATACATTCTCCCAAGTCCTTTATATCGAATTATTTGGACAACCATACCTTACTTCTGACAACATTTTGATATTGTTTCCAACTACCAAAAATGTTATCTACGTATAGTACAAGAAATACCACCACGTTTCCATCACACCTTTTATATACACAAGACTTATCCGTTTACTCAATAAATCCATAGGTCTGGATTACTTTGATAAACTGGATGTTCCAAGACCTTGAAGCTTTGCCTCAGTCCATAGGCTGATTGAGCTTGCACACAAGATGCTCTTAGCCCTTTGCAATGAACCCTTCTAGTTGCTTTATATGGATGCTTTCATCAAGACTTCCATTAAGGAATGCTGTCTTGACATCCACTTACCAAATAGATAAAAGAATCCGGATAGACTTAAGCATGGCTACCAGTGAAAAAGTTTCTTTTTTCATCAAGCCTTGCTTTGAAAGTTACTACCTTCCTTTCTATCCCTCTTTTCCTATTATAGACCTTTTTACACCCAAAGGCTTTTACACCATTTGATGGTTCTACAAGCTTCCAGATTTTATTAGAATACATATATTCTAATTCTGTTATTCATTACTCTTTGCCAAGATGTTGTATCTTTATCTTGGAGTGTTTCGTCATATGTCCGGATATTAGGTTCATGTCCTCCAGGGATCGAGTCCAAAAACTCTCCCAAAACATGAATCTTTTTAGGTCGCCTAACAACCCTCCCACTACGACAAGGCACTTTCTGTAATTGTGTATCATTTGTGATACGTGTTGCAGTTTTCTTATGGTATCTCATCTTGTACAGTTGGTACTAGATTAGACATGCCTTTTATTATTTCCTTAAGAACAAATTTTCTTATGGGCACATGGTTTATTACATAGTCCTTTTCTAAAAATCGGTCATTGATGCTAACAATGACCTTCTGATTTTTAAGACTATAAACCTACTTTCATTTCACTAGGATAACCCACAAACAAGTGAATTCCTGTCCAACTTATCATTGTCTCTCTTCTGCATATATGCTAGATTACCCGAATCCGAATATGCTTCGAAATAGGCCTACGCCTATTCAACAATTCTATATGAGTAGAGAGTTCTGACTTTAGAAGGTACTATATTCACTCCCGTTTCCAGAGTATATCCTTAAAATGATTTTGATAATATTCTTAATAACTCATCAATCTACTTATTTCCATAAGAGTCCTATACCTTCCTTTTCCTACACCATTCTGTTGGGGTATACCAGGTGCAGTTAGTTGGGATTCAATCCCTACTTCTGATAAATGACTCCTAAATTCTCCCAAGAGGTACTTGCCACTACGATCTTACCGTAGTGTCTTGATACTTTTACTTTGTCGTTTCTCCACATCAACCTCGTACTCTTTGAATTAATCAAAGCACTTAGACTTGTGGCACATCAAGTAAATATATCCGTATCTCAAATAGTTGTCTATAAAATAGATGAAATATTTGAAACAACATCTTGCCTGGATGCTCACAGGATCACATAAATCAGAATGAACCAATTCCAATATATCTTTGACTCCATACCCCTTAGACTTAAAAGCTTCTTGGTTATTTTTCCTTCCAAGTAAGACTCGTAGGTTGGAAAGATTTCCACTACTAATGAACCCAAAAGTTCATCAGCTACCAATGAATCCTACTCAAGTTAATATAACCTAGCCTTAGAAGCCAAAGATATAATTGGTTCATTTTCGAAGGTTACTTTCTCTTAAAGTTAGAAGATGTGTTACTAATTTCCATTTGTTGCATCGTGAGAGTTATTGGATTTATAAATTGCCAACCAACGTACCAGAATAGATAACTCCCCTCTTTTTCTTAATAACAACTTTGTTATTTAAAAGAGGCAGAATATCGAGTTCTTTGAATAGTTTAGAAATTGAAAACTAGTTCTTTCTAAACTAGGTGCGTAAAGACAATTACTCAAAAATCCATGTTTTATTCTTATCAAAAGATAAACATCTCCCACTGCAACAGCTACCATTTTTACAGTAGTGCCCATGTAGACGGTGTTTTAATTTTCATTTAGTTGTCGGGTTTCCTGGAACCCTGCAATGAATTGCGGACATGATTAATGGCATCTGTATCTACACTCCAGGTTCTGGTAGATAACACCACTAAACATGTTTCAACTAATGAATTAAATACACCTATATTGTTCTTAGTTCTAAGAAGACAGTCTACCTTAATATCCAAGTTCTATTTCCAATCATTAGAATTGGGATTACTAAGTCTTTCTTATAGTATGACTACTAGGGGATTGACAAACATTTTAAATCCTAAGAATCACAAAAATACTTAGTCAAGATCAACTCCTTAAAAATCCCCATGAATTTTGTATGCCACGATAGTGTGGACGTATACAAAATCGAAGAGGAGATTTTATTCATTAATTTTATTATCTCGTCATCTTTACTTTATGACGAATAAAATTAATAGTTGATCTGTCTTTGATCAAATATTTGGTCAAAAACTTTTGAATTTTAAAAAAAAATATTGATTCCTCAAACAATATTATTTAAATTCACCAACACCTCAAACACCGTGAATTTTGCATGCCACGTTAGTGTGGACGTATACAAATTCAACATTTGTAAAGGAGGTTTTAACCCATTAATTTTATTATCTTGTCAACCTAACTTTTTGACAAATAAAACTAATAGTTGGTATCATTTGGTCACACAAATAATAGCAGTGACTCCGATGGGGAGGATACTATTAGATGTGTCTAAGTGTATACCATTATTTGACACTAAGTCCATTAATAAGATTATGCCCCTTCCGTTGGGGAAGATCACACGCTCTTAATTAACTTCCTATAGTCATCCAAAAATGAAAGTCTGTTCTAGTGATCCATAAACAAGCTCATCCGTTATGGAGGAAGGCACTCAGAGCCAACGCGCAAGCTTGTTTGCATCACTTACAAACCAGTAATGGAGACCATGGGATTTACTTAAAAATCCCTCTCCCACTTAGTTATTTATAAATGAAGAATTTTAACTATGCTAGCCTACTAAATATGTAAACTAACATGCACACACAGCACAATATAAAAGCAATAAATAGAAAATCTAATTTTCAACTATTATGGCTTTTATCTCTTGTTGTCCTCCGTGTGTTGTCATCCCAAGCTATTGGCCACTGCCACCGGGTCTAGCTGTCGCATCCATCTTGCTCCTAGTTCCGCTGCGCCTCTGGTCCTTAGAAGGTTCCACGCTTTGCAAGATTCGATCCGCGACATAAATAAAATTTTACATTTTGATCCTATATTTCTCGAAGGAATGTACATGTAAACTAGATCGAACATAAAATAAAATTTACATCCATCGATCCTATATTCCATAAAAGAAACGTACATATAACTAGATCAAAAATGAAATCCTAATAAAACTAAATACAGCTCCTGCTGTATTTTATAATACAATCATGCACACACAATAAAATGCCCTTGACATGTCCAAGGGTCCAATCACACACATAATAACTATAAGCCATAATAGTTGGATCCTGCATCCACAAAGTTAGCACATCCTACTATTATCCTGCCTAAATTATGTATGACATGTGCATAAATAAACTAATACCAAATACACAGAGGCAAAACCCTAGCTCTGATACCAATTGTTGGATGCTACTCGGAAAACCTAGAGGTTCCACTGTACAAAAATTTTGTACAAAGGTCTGAACCTTTTCCTAGCTACCATGTGTTCTTTTAAATTAAATTTTGGATCGCCTGTGGAACGTAACACGTTTGATCCAAAACTTAATTTATTCGTTCTTTTAGGTTTTGACTTGGGTCTCCTGCGGAACTTAACACGTTCGACCCAAATCACCTTAAGTTATTAATTCCATTAAATATTAATTTCCATAATTGGTTCCTAGTACTGACATGGTGAGGCACATGGCCTTCTTGGATATGGGAGCAACCACCACCGACTAGACAAAACCTTTTATGGAAAGCTAATATTTAATTTCCTAAAATAACTTTAGGTTAACCGAAAAGAACAATCAAATCACAAGGGAAAAAAAACAAAAGAACACAATATCGAAAAACATATTCGAAATACTAGAATCGCATGCCTCTTGTATTTGGTATTATTTCCAAAAATAACTAGTATGATGCGGAAAGAAAAATTACTAGTTATACCTTTTAGAAAGACCTCTTGATCTTCTACCATATTCCTCTTCTAACCTCGGACGTTATGTGGGCAACGTTCTTCCGAGATGAGAAACCACCAATCACCTTCTTCTTCCTTGCAAGTTTCGGCCATCAAAACATCTTCTAGGATGAAGAGGTTCGGCCACCACCACCATGCTCCAAGGGATGCTAGAAACGAGGCTTGCTTTCTCTCCTTCTTCTCCTTCCTTGATCCGGCCACTAACAAAAGCTCCACCAAGAGATAAGTTTCGGCCAACAAGAGGAGAGGAGAGAAATAGGGCCGGCCACACCACCAAGGAAAAGAGGGAGAAAAATATAATAGAGTCGTTAGCCTTGAAGCCTCCTCTACCCCCTCTTTTATAATCCTTGATCCTGGCAAATAAGGAAAATTTAATAAAAATTTCCTTAATTCTTTTTCCATTGAAAAGGAAAAATTTATTTAATTAAAAATAAAATTTCTTCTCCAATTTATTTGGCCGGCCACACAATATAATTTCCAAGCAAATAAAATTTTAAACACAAATTAAAACTTCCTTATTTGCTTCCTGAAATTTATAAAATTTCTCCAATAATTTGTATCCCTTCATGATTGGTTTATAAAAAGGAAATTTAATAAATTAAAATCTTTCTTTTAAACATGTGGATAAAAAGAAAGTTATCTCTAAAAATTAAAATCTCTTTTAATCTATAAATAAGGAAAGATATCAAATCTTTTCTTAATCTTTTGTAGAAACTTATAAAAGAGAATATTTAATTTTAAACTCTCTTTTAAATCATGAACATAGTTTAAAAAGGAAAGTTTTCTTAAAATTTAAAATCCTCCTTTAATCAACAAATAAGGAAAGATTTCAAATTTTAAACTCTCTTTTAAACATGTAGATGATTTACAAATAAGGAAAGTTTTTACCAAAAATTAAAACCATCCTTTTAAACTACAAATAAGGAAAGAGATTAATCTCTTCTCTTAATCTTTTGTAGAATGTTATAAAAGGAAATTTTTTTAATTTTTAAACTCTCTTTCAAAATCATGATATCCACATAAGAAATAATTTTAATAAAAATCCTTTTTAATATTCTAGTGGCCGGCCACCTAAGCTTGGGACCCAAGCTTTGGCCGGCCACCTACATGACTCTTCCACTTGATCTTGGCCGGCCCTAGCTTGGGTTCCAAGCTAGCTTGGCCGGCCCCATTGGATGGGTAAGAAGGTGGGTATGCGGTGGGTATAAATCTCTATATACTAGAGGCTACGATAGGGACCGAGAGGAAGAATTGGTTTTGGTCTCCTGATGAAATTAAGCATCCTGAACACACAACTTAATTTCATCAATAATAATTCATTCCACTAAAGAACTATTATTGAACTACCGCACCAATCCCAAATTACATTTTGGGCTCCTTCTTATTATGAGTGTGTTAGTCTCCCTGTGTTTAAGATAACAAATGTCCACTAATTAAGTAAGTTACTGACAACTCACTTAATTAATATCTAGCTCCAAGAGTAGTACCACTCAACTTTATCGTCATGTCGGACTAAGTCCACCTGCAGGGTTTAACATGACAATCCTTATGAGCTCCTCTTGGGGACATTCTCAACCTAGATCACTAGGACACAGTTTCCTTCTATAATCAACAACACACACTATAAGTGATATCATTTCTCAACTTATCGGGCTTATTGATTTATCGAACTAAATCTCACCCATTGACAAATTAAAGAAATAAATATCAAATATATGTGCTTGTTATTATATTAGGATTAAGAGCACACACTTCCATAATAACTGAGATCTTTGTTCCTTTATAAAGTCAGTATAAAAGGAACGACCTCAAATGGTCCTACTCAATACACTCTAAGTGTACTAGTGTAATTATATAGTTAAGATAAACTAATACCTAATTACACTACGACCTTCCAATGGTTTGTTCCTTTCCATCTTGGTCGTGAGCTACTGTTTATAATTTATAAGGAACTGATAACATGATCTTTTGTGTGTGGCACCACACACCGTGTTATCTACAATATAAATTAATTGAGCAACTACATTTATCATAAATGTAGACATTTGACCAATGTGATTCTTATTTCTATATAAATGTTTATACCAAAAGCTAGGCTTTTAGTATACACTCTAACAATATCCAATTGAAAGGTAATAGACAATTGTCTTAATAATATTATTTTATTTAAATTATTATTTTCACTAAATAATAAAAATATATATATTTTTGATATAAGCTACTTGGGAACATTGAAGTCATATGTCCAAAATAGAAGTCGGCTAGAAGGATCCATTGCTGAGGGGTATTTGGCTGAGGAATGTTTGACATTATGTTCCTTATATTTAGCTGATTATGTAGAGACAAGATTTAATCAATCAACGAGAAATGATGATACAACTATCGGCTCAACATTTGCATTGGACGTGTTTACAACCTCTGGTTATGCACTTGGAAAGGCCATTGCAACTAAGTTTGATGATGAGACATTAAAGAAGGCACATCAATATGTGTTATTCAACTGTCATTTCGTACAATCTTATTTAGAGTATGTTATTATATATTTCATCGTGTTAAATATACAATCATCGATGTTTATCAAATCATCATTTTTAATTTGTAATGAACATCGTCAAATTTTGAATCTTAGTCATTCTGGTCTTCCACCTCACCAAATTGAACGTATACATAGTGAGTCTTTTGCATCTTAGTTTGCCAAACATGTAAGTTTGTGTTGTAATTATCATTAAAGTTATATATTATGATTTTTATACATATTTTATCAACTTTTTCTTGTGTACTAGATCGAAAATACAAATCCTTCACAAGATGATCCAATATCAAATAATCTGACATCACTTGCCAGAGGCTCGAATTTCATAGGGATACGATATGAAAAATTCATTTCCAACGGATTTAGGTTTCATACAAAAGAAGTGGAATGCAAGAGAAAAACTCAGAATTGTGGTGTAATTGTTCGGGCTACTACTTCAAGTTTTTCAAGTATATTAGAGATCAGAATCCAATATCAAGTGAACTTGATTATTATAGAATTTTGCAAAATGTGATTAAGTTAGATTATGAGGGAGGTCGAAAAGTTGTTTTATTTTAATGTGATTGGGTCTCCAAAGGAAAATGACTAAAACTAGACGAGGATAGTTTTATGTTGGCCAATTTTACAAATGTGAAGCGCCATAATGATCCTTATATTTTAACATCCCAGGCCATGTAAGTTTTTTATGTGGAAGATCCAGTTGATTGTAATTGGCATGTAATTATCACCACCGATGCACGAGAACATTATAAAATGCAACCTATGGCAAATGTTGATACATATCTTCAAAGTTGTATTGGTAATCCTGAAGACAACAATGATCATGAAGAAATCGTTTGGGTTCGGGATGATGCTATAGGAGTTGAAATTGATATTGATACATGATGAGATTCCGTTTATGATGAGATTTTGTCTAGCATATGTAATTTTTATGTTTAATTAATATGATATAAAGTGATAGTAGGAGAGTAGATTTGCCATATATATGTTATTTTCAGTGTTCACTATGGACCTTTTATTTATCATATCAAAGGATATATAATTAACTTTCTTTTTATCTATAAATTGTAACTTTTGCTCTTGATAGGAATGGCTTGTGACGGTAAAATTGTTGGAAAACCTCATTTTTAACATCAAGACAAGGCAAATACACAATCTCGAATTATGATTGCCAATCACGCAGCCCGAAATTCAAAAATAGGTTAGAACTTTCTTATTTATAATTATGGTTATTTCATGTTTTATTTATCCTATATAACTTACTTTTGATAGGATTGACTCTTAAAAGTAAAAATGTCGGAAAACCTCGTTTCCAACTTCAAGATAGGGCAAATACTCAACCACATATTTTGATTGGCAATCACGCAACTCAAAACTCAAAAGAAAGAGGTAGCATCTTATTTTATACATCAACAATCTATTGTTTTCTTTTGTATGGTTGGATTTGATGCTATCTCTTTCTATTGATTCGAAAATCAAAAGCTAACTATTGATTTGTATTTGTATGATTGTATTTGTATGATTGGATTTGCATGAACTATTAGTTACCATAGTGCTGCTTTCCATCAGCATGGAGTATTAGTTACCATAGTGCTACATTCCAAGCTTTTTCTTTTGCCCTGTGCTGCTTTCCATCAGCATGGAGTAGTTATAATATTGGAGCAATTTATCTTGCAATAAATCCTGTTTTTCATGCTCGTACCAAGTAGGTAGAGATTGATTTTCATTTTATTCACGAGCATGTGGCAACTCGACAACTTTTGATTTCTTACATCTCTATGGAAGATCAAATTGCTGATATATTTACCAAGCCATTATCTAGACAACGTTTCACCAAGTTAGCACTAAACTCAACGTTCAGCCACTCCCGTTGAGTTTGTCAAGGGTAATGACAATAATAGAAATAATCTCAAATTGATTTCAATCAATTGAGATTTATTATATTTGGTATCGCAATCAAGATCGAGATGAATCAAATAGGAAAAATAATATTTCCAAGTCTATTATATTTCTATAATTACGATTGTATATTTTATTTAATCTTTCCATTATTATTTTAAACAACTTGTATCAAATAAACCTATTGACTTTAGTAATAAAATTATCAAAAAAAAAACTTTATATTATTTCTTTCCTCTACCTATTATTTTCTACAAGCATTAATCTTCCCAACTGCACAATCTGTGCGTTAGCCCTCAAGGTATAAGAGAGAAAATCCCATCATTGATAGATTGATATCTACCGAAATGGATAACGATCTGCACATATATGAGGCCATCTCATATCTGTTGATGTATACATGGAGTTCATAGTATTTTTATTCAGATTTGCATGAACTGGTGCAAAGAAATCATTCATTCGTATACTTTGTGCTGAATAATTTTGTAGTTTCATATTTGTGTTGTCTCTCAAGCTGGCTAATTTGATTTCTTTGGTGATCAATCTTGAAATGTGTTTGATCATGACTTCCAATTGTTCATTTGGCTTTGTAGTAGGCATTCTCTATCAAAGCTAAAATTGTTGAGAGCTGCTGCCCCCAATGTCACGCCCCAGAGGAGTCCCTGTCTGAAGAAATTTCGGCAGCACCTCCCCTGTACGGGTGACAATCTGAAGCACATCTACAGGCATAATATACCTCAGCCACATGCGGCTGGAATCATAACAATAAAAGAAAACAACCACCACGCAGTTAATATCAAATTCAGCCTCTGGCTGACACAACCACGCAATTAAAAGTAAAGCAGCCCACTCGGCTGTACCAAAACCAAAACACAACAAAAAAAAACTGACAGAAACCAAATACAACCAAACACAAAACTGCTAGCCGGCTAGGCTTACACAACCAACAACAAATACAAAATACCACATAACAACATCAACACTCCAAAAACAAAACCGGAGTACAGAGCTAAACAAACTGATACATAAACAAACAAAACATACGTGAAACCGATAAGTCTTCTGATGTGACGTGGGGACCAGCAGACAGGATATTCCAAGCGACACCAAAACCAACCTGGTACCTGAAAAAGATAGTATCAACGGGGGTGAGTTCAACAACTCAGCGAATACCAATGGACATGAGTAGTAAGATGTATCTAACAGCAATAAACATGGAATACAGCTTCCTAATCATATATAGGGAATATGCAAAACTGAAAGGTAACTGAGGAAGCTGTACTCACCAGGAACTCCTATCCAAACAAAAGGGTCGTCAAACCGAAAGTGTCAATAATCCTGTATGCAGGTCAAAAGTATGCATCCAACCAAAATGCAGCAACCAAATGCAGCAAACACAATCATAAGAATATAAATGCATCAATGCATATGATGCTAATGATGCGTCCTGGTCACCCCTGACGCCAGTCAGTCATCTCACACACAAATGGTGAGACCGAGTGGGTAGGGCTGTGACAACCGTGCACTCTGTCGTCACTACTCCTGATGAGTGACCGAGTGGACGGGATGCTGTCGGAGTACTCCTGTCCTGTGACCCCAAATCATAAATGGGGAGCTCAATGCTCTCATCTCCCGGTACACGATGACGGGGAGGTATCTCTGCCGGCTACCACGCTGAGTCACCTGACCAACGGAGCCAAACAGAGTCCACCGTCTGCCGGCTACCACGCTGCTACACTAAATGCCAGCGGAGCCAAACAGAGCGGAACTGTCTGCCGGCTACCACGCTGAGACCTCAGACCAACGGAGCCAAATAGCAGAACCGCCACACACCTACCTAATATACCACAAATCCATGAGTGGTGGTGTGTGCAGTACATGTAACTAGCGATGTGCTCAACTATAGTGGAGACGACAATCGCGCAGCATGCAATCATGATGCATGACACTAAGCATAGTCATAAACTGATCAGCATAACCATATCCATATATGTATAATATGGGTACCACAGTATCAGTGAGTCAAATCCACGAATCTAGGGTATACAGATCCTCTATGGTATAACAACCTAGATCCTAAACATATCCTCCTTCCATAACATATGTACCAACAATATACATAGATCAAAGAATCAGAGTCTAGGTACACGAATCATATATGATATACAAATAGAGGTACACAAGCCAGGTATGGTATAAAAACCTAGGTATCAGATAATCTAGATACACCTGCCAGAAATAAAATTCAGAACCTAGTCCTAACCTCAATAGAGCATGGTATGTCACTTACTCTAGGAACTAAGGTACTCATGGTAATAAAGTACTCATGGTAATAAAGTACTCATGGCAATAAGATACTCATGGTAACAAATCACGAGATATAAGCACGGATACATAACAAGCGACAAACCTAACATGCTATGGATATCAAACAGTGACATACCAAAGACAAACATGTTCATTGCTTGTAGCTATAAAGTACTATGCATATCCAAATGACGATATCATAAAAGATAAGTCAAGAGGTACCCGCCTTTATACGTAGTCTGTATCGCAATAAATCTCGTATCCAGGCGTTTGTCTCCAAACAAAGTCCTGCAACACACGATATACAGATTTAGCTAACTACATAAATTTATTAGCTAAATCAAATCTCAAACTAAATATCGATCAGTTATGGTTAGCTCCATTAACTCTAATCGTTCCACCATTCGGACCAATCCCTACTATCTTTGATTCAATTTGCACCAGTATGATAAAACAATGAATTGACCTCCAACAACTCATAAATTTCTAGAAGATTACCTGTTTGATCAGTGTCGGAGCGCGTTCACTGCGGTAATGGTGACCGAACTAGTGCTATTTGGGAATTTGGCCAAAGCTTCATGTCGAACCAAATGAGAAGTCCATTACAGACCCTAGAGCTAGGGAACCAGCCGAATCAAAGGGTCTAGTGGCAGCAACTATCCATGAATAGCCAATCCCTCACTAGAGCTACAATAGAATAGTTGCACTCCTATGCTTAACATCCCAAAACAGAAAATACCACCCGATTCTGCAAATCTAGAACCAAACACATCTTACCCGAATTCTAACTTGAGCTTCCTCTCTGATGCAAATCCGGATGTTGCTGTGATGCGCGAGGAAGAAAATCTCATCACCAGGGACTAAGGGATGGGAAGTATATGAAAGAGAATCAATTGGCACCCGGTGGTGACTGTGGCGGATCCACTAAGCTCAGCAAGGGCAGATCGACGATAATGGATCGTCGGCTAGGGCAAAGAGTGTCGGCTGTAGAATTCGGCCCAAGTGATGTGGTGGCTCTATGCCGGCACTAAAGAAACCCTCCGGATCAGAAAAGGGCAGAGAGGAGGCGTCGGGTTGCTGGCTGGTGCGAGGCCGAGAGAGGGCTGTCCTCCTCTCCCGACGCGGCGATTCTAGGGCTCACCTTCGGTGACAGCACAAGAAGAGGCAAGGCGATGCAAGTAGGAGTCGGCGCAAAGTGGAGAAGGAGAAGGGAGATGAAGAGAAGTGCCGACAGCGGAGGGGAAGAAGGAATTGGCGGCGCCGGGTTGGGAGATGAACCGAAGTGAAACCGCCGAGGAAATGAAGAGAAGCGGCGTCGGGGAAATGGAACGGGGAGAAAGAAAAGAAAAGGAAAAGAATAAAAATAAATAAACTTTTCCTCTCTTAAATGGGGTAGCCCAAACAGGATTTCCCGGGCCCAGTTTTCATCCCCGTAAACTCGTCCATACGAGCTTCGAAAAATTCCCGAAAAAATTTCAAAAATTCCGCAAAATTCCCTTATTAATATTCGCCTATTTTCGATATTTTACATTCTCCCCCACTAATAAAAATTTGATCCCCAAATTTCAGTTATCTACCATCAGCAAGTACTAACAATAAACAGAAAGTATAAATGCTGAACGGTAACCGAATCACATACCTCAAGTGAAAAGATGAGGATATCGAGCTCGGATCGTATCCTCAAGCTCCCAAGTAGCCTCCTCGTCCAAATAATACTGTCATCCGACTTTAACCAGTCGGATAGTCTTGTTCTGCAACTGACGCTCTTCCCGGTCTAGAATCCGTACCGGAACCTCCTCAGAGGTGACGTCAGACTGAATAAGAACTGAGATATCCATCAACACATGTGCTGGGTCAGCTATGTATCTCCTCAACATAAACGCATGGAATATGTCGTGAACATCTGCCAAAACTGGTGGTAACGCCAAATGATAAACTACCGATCCAATTTTCTCCAAGATCTGAAAAGATCCAATGCATCGTGAAGCTAACTTACCTCTGAGGTCAAATCTCTTCACCCCTTTTATGGGTGAAACTCGCAGAAAGATATGGTCGCCAATAAAGAACTCTAAGGGTCTACGTCTCTGATCAACATAACCCTTCTGGCCGTCCTGCGACTCTGACATCCTCCGTCTGATAGTACGGACCAACTCTGTCTCATGCTGAGCTCTATGAGGTCCCAACAATTGGGCCTCCCCAACCTCATCTCAGAGAGTGGGTGTCCGACAAGGCCTACCATACAACGCTTCAAACGGTGTCATCTGGACAGCCAAATGCAAACCGTTGTTGTAGGCGAATTCTACCAATGGCAAATGGTCCTCCCAACTGCCTTCAAAATCCAATACACAATACTTCAGCAAGTCCTCTAGAGTCTGAATGGTCCGCTGTGACTGTCCATCTGTATGCAGATGGAAAGTTGTATTGAAACAGAGCTGCGTGCCCAAGGCTTACTACAGTCTCTGTCAAAACGAGACGTGAACCGGGGGTCTCTATCCGAAACCATAGTCAACGGAACACCACGTAATCTGATGATCTCCCAGCAAAACAGATCTACCAATCGATCCAGGAAATCAGTCTTCCGGATCGCTAACGAGTGCGCAGATTGGGTTAATCAATAAACGATTACCCAAATCGTGTCATGACCTCATCGTGTTTTAGGCAGACTCACCACACAGTCCATGGTAATATGTTCCCATTTCCATTCAGGAATAGAAATCCGCTAAAATAATCCGGCAGGTATCTGGTGCTCAGCCCTCACCTGCTGACAGACAAGACATCTATCTACAATATCCGCGATGTCTGTCTTCATACTATTCCACCAATAGGAACACCTCAAATCTCGATACATTCGGGTCTTGCCTAGATGGATCGCAAATCGAGAACGATGAGCCTCCTGAAATAGCTCCGACAAAACCGGGTAAGACTGAGGTACGCATAATCTGCCTCGGTAGTATATAATACCCTCCTCGTCTCGTGTGAACTCGGTTTTGCTGCCTGGAAGCTATCTGGCTGCCTATAAATTGCAAATGTTGATCAGCAGCCTATACCTCTCGGATCCTCGTCCTGATCAACGACTGAACAACCATGGTAACACGAATACCTTTCTCTGTCCATTCTTACTCCTCAAGGCCTAACCTGGAAAAACCTTGAATCAAGTCTGTGACCACAACTCGGTGGCAAGCTAGAGTCCCTCCGGACTTCCTACTAAGTGCAACGGCAACAACATCAGCTCTCCTCGGGTGATAGCTAATGGTACAACCAAAATCCTTCAGGAACTTCATCCATCTCCTCTGTCGGAGATTAAGTTCCTGCTGAGTGAACAGACATTTGAGATTCTTATGGTCAGTGAGAATCTCAATTGTAACACCGCACCGATAATGCTGCCAAATCTTCAAGTCAAACATACTGGCATTCAATCACAAGTCATTTACTGGGTAGTTCTCCTCATACTCCCTCAACTACAGAGAAGTAGCAGACTACCCTGCCGTGCTGCATCAAAACAGCGCTCAACCCTGTAGAGATGCGTCGGTATAGAGCACGAATCCGTTCTCTCCAGAAGGTAAAACCAAAAATCGAAGCCGACACTAGTCTCCGCTTCAGCTCCTAGAAGCTGGTCTTGAAATCCTCAGTCCAAATAAACTTCATGCCTTTCATGGTCACGCGTGAAAGTAGCATAGCTATGCGGAAGAAACCCTCGATGAAAGGTCTATAATATCCTACGAGTCACAAAAGACTGCGGATCTCCTACACTGATTTCGGCTGTTCCCAACGGTAACAACCTCTATCTCCTGTGTAACCACGGTATACTCCTACTGGTGACCGTGTGTCTCAAACATCTCACAGGAGACTACCAAAATACGCACTACTGATCTTCACATATAGATGTTTCCATCAAAACATCTCTAGAACTATGCGAAGATGGTGTACGTGACTCACCTCAGATCCGAAATAGATCACAACATCGTCAACAAGACAATGGAAACCGATCCAAACATCCTAGGGATACCCAAATCATCGAGTCCATGCTAACATCTAGGGCACCGCAAGCCATAATGGTAAAACCAAGACACATAATGTCCGTATCACAGACATTACTAACAATAAGATCCTCAACAATAAACAGATCTAATCACCAACGATATATAATCACCAAAGAATAGAACCTCCAGTGTGAGAGCAATGCTCTATCACATGAAATACCACATATATGGGAGCAACGCTCTACCACAAGAAATCCTCCATATGTGGGAGCAACGCTCCACCACAAATAATCCAGAATATATATATCCACAATAAATATGGAAGCAATGCTCCGCTACAAACAATCCGCAATATGTAGGAGCAAGGCTCCACTACAAAACAATCCCTAAATATGTGGGAATCCAGAATATTTGGAAGCTATGCTCTACCACAAACGATCCATAACATGTGAGAGCTACGCTCTACCACAACAATACAAAAGTGCCCAAAGCACCTAACTATCTAGCTAGAGACTGCACAAGATCTCTCTACCACAGATCACTGTGGGTAGCCTAGGGTATAACCACCCAGTAAGCAAATCAAATCCATAGTCAACTCTATCATCCTCCTAGTGGGTCGGTCACCCACTAATGGAAAAATTAGTTGACAAGGTAAAACGACCAATATCATAATGTAGACATTTAATATTCTACATTTAACATAAGTAGAATCATCATGATGCTACCAACCATACATCTGACACACGTGCACACACAACATATGTATGATCGATATAATCCTCCGATTAGTACACACCAAAAATACTCACATCATAGGTATAAATCACCGTGATACCTCCAACAATGTATACCGAACCCGTGTGCACATATCAATATAGGTATAATCGACAATACACCTCAAACAACACTCACCTGACATATATACACATATGCCAAGAGTATAATCAACGTATACTTCCAATAAGGCATACAGGTGCATTCACAAATCACACAAAATCAACAAGATACCTCAGATACCACACCAAACTCATATGTATATATCACAACACTGATGTAGTCGACAAGATACTTCCAACATGACACTCACACCCATGTGCATATACCACGACACAGATTTAAATCGATAAGAAACCTCCAATATGTCAATCAGGCACGTACAGCTAACTAAATAGCTATAATCCACAAGGAACCTACAATAACCATATCTAGATGGGAATACCCACACTATTTACAAATGAACTATCCATCATAGAACTTCTTCAACTCATAACAATCATATGTACACTTCATACATATGCATAATCAGCATATTTAAAATCCAATCTACCACACAAACCCTACGCCACCTTCTAAGTTATCCTACAAGATACAAATAGTCTAAATTTAAGGTACCCACGGAATAGGATAAATCAATCCTCTAAAGACTGACCAAAATCGACAATGATATACGATCAACTCAGTCTTTTCCACGTCAGTACAAAACATGTACTCAAATGTGCTCTAGATATCAAACTAAGCACAAACAACCCAAAGATCAGCATCTCCATAAAAATAGGGTATGATGGTCCTCTACTGATCGGTCCAACAAAACTAAATCGGCCATCTACCAACTGATCAAGATTATATTAATCCCCTTTAAGCAACTATGGTAAATCAAACTTCTACTGACCGATCTCACAAGAGTAGATCAATTATCTACTAATGAAATTAACTAAGATAACATAGTATACTACTGGCTAGGTCAACATAAAGATATAAATACTATCCACTACCCAGCTATTAAAAGCAGAGGCTGGTATGTGCCTCAATCTGCTAACCAACTAGTAATAACATAAGCTAAAAACTACTAGTGTATGATATGATAAATCACCAGAAACTGTAACTCTTAATCTCTATCAAGGTCGATCATCATCAGGGTTTTACCTAATACATAAAATATCTACTATCTCAACTAGACAGGTACTAGTAAAGAGTGCTAATACATGTCACAAACTATAATAGTCAACGGTGCATATACTAACAAAAATGTAGGATAACAGTATACCAACATACCTCCTATAGCTTGGAGATGTCCTGCTGCTGCCAGGTCCCAAAACCCGAAAAGTCACATCAAGAAGACCAAAACAGAAAATCCGAAACACCGGGAAAATAAGACTCGTAAGTCGATCTCTGATACCAAATAAATTGGTTTCAGATAAATCTCGAAAATCCAGAACATATAGCAAGTATCGTATACCTGCTCTGATACCACTAAATTGTCACGCCCCAGAGGAGTCCCTGTCTGAAGAAATTTCGGCAGCACCTCCCCTGTACGGGTGACAATCTGAAGCACATCTACAGGCATAATATACCTCAGCCACATGCGGCTGGAATCATAACAATAAAAGAAAACAACCACCACGCAGTTAATATCAAATTCAGCCTCTGGCTGACACAACCACGCAATTAAAAGTAAAGCAGCCCACTCGGCTGTACCAAAACCAAAACACAACAAAAAAAAACTGACAGAAACCAAATACAACCAAACACAAAACTGCTAGCCGGCTAGGCTTACACAACCAACAACAAATACAAAATACCACATAACAACATCAACACTCCAAAAACAAAACCGGAGTACAGAGCTAAACAAACTGATATATAAACAAACAAAACATACGTGAAACCGATAAGTCTTCTGATGTGACGTGGGGACCAGCAGACAGGATATTCCAAGCGACACCAAAACCAACCTGGTACCTGAAAAAGATAGTATCAACGGGGGTGAGTTCAACAACTCAGCGAATACCAATGGACATGAGTAGTAAGATATATCTAACAGCAATAAACATGGAATACAGCTTCCTAATCATATATAGGGAATATGCAAAACTGAAAGGTAACTGAGGAAGCTGTACTCACCAGGAACTCCTATCCAGACAAAAGGGTCGTCAAACCGAAAGTGTCAATAATCCTGTATGCAGGTCAAAAGTATGCATCCAACCAAAATGCAGCAACCAAATGCAGCAAACACAATCATAAGAATATAAATGCATCAATGCATATGATGCTAATGATGCGTCCTGGTCACCCCTGACGCCAGTCAGTCATCTCACACACAAATGGTGAGACCGAATGGGTAGGGCTGTGACAACCATGCACTCTGTCGTCACTACTCCTGATGAGTGACCGAGTGGACGGGATGCTGTCGGAGTACTCCTGTCCTGTGACCCCAAATCATAAATGGGGGAGCTCAATGCTCTCATCTCCCGGTACACGATGACGGGGAGGTATCTCTGCCAGCTACCACGCTGAGTCACCTGACCAACGGAGCCAAACAGAGTCCACCGTCTGCCGGCTACTACGCTGCTACACTAAATGCCAGCGGAGCCAAACAGAGCGGAACTGTCTGCCGGCTACCACGCTGAGTCCTCAGACCAACGGAGCCAAACAGCAGAACCGCCACACACCTGTCTGATATACCACTAATCCATGAGTGGTGGTGTGTGCAGTACATGTAACTGGCGATGTGCTCAACTATAGTGGAGACGACAATCGCGCAGCATGCAATCATGATGCATGACACTAAGCATAGTCATAAACTGATCAGCATAACCATATCCATATATGTATAATATGGGTACCACAGTATCAGTGAGTCAAATCCACGAATCTAGGGTATACAGATCCTCTATGGTATAACAACCTAGATCCTAAACATATCCTCCTTCCATAACATATGTACCAACAATATACATAGATCAAAGAATCAGAGTCTAGGTACACGAATCATATATGATATACAAATAGAGGTACACAAGCCAGGTATGGTATAAAAACCTAGGTATCAGATAATCTAGATACACCTGCCAGAAATAAAATCCAGAACCTAGTCCTAACCTCAATAGAGCATGGTATGTCACTTACTCTAGGAACTAAGGTACTCATGGTAATAAAGTACTCATGGCAATAAGATACTCATGGTAACAAATCACGAGATATAAGCACGGATACATAACAAGCGACAAACCTAACATGCTATGGATATCAAACAGTGACATACCAAAGACAAACATGTTCATTGCTTGTAGCTATAAAGTACTATGCATATCCAAATGACGATATCATAAAAGATAAGTCAAGAGGTACCCGCCTTTATACGTAGTCTGTATCGCAATAAATCTCGTATCCAGGCGTTTGTCTCCAAACAAAGTCCTGCAACACACAATATACAGATTTAGCTAACTACATAAATTTATTAGCTAAATAAAATCTCAAACTAAATATCGATCAGTTATGGTTAGCTCCATTAACTCTAATCGTTCCACCATTCGGACCAATCCCTACTATCTTTGATTCAATTTGCACCAGTATGATAAAACAATGAATTGACCTCCAACAACTCATAAATTTCTAGAAGATTACCTGTTTGATCAGTGTCGGAGCGCGTTCACTGCGGTAATGGTGACCGAACTAGTGCTATTTGGGAATTTGGCCAAAGCTTCATGTCGAACCAAATGAGAAGTCCATTACAGACCCTAGAGCTAGGGAACCAGCCGAATCAAAGGGTCTAGTGGCAGCAACTATCCATGAATAGCCAATCCCTCACTAGAGCTACAATAGAATAGTTGCACTCCTATGCTTAACATCCCAAAATAGAAAATACCACCCGATTCTGCAAATCTAGAACCAAACACATCTTACCCGAATTCTAACTTGAGCTTCCTCTCTGATGCAAATCCGGATGTTACTGTGATGCGCGAGGAAGAAAATCTCATCACCCGGGACTAAGGGATGGGAAGTATATGAAAGAGAATCAATTGGCAGCCGGTGGTGACTGTGGCGGATCCACTAAGCTCAGCAAGGGCAGATCGACGATAATGGATCGTCAGCTAGGGCAAAGAGTGTCGGCTGTAGAATTCGGCCCAGGTGATGTGGTGGCTCTATGCCGGCACGAAAGAAACCCTCCGGATCAGAAAAGGGCAGAGAGGAGGCGTCGGGTTGCTGGCTGGTGCGAGGCCGAGAGAGGGCTGTCCTCCTCTCCCGACGCGGCGATTCTAGGGCTCACCTTCGGCGACAGCACAAGAAGAGGCAAGGCGATGCAAGTAGGAGTCGGCGCAAAGTGGAGAAGGAGAAGGGAGATGAAGAGAAGTGCTCGACAGCGGAGGGGAAGAAGGAATTGGCGGCGCCGGGTTGGGAGATGAACCGAAGTGAAACTGCCGAGGAAATGAAGAGAAGCGGCGTCGGGGAAATGGAACGGGGAGAAAGAAAAGAAAAGGAAAAGAATAAAAATAAATAAACTTTTCCTCTCTTAAATGGGGTAGCCCAAACAGGATTTCCCGGGCCCAGTTTTCATCCCCGTAAACTCGTCCATACGAGCTTCGAAAAATTTCCAAAAATTCCAGAAAATTCCCTTATTAATATTCGCCTATTTTCGGTATTTTACACCCAATCTGACACCACCCCCTCCCACCTCCTCTCTCCC